>NC_141873.1:488147784-488450814 GCF_056163025.1 Triticum urartu | reverse complement strand
GGCTCTGGCCTTGTGCTCGTCAAGAACTCTATAGAGTTGCTGCAATCATGCAAAAACCAGAAGCAAACAAGGCATGAGTTGAGTGATTCAATGATAAACTATGAACGAAACTGAAGACAAGTGATTCAAAAGAGAACTTACCCAAAATTTGGTGATCACGGCCTTAGCGGTCGTCCCGTACTCCGCGTTGCTGCAAGCCTCGTAGTGGGCCCAGCTCGTGGCCAAAACCCGCTGCTGCGGGTCCCTGTCTGGCCGCGGGCAGAATAGGCCAGGCCAAAACTCCTTCAACAGGACAGTGATAAGGCCATTCGGTTATGGCCCTTTCCGTGAAGGATCCAGTTTCTGCAAAAGAATCAAATGATTGCCATGTGTACAATAAGAAAATGTTGTCATGTGTTGAAAATATGATTGAGAGGCACTTACTCTGTCCCCACAGGTTCAATGAGCCACTTGTGCTCCTCGATAGAAGGTGGTGTAGGTAGTCTGGCATTACCACGCAGCCACCCCTGCGAAGAACCTGGTGGCAAGTCACCCCACAACGCGGGATCAACCTCCCCTCCACCCTCCTCGGCCTCCTCCTCACCCTCCTCCTCGGCCTCCTCCTCCTCGGCCTCCTCCTCCTCGCCATCGGGAACATACTCCTCCTCCTCAGACTCAGAAGGTGCCTCTGTATAGGAGGGCATCGAAGAAGACCCTCCTATTTCAGACACGGCCCGGAGTTTTTTGCCCCGGTTGCCTCTCCCCCCACCTCCTCCTCCTCTAGGGGCTCTCCCCCTACCGCCTCCTCCTCTAGGGTCTCCTCCCCCGACCCCTCCACCTCCCTGTGAGGTGTCATCCTCGCGTAGTCGGGAGGGAACCTTGTGGGCTCCTCCACTCCGAGTAAGTCCTTTAAATTTACTGAGGAAACTAGCGCCGCTGGACTTTCCCATGATTATTAAACCTGCATTGAGAAGAGAATAAACAATTAGTAAGGATATCAATTAAACAAGCATACAGGAAAAACATTAATACCAGAAGAGCACATTAAGCATACTATTGTAATGATCATTAAAAGAACTTACATTTTCTAGAACCCATATGAATCATCACTATTGTAATCTATTTGTGGACCGGTCTCATCATCACTATCACGCATATCTTCTTCGTTGTCTGACGGAGGTGGAGGCTCTTCCTCATCGTCGGCGTCTTCATTTAACTTTTCAAGCATAATTATGTCTCTTTGATTCACAACTGCCTCACCATTAATCCGTGCGTCGTCGTCGTTTGGGTCCAGGTCAACATAACCCAAGTCATCATCCTCGTTGTTTCGGACCACGTCATCATGTTCCTCTTGATAGAACGCTCCCTCGTATGTCATGGGGTTTATGTTGTAGTAATCATCATCGTTCAGGTCCGGTAGCTTACCATGCGGAGACACCTTGAACACAACTTCCCAACCCTTTAGGTACTCTTTCTGGCATGGGTAAGGCAGATAATATACTTGTGTGGCCTGGGTAGCGGCGATAAAGAGATCAGCTCCGGCGTAGACGGTTGATGGTTTAACTTCAACTAAACCAACAGAAGGCGTATGTCTCAGACCCTTTTTGGGGTCGAACCATCGGCATTTGAACACAGTGAGACTTAGGTGTTCGCGACCACGTTTGAATGTAAGCTCGTATATTTTTCCTACCCTTCCGTAGTAATCTACTTCATTATCTCCTTCAGTGAAGACTCCGGTATTTATGGTTTTGGGATCACGCCGACTGTTCTGGTGCTCCTCTGTATGGAAGCGATACCCATTCACATCATACTTTTCGCATGTCATGACGACAGGATCAAAACCCATGGAAACCCATCTCAATTCTTCATCCATTGATTCGGTCGGATCATTTCCCTACAAGTTTAATTGAAATTATAGGGTGCATGAGTTTAATTGAAATTATAGGGTGCATGAGTTTAATTGAAATTATAGGGTGCATGAGTTTAATTGAAATTATAGGGTGCATGAGTTTAATTGAAAGTGTGAAAAATTACTTTGTCGATGAACCACACAACGAAATTTTTCCTTCAATCAGCACCCTTTCGGAGAAGAGCAAGTGCCTTCGCTTCAGAAGGAGGCAGCATTCCCGTCCATTCTTCTTCAACGAATCGACTACAATAAGAAAAGCGGTATAAGAACTAGGCAAAGTGAACATAACGAATTGACTAAAAGAATGGTGCAAAGGTATTACCTCATCCACTCATCCTCAACTTCCTTGATGTTGTGCAAGATATAGAACATGACATCCTCCCACTCATCTCGTGGCATGAGATAAGATTTCGAGCATCCAGCCCTACTACCTTGCCCGATGAATAGAGGCAACTTGGCTTTATACTTGGGTTCTTCTGTATTGTATCGAGACACCTTATTGTGCAATGTGGGAACATGGTCCGGATAGTAGGCTGTCCTGAGGTCTGCCACCTCCTCTAGGATAACTGCCTCAGCTATGGAAGCTTCAATCTTAGCTTTGTTTCCACATTTCTGTCTCAGATGCTTGTTCTGTCTCTCAGGGCCGTACTGCCAACGATTCTGCACAGGTCTCCCCAACAATACCTCGTTCGGGAGGTGCAAAAGGAGATGTGTCATCGGAGTAAAGAAGCCTGGCGGGAAGATCTTCTCTAGCTTGCATATCAACTCCGGCGCCTTCTTATGCATTTCTTTTATCTTCTCAGGACATACTTCTTTAGCACAAAGCGTGCGGAAGAAATGGCTTAACTCCGCAAGCACACGCCAGACACGCTCGGGAACATAGCCCCGAACCATCACCGGCATAATCCGCTCAATCCATACATGATAGTCATGACTCTTGAGCCCGGTCACTCTGCCCGTTGAAAGATTGACCCCCTTACTTATATTCGACGCATAACCATCAGTGAACTTCACGACGTGTTTCAGCCACTTGAATGTCTCCATCTTATGATCCTTTTTAAGTACGAAGTCAGCATCTGGCTTGAACCAAGATTTTCGACTGCCTGTGGGAGGCTGCATGTGTAGACGTGGTCTATCGCAAATATTCTGTTGATCAACTCTAGCATTAACATTATCCTTTGTCTTATCAGGAATGTTGAGGATCGTGTGAAAAAGGGACTCTGCGACATTCTTTTCGGTGTGCATCACGTCTATGTTGTATGGAAGTTTGAGGTCCTTAAAATAGGGAAGCTGCGTGAAGGGGGTAATGTGAGTCCAGTTGTGCGTCTCACCATATCCTTCAAAAATTTTCCCTTTACTTTTTCCTTTGCCCTCGCCCTCATCTTCGCCTGTGGCTTTGCCTTTGCCTTTCCCCTCACCGGCAGGCTTAAGAGCTTTCAGCTGAGCAAGCACATCCGCACCAGAAAACGTTGGAATCTCGTTTACTTCATGGACAACTTTGCCTTTTGTGAAGTTCTTCTTGTCTTCCCTATCAGGATGGTCTGGAGGGAGGAACTGTCGATGCAGGTCAAATGCAACATACTTGCCACCCTTCTTCAGCCAAATGAAAATCAAGGCCTGCATGCACACTGGGCAAGGCATCTTTCCACTTGTACACCATCCGCAGAACAAGGCATAACCGGGAAAGTCATGCATGCAATATTGTAGCCAAACTTTCATCAAGAAATTTTTCTGCAGATGTCGGTAGTATGTCAACCTCGGGAAGTACCAAGAATGGTGCAAATCATCCACCAACGGCTGCATAAACACACTCAAATTCTTCCCCGAATATTCAGGCCCCGGAATTATAAGCGACAGGAACATGGTCTTGCGTTGCATTATGGCGCCGGGAGGGAGATTCAGCGGAATAACAAATACGGGCCAACAGCTGTATGGATTAGACGACATACCATATGGATTGAACCCATCACCTGTTATAGCAATTCTGACATTCCCAGCCTCGGCTGCTTCCTCCGGGTACTCTATATCGAATGACTTCCAAGCTTCACCTCCTGATGGATGTACAATTTTTTTTGGATTGTACCTTTTCCCTTCCTTGTGCCACTTCATCATTTTGGCAGACTCCTCGGTGATGAAAAGGCACTGCAGTCTTTTTATAAAATCAAGATACCGAAGAACCTTCACAGGGATTTTTAGCTGCTGCTTCTGACCATGCTTATCGACCACCTCAATATACCGAGAGGAACCGCACTTCCTACAGTACTTGTCATCCGCATACTCATTCCTAAACAAAAGGCAATTCTTTGGACAAACATGTATTTTCTCATAGTCCATCGAGAGCGCCTTCATGATTTTCTTCGTACCGTACATGGTTTTCGGCAGTTCATGGCCCTCAGGCAGGCTGTTAGCCCATACTCCCAGAAATGCTTCGAAGCAACCTCGGCTACAGCCGTACTCAGCCTTGACTGCCATCAGTTGCGAGATGGCATCCAGCACAGACAGCTTGGCACCCTCATAGAGAGGTTTCTTTGACGAGGCCAAGATTTCCAGGAAGGCCTTTGCGGTTTCCTCCGGCTCCTCCGGTTCATTCGCTGAATGTGACGGAGGTGTCGGCTGTGCAGCAAAGACATCATCTAGCATGTCTCTAACCCCATCGTCCTCATAACCAGCGACGCGTTGTCGTATCACATCCTCTCTACCACGGTCCCGCTGGGCAAAGTTTATCGGCATATTAAAGTTGGGCATAAATCCATGCGTGCGAAGGTGCTTAGTCATCTCACTCTTATCTCTGCGGATACGCCTCTTACATCTGGCACACGGGCATTCTGGCACCATCCTCATTGGACTACGGAATATCTCTTTCAAAAGCACATCAGTTTTCTCGACCCACTCTGTTGTTACTTGATTGCGACGGAAAAACCCACTATACATCCACTGATTATCTGCCATCTCTGCTTTATTGGAAGCCACACAACAAAATTAAGGATTCATTTAAATTACTCACATCAATATTTTCTTTTTTACAAGGTTGACGAGAAATGACATTTAATCCACCTACATCTCTAATAGGTAAAGATGGGTCCTAATCCCACCCGAGAATGTGTAGATTGAGTACGTTGTCCATGCTCTACCCCATTCCGAGACAAAATTTCGGCAGCACCTCCCCGCTGTTCTCCAAATACACGTCTCGGCAAAATGCCGAGAGAATGTGCATCTGGAGAACAACAGGGAGGCACCGCCGAAATCCTGTCTCGGAACGGTGTAGAGCATGAACAACGTACCCAATCTACACATCCTCGGGCTGTCCGTGGAAAGCGCTGGACAATCCGAAAGAGCTGCGGTGATAAATATGCAATTGAATGCATATTTATCGATGCAACCCTTTCGGACGGGAGACCTAGGTTACGCGACTTGATGTGAAAATTTAATCTAGTTAAAAGAGGCTAGGAGGTGAAGGTGGATTCGTAGCTCACCCTCCGCTGTAGAGGAAGTAGTCGAGCAGCGGCAGGATCACGGACCAAACCCAGACGACGAAGGCTCCAGGGAGATGAATACCACAAAGCCTGTAAATTTTACCGAGTCAAAAAATTTGACGGCACCACATCACATAAAGCATTGACACTTCAAACTATGAAAAAAAATCATATTGCTAATGACATCTAGTCAAGGTTTTAGATCATCATGATACTTCAAATCCTAATTTTCATCAAGTGTCAAATTTTGTTCTTCAATTTTTTAGCAAGATCATCATGATAAAATAACTACTCATCAGATACCAATTTTGTCAACATCACAAAATGAAACTATAGCTATTTGACAACATCTCAAATATACCAATTTCGTTCTTCAAATTTGAAAACATTTGACAACATCACTAAGTTGACCAAAGCTATAACTAACCAATATACATTAATCCATCCATTCATCCATACAACATGCATCTATCACATAACAAGCAGTAAAAAAATGCAAAAAAAATGAAAAAAAAAGCTCACCGGGGCGGCAGGGGACGGTGAGGCAGGGGCGGCCGGGGCAGCGGCGAGCAGGGGGCGGCGGTGGAGGGCCGAGGCGGGGCGGCCGGGGACGGGAGGGCCGGGCGTGCGGGCCTGCGGGAGCCGCGGCCGGCGCGCGGTCAGGGGGAGGCCGGGGCGGTGTTGGGGTCGGGGGAGGCCGGGGCGGCGCAGCGCGGTCGGGGGAGGCCGGGGCGACGGCGGGTGGAGACGACGACGGGGGAGGCAGGGGTGGAGACGGCGGGGACGGCGGGGAGACGGCAGGTGGAGACGGCGGCGGGGATGGCAGGGGCGACGGCGGGTGGAGACAGCGATGGGGGAGGCAGGGGTGGAGTGGGCGGCGGCAGGCGGCGGGGCCGAATGCGGCGGCGGCGGATCGGGGTCGGGGGCGAGCTGGGGTCGGGAAACGACTGGACGGGGCGCGCCCGGGTATGGATAAGGCGACCTATGCCGATGGCTTAGCCGTCGGCATATATTAATCATGCCACGTGGCATGTATGCCGACGGCTAAGCCGTATGCATAGGTATATTTCTTTTTTTTTCAAATATACGTTCTTGAATTTTTTTGAATGATACATGGTATACATATTTTTTACATGCATGAACATTATTTAAAATGTACCATACATTTTCTTTAATGGTTTGAAACATTATTTTTAATTACATGATCCTTTTTTTATATTGTACAACAATTTTCTAAAATATCACGTATATTTTTTTCTGAACCAGATTTTTTCTATGGTCAGCAACATTTCTTTATGATATAATTATTTGCTAAATTGTACTAACAAAAAATGTACATTGTGTTAAAATATTTCGAAATAAATTGAGGGGGGCAACATTTCTTTATGATATAAATATTTTCTATGGTCTCGTGAAAGGTGATACATAGGAGAGCAACTGACTGAGGGGTACCGTTACCGAGTACCTGATCCGGTAACTATGCGAGTGCCTGATCCATCTACTAACGTGTCATCGCCGTCCGTGAGGGGGGGGCACGCCCCGGAGACGCGTGCCGCCTCTTCGGACATGCCACCACACCACCCCGCATGTATGAGGGCCCGGTGCGACGCTCCGGTGGCATTGCTACCCCCCAGGTCCCCCGTCCCGCCTAACCCTGTAGCGTTTGACCACGGGATCTAGCCCTTTGACTTTGCACGAACGGGCTTTGACCAGCGAACCTCCCCGCCCGGTTGTGTTAGGTCAGCCCATAGGAACACTTTGGAGCAACAACCGGGCCAGGCCCACAGCAAGATCCCCTCCGTGTAGACCCGGCGCTTCCGTTTCCCCCCTCCAGGTGCCGGCGGCGGCACCGTCCGTGAGGGGGGCACACCCCGGAGACGCGTGCCGCCTCTTCGGACATTTCACCACACCACCCCGCATGTATGAGGGCTCGGTGCGATGCTCCGGTGGCATTGCTACCCCCCCAGGGCCCCCTCCCGCCTAACCCTGTAGCGTTTGACCACGGGATCTAGCCCTTTGACTTTGCAAGGACGGGCTTTGACCAGCGGACCTTCCCACCTGGTTGTGTTAGGTCAGCCCATAGGAACACTTTGGAGTAACAACCGGGCCGGACCCACAGCAAGATCCCCTCCATGTAGACCCGACGCGCCCGTTTCCCCCCTCCAGGTGCCGGCGGCGGCGCCGTCCGTGAGGGGGGGCACACCCCGGACACGCTCCGGTGGCATTGCTACCCCCAGGGCCCCCGTCCCGCCTAACCCTGTAGCGTTTTACCACGGGATCTAGCCCTTTGACTTTGCACGGATGGGCTTTGACCAGTGGACCTCTCCACCCGGTTGTGTCGGGTCAGCCCAGAGGGACACCGGGGAGCAACATCTGGGCCAAACCCATAGCTAAATCCACTCCGTGTAGACCCGATGCGGTAGTTTCCCCCCTCCAGGTGCCGGCGGCGGCGCCGTCCGTGAGGGGGCCACGCACCGGAGACGCGTGCGGCCTCTTCGGACATGCCACAACACCACCCCACATGTATGAGGCGCGGTACGATGCTCCGGTGGCATTGCTACCCCCCAGGGCCCCCGTCCCGCCTAACCCTGGAGCGGTTGACCACGAGATCTAGCCCTTTGACTTCCCACGGACGGGCTTTGATCAGTGGACCTCTCCACCCGGTTGTGTCAGGTCGGCCCAAAGGGACACCGGGGAGCAACATCCGGGCCAGATCCACAGCAAGATCCTCTCCTTGTAGACCCGACGCGTCCGTTTCCCCCTCCAGGTGCCGGCGTCGGCGCCGTCCGTGACGGGGGCCACACCCCGGAGACGTGTGCCGCCTCTTCCGACATGCCACAACACCACCCTGCATGTATGAGGGCCCGGTACGACGGTCCGGTGGCATTGCTACCCCCAGGGCCCCCGTCCCGGCTAACCCTGTAGCGTTTGACCACGGGATCTAGCCCTTTGACTTTGCACGGATGGGCTTTGACCAGTGGACCTCTCCACCCGGTTGTGTCGGGTCAGCCCAGAGGGACACCGGGGAGCAACATCTGGGCCAAACCCACAACTAAATCCACTCCGTGTAGACCCGATGCGGTAGTTTCCCCCCTCCAGGTGCCGGCAGCGGCGCCGTCCGTGAGGGGGCCACGCACCGGAGACGCGTGCGGCCTCTTCGGACATGCCACAACACCACCCCACATGTATGAGGCGCGGTACGATGCTCCGGTGGCATTGCTACCCCCCAGGGCCCCCGTCCCGCCTAACCCTGGAGCGGTTGACCACGAGATCTAGCCCTTTGACTTCCCACAGACGGGCTTTGATCAGTGGACCTCTCCACCCGGTTGTGTCAGGACGGCCCAAAGGGACACTGGGGAGCAACATCCGGGCCAGATCCACAGCAAGATCCTCTCCTTGTAGACCCGACGCGTCCGTTTCCCCCTCCAGGTGCCGGCGTCGGCGCCGTCCGTGACGGGGGCCACACCCCGGAGACGTGTGCCGCCTCTTCCGACATGCCAGAACACCACCCCGCATGGATGAGGGCCCGGTACGACGCTCCGGTGGCATTGCTACCCCCCAGGGCCCCCGTCCCGGCTAACCCTGTAGCGTTTGACCACGGGATCTAGCCCTTTGACTTTGCACGGATGGGCTTTGACCAGTGGACCTCTCCACCCGGTTGTGTCGGGTCAGCCCAGAGGAATACCGGGGAGCAACATCTGGGCCAAATCCACAGCTAAATCCACTCCGTGTGGACCCGATGCGTCCGTTCCCCTCCTCCAGGTGCCGGCGGCGGCGCCGTCCGTGAGGGCGCCACGCACCGGAGACGCGTGCGGCCTCTTCGGACATGCCACAACACCACCCCACATGTATGAGGCGCGGTACGATGCTCCGGTGGCATTGCTACCCCCCAAGGCCCCCGTCCCGCCTAACCCTGGAGCGGTTGACCACGAGATGTAGCCCTTTGACTTCCCACGGACGGGCTTTGATCAGTGGACCTCTCCACCCGGTTGTGTCAGGTCGGCCCAAGGGGACACCGGGGAGCAACATCCGGGCTAGGTCCACAGCAAGATCCTCTCCGTGTAGACCCGACGCGTCCGTTTCCCCCTCCAGGTGCCGGCGTCAGCGTCGTCCGTGACGGGGGGCCACACCCCGGAGACGTGTGTCGCCTCTTCCGACATGCCACAACACCACCCCACATGTATGAGGGCCCGGTACGATGCTCCGGTGGCATTGCTACCCCCCAGGGCCCCCATCCCGGCTAACCCTGTAGCGTTTGACCACGGGATCTAGCCCTTTGACTTTGCACGGACGGGCTTTGACCAGTGGACCTCTCCACCCGGTTGTGTCAGGTCCGCCCATAGAGACACCCGGGAGCAACATCCGGGCCAAACCCACAGATACATCCACTCCATGTAGACCCGACGCGTCCGTTCCCCTCCTCCAGGTGCCGGCGGCGGCGCCGTCCGTGACGGGGCCACACCCCGGAGATGCGTGCCGCCTCTTTGGACATTTCACCACACCACCCTGCATGTATGAGGGCCCGGTGCGATGCTTCGGTGGCATTGCTACCCCCCAGGCCCCCCTCCCGCCTAACCCTGTAGCGTTGGACCACGGGATCTAGCCCTTTGACTTTGCACGGACGGGCTTTGACCAGCGGACCTTCCCACCCGGTTGTGTTAGGTCAGCCCATAGGAACACTTTGGAGCAACAACCGGGCCAGACCCACAGCAAGATCCCCTCCATGTAGACCCGACGCGCCCGTTTCCCCCCTCTAGGTGCCGGCGGCGGCGCCGTTCGTGAGGGGGGGCAGACCGCGGACACGCTCCGGTGGCATTGCTACCCCCCAGGGCCCCCGTCCCGCCTAACCCTGTAGCGTTTTACCACGGGATCTAGCCCTTTGACTTTGCACGGATGGGCTTTGACCAGTGGACCTCTCCACCCGGTTTTGTCGGGTCAGCCCAGAGGGACACCGGGGAGCAACATCTGGGCCAAACCCATAGCTAAATCCACTCCGTGTAGACCCGATGCGGTAGTTTCCCCCCTCTAGGTGCCGGCGGCGGCGCCGTCCGTGAGGGGGCCACGCACCGGAGACGCGTGCGGCCTCTTCGGACATGCGACAACACCACCCCACATGTATGAGGCGCGGTACGATGCTCCGGTGGCATTGCTACCCCCCAAGGCCCCCGTCCCGCCTAACCCTGGAGCGGTTGACCACGAGATGTAGCCCTTTGACTTCCCACGGACGGGCTTTGATCAGTGGACCTCTCCACCCGGTTGTGTCAGGTCGGCCCAAGGGGACACCGGGGAGCAACATCCGGGCCAGGTCCACAGCAAGATCCTCTCCGTGTAGACCCGACGCGTCCGTTTCCCCCTCCAGGTGCCGGCGTCAGCGTCGTCCGTGACGGGGGGCCACACCCCGGAGACGTGTGTCGCCTCTTCCGACATGCCACAACACCACCCCACATGTATGAGGGCCCGGTACGATGCTCCGGTGGCATTGCTACCCCCCAGGGCCCCCATCCCGGCTAACCCTGTAGCGTTTGACCACGGGATCTAGCCCTTTGACTTTGCACGGACGGGCTTTGACCAGTGGACCTCTCCACCCGGTTGTGTCAGGTCCGCCCATAGAGACACCCGGGAGCAACATCCGGGCCAAACCCACAGATACATCCACTCCATGTAGACCCGACGCGTCCGTTCCCCTCCTCCAGGTGCCGGCGGCGGCGCCGTCCGTGACGGGGCCACACCCCGGAGATGCGTGCCGCCTCTTCGGACATGGCATAACACCATCCGGTTGTGGTAGGTCATCCGATATATATGAACACTTGGAGCAAAGTCCCCTTCGTATAGACCCGATGCGGCTGTTCCCCATTCCAGTTGCCGGCTGGCGGCGGCACCGTTCGTGAGGGGGGTCACACCGCTCTGTACAGAACCGAAAAATAATGTATGTATGCTTATTAACACATACTGTATATAAGTTAGTTAAATAATAATAATAAAGAAAACAGTGAAGAAAAAGAAAAAAAACTATATGTATGCTTACTATATGCTTATTAACACATACTATATGTATGCTTATTAACACAATCTATATGTATGCTTATTAACACATACTGTATGCTTAATAATAATAATAATACTATATGGAAAAAAAAGAAAAAAAACTATGCCGTCGGCATAGATGCGGCCAGGGCAGATGGACAGCGCCGTGGATCGATGACGTGTCAGCTATGCCGACGGCTGCCGTCGGCATAGGTCCTGGTCGGTGCGCTCTGGATCGGTGACGTGTCACCCGTATCTATGCCGACGGCCACCTGTCACGGCCGTCGGCATAGATTTGGCGTCGTTAGCCAGCCGTGATGAGTGTTGTCGGCGGGCCCACATCTATGCTGACGGCCTATATATGCCGACGGCAGCTGTAGGCGTAGTCCGGGATAAGCCGACGGCTGCTGTCGGCGTAGACGGGGATAGCCCGACGGCCATTGTACGCCGACGGCCAGGATCTAGCTGTCGGCATAGCTCGGATTAGGCCGACGGTGGCCGTCGGCATACATTTGGCTGTCGGCTTAAAGCCCTGTTCCGGTAGTGCATGGACAAAAGACATGACAGAACGGAAGACCCCATTCTCGGAGCAAACCTAGGCCGGCTTTTGCATCTGAAACAAACAGACTGCAGACGCTCCAGCAACTCGCTCGTCCGCCCACATCCGGTTTGCATGTGACCTTGGCCTGCCTGTCATTAAAACAGAGGGGCCCACCCCCACCCATCCACCCACCCATCCTTCTCTCTCCTCCTTTTCCCACCATGGTACAACACTGGCCAGCCAGCCACTCCGGCGCGCAGCTCGATGGGCGAGGGCAGGCGGGGAGAACGCGGCCGGTGCGGGCGCGGCGCGCAGGTGGGGCCGGGCTAGCGCACGCAGGCAGCGGTGTGTGTGGGAGGGGGGGGGCGCTGACGCAGCGCGGGCGAGGTAGCGAGGCGGCATGGGCCACATGCAGGTCCAGGCGAGCGCGTGTCTGTGCAGCCAAGGGCGCGGATGTTGCAGGGCGAGCCGGCGGCGAGCGCGTTAGAAACGGACGCGGGTGCTCGGTGAGCGCATCGATGACGGACGCGGGTGCGGGGTGCAGCTGACCAGCTGTCGCGCAAGCACGACGTTCGCGGGTGAGCCCAAGAGGGCAGGGCGCGCCAGCGCGGCCGAGGGCGGGACACGGGGAAGGCGCGACTGCTGGATGGCGAGCGGCGACGCCGCGCACTTGCGCGCGGGTAAGCGCAAGCGGGCAGGACACGCCGGCCTAGCCGAGGGCGGGAGTCGGAGGAGCGTGTGGCTGCTGCAGGCGAGCGCGTCGGCTGCGGGTGCCCTGAGCGTGCCCACGTCGCGCGCGGGTGCTCGGCGGACCACTGCTGCAGGCGCGAGCGAGTTGAGCTCGGGGTTGCAGCTGCAGGTGAGGGCGGCGGCGGCGTTTCTTTCGAGCTGCAGCCGGAGCACTGCATTTTTCTTCGTTCTTTTCAAAAAGTTGATGCTGTCAAGTTGAAACTTGAGATGGGTATTCGCGCTGGGTACTCCGGCCTTGTCCGCCTGTACGACACTGTTTGTCTTTTTGTTTTCGGCCTTAAATGGAAAAAAACGAATACAATTCGTGACCGTTTGAGGTTTAGTGTTGAAGTTGGCCTACGCTACATGAAATAAAATACAGGGACTAGCTAGAGGATGAACTTTTTTTAACCATAGCAGAGATGGGTCTGTCTGAGATAACATTGGACCGCTGAATTGCACAAGTCGGTAAATATGTTACAGTTAAAGGACTGGAGTGTGAAACAGAAACCTAAAAAACTGTCAGCGGACAGATCTCGTGAGACGCGCCTCCAGAACTTTTCCTCACTCCTCTTGGTCCTCCCCAACTCGAAACCCTAACACCAAAAAATCCTCCAAAATCCATTCCGCCGCCGCAGCCCGCAGGCACACCCCGACGATGGCGGCGGAGCTTGTGCGGGAGCTGGGCGAGATTGAGGAGCTCGTGGAGGAGATACTCATCCGCCTCCCTAAGGACGAGTCAGGTAATCTCCTCCGCTCCTCCCTCGTCTGTAAGCCATGGCGCGACCTCCTCGCCGGCGACGGCTTCCGTCGCCGCTACGGTGATTTCCACCGAACACCTCCCATGCTTGGCTTCTTCCACATCTGGCCGGAACCCTGCGCCGAGTTCATCCCTACGACGGATTTCGTCGCGCCCGATCTCGACCCCCGGCACCACTATTCCGTGGAAGATTGTCGCCACGGCCGCGTCCTCCTTCGGTACATCGATGAGGATGAGAATATCCCATTGCTGGTCGTCTGGGACCCCATGACGGGCAGCGAAACATTGCTTGGCAGCCTCGAGAAGTTGGGAACGGGAAGCTGGTCTGCCTCGGTGCTCTGTGCTGCGGACAACTGCCGCCACGGTGACTGCCAATCGGGTCCATTCCGCGTCGTTTTCGTCTTCCTTCACCACGAAGAGGAGATCGCTACGGCGTGCGTGTACTCATCGGAGACGGGTAGTTGGAGCTCTTCGGCCGTCACCGATGTTGGTACGTTTGAGGATGAAATCCATTTCTCCATGCCTAGTGTACTCGCAGGAGACGCGCTCTATTTCCTCCTTTTCCGGGGCAAGGATGTTGAAGGTTGCAGTATTCTCAAGTACGACTTGGGAACCTCCTGTCTGTCAGAGATTCATCTGTCGGAGGAGATGCAGGATGCCATCAACAGTCCTATCCTCATCGCATCGGACGATGGTCGGCTAGGGCTCGCTGACCTGTTCAATTTCGAGCTCTCCATCTGGTGGAGAGAGGTGGATCCCGATGGAGTTGCGTCGTGGGCAGAACGCAGAGACATCGACCTCGAGACTCTTCTTCCCACTGGTGATTTCAAGATATCACCAGAATTGGTTGGCTCCATCGAGGGCACTGACATCATTTTTGCAACCACAAGTCTAGGCACCTACGAAATTGATCTCAAGTCACTGACATCACCTTTGAAGATGCTCTCCAGCTGGCTGAATCAAGATCCGAATGTCAAATGGACCATCTTACCCTACGTTAGCTTCTACTATCCTCCAGGTACGTACCTTAACTTCCTTTTATATATATAGTTGTGATTTGGGAATAGATATTAATATATCATAAATATATTTCAGTTAGTGGCACAAATGAAAATAGTGAATGTGTAATCAGACCGTAAGATGCATGCTTTCTCAGCCTAATGACTTGTTCTTCCATGATTGTTTCTTTGTTCAGCGGTGGATGGTATTGTGGATGAAGAATCAAGTGAAGATGGACATGGCAATGAGGAAGCATAAGTCTCAAGCATGGAAATTCAGTTTGCTGTTTGTCTTGTGTTTGGTTTTCAAGTTGGATGGATGATGGGATAGTGGTGTGAGTTTGATGGGTGATGGAAGAGCCTGTCTCTATTTTTGATAGCCATGCTATGGTTGTTTTTGTTGTTCAAACCCTGATTCCGTTTAGGCAGGGGAAAATTAATTGTCTTTTGTGTAAAAACTGGCTGCAAGTTGTATGCATAATTACACATTTCTCTCTACATAAAATTGTGCTGTTATATTCATGGGTTCACGGTTGTCTAATTTGCCACACGAGAAATTCGGTCTTACAGCAGGAAAGGTTGCTGCCCCAGAAATACTGTAGACAATATATATCAACAAAATATATGTAATCATCATTGAAGCATAAAGAATGCCTCTACTGAATACCCATTTGTTCTTGTGGGAGTACCTTGCATGGGCTTCCGCGGAACCTATATTACCTTCTTACCTGTGAAAAATGGAGGTAAGAGGGACCATGTTAAAATAACCTCAATCTGGTAAGAACAGATGCTGCCAGTCCTTACATTGTTTTAGAAATTTTCCCTCCTCTCTAAATCTGATAAGAACAGATCCTATTTGGTCAACTCCCATATCCTACGTTTTCTTAGTTTAAGGGCTTCTGAAACTTCTTTGCGTCTTGTGACTTGTGGTACGCCTTAACGCATGCTCTAGCTTCTTGGCTCAGTCTAGTGGTTATTCTCTGTTGGTGTATGACACCAGTGGTGTTGTGACTCTCTACTGTTGCTGATCTGTGCTATTTATACTGTTGATCGATGCGTATATGGATGATACATATGTTTGTTCATTCAGATTTTGCACAAATGAGTAAGATGCGTGGTTTGGCAGCGTGGGATTTAATGTGCCGATTTATGCTAGAATTATACCTTTCATTCTCTCCTTCATGCTTATCGTTCTAAACAGCTGGATGACCTCTTAAGGTGACATACACATACACCCCCCTTCGGCTGGAATAGGGTTGATGGCTTGGTCTTATACTTGGTAGGTTTATTTCATGTGAAATGCTTGCCTTTGGCTGGTCTTGTGTATGCTTATCCTCTTGAGGATTTCCTTGAATAGGAAATTTCTTAACATAGACATGTGGGTCAGATCATTAGCATATTGGAAAACGGTTGGGTGGACTTAATTTAATCTGAAAGCTTAACCAATACTTAATTTAACTGTGGGATTTGACTTAATGAGGTTTAATCTAAACTTACAGAGAAAGACTATTGTTGACTTAAGTGAGGTTTGGCTGGTTTGGTTGTGGATTTTATGCTATAGTTGGAATACTGGTTGTCTCGGTTGCCATTCGTGGTTGGCTTTAGTTATGTCTATTGTTGGCTTGAATGGGTCATAATTGTCGGGCTCTGTCTTCAGAATCAGGCGAATTTCAGCTTTCGTCAAGGTTAACCTCAAATATGAATATTGCATCTCTGGTTAGAGATGCATACATTCTAAACCTTAACCTAATTCTTTTATCTTTATGATTGTTATGCAGGCTCTAATCCAAAAGTGAGTTAAAATGAAGAGAAGAAGATGGCTTGAGGTAGGTCTTTGGACTCACTTATAAGTTGTAACATATACTGGTACATTTCCTCATTATCAATAAATTTTATTTATTATCCAATTATATTCATTTTCCTGTTGGCATTTTGATTTTGTAATTTATGAACCTCCCCCTTGTATGACTTTACAAATACGACTTTGTAACATTGAATTCAATGTTGATTGTATTCCTTCTTGATTATTCAGTTTTCTTTGTTTGAATTCCAATTCAAATAACTCTATACAATCAAGTCATTGTGTCATAAGAATAATTGCACCATGACCCAAATGTGGAAAAAAGAACAAAGGTCATCCCAATTACCCGCACTTGGCTAGACTTACTGTTTTCAAGGGAGAAGTTTTAAATTCCCTCAAAAAAATTATGCATGAACTGCAATGCACAATCGGGAAAAAAAGATCTCTGTTCTATCATAACCTATGTGTTATGCCTCCAGATTGTTAACTTGAGATTAAAATTATTAGTAAACATTACTATGTTCATTTGAAAATGGCATGATCATCCATAGAGACAAATGGCTCCTGGTAGCATATGCACTTATACTCACAAAATATACTTAATTAGAATTCTTAAGAAACATGTTCTTTTTCCATAATCTAAATCTTAATAGAATATATGTGCTTGTAATTTAATACAAAAAATTGTTCAGTTGCAAAAGAAAAAGAATTATTGCTCTAAATATATAAAAACCTTAGCACTAATTTTTTTTCATTTTACATGAAGTGAAAACTCGTTTTTCTTGCAAAAAATTATAATCACAAAAGGACTTGAACATCCTGTTAGTGATGCCGCATTCTTGCTGCCATGCTTTGTCGCTATCTACTTCTCAGCCACGGTCATTGCAATCATGGTGTCTTCTACCTAAAACCTCGCCATCACATCCTCAACCAAAGCCGAGCACCGGCTCCTGAATGTATGCAACACATGGCTTAGGGTGGCGTGTTGTAGGTGAGGCACATCGTGCCCATCGATGAACATGCATGTGTGTATATCTAGTACCATGGCTGGTTTTATCAGTTTGTTGCGAAGCCAAACGAGAAAATGATGTGAAACTGAGTAATTTTTCAGAAATCCTATATTGCAAACAACATGAGTATCATGAATGAACAAAGCACACTGAAATATATTACCACTTCATCAAAGAGAAGTTGGATGAAGGAAGTACTTTCATGATGTATGTGAACTAATCCCCTAGCAAAGAAAAAATATGTATGCTTATCAAATCAGTCGGTACATAACCACATATTCTTACTACCTTCTACCGTATAAACTTATTTCGGTCTTTTGCAGTAGCAGGATAGCCATCCCGTCTTTTGGAAAAAAAAATACACACATGTATGACAATGTTTCACAACAAAAGCAAGAAATTGATTCTTATTCCGCTTATGCATTTTATTTCATTTTGGTGTACATATTTTTGTTTCCAAAAGTTTTCCTAGCAATTCCTATTTGATATCTTATGTGTTGTTAGTTTACCACCATTATCTGACTACGTTATAAGCTATTAGGTCCCTTCTGAACCTTGCGTAGTATAGTGTTATCAAGTTCCCCCCATACAAATGTGCCGATTATGGGGATGTTGCAGCAAATTCGACCTTACCATTGTTGAAACAAGTACTTCTACAAGCAGTATATTAGAACTAATGATTATCTTAAAGCACTATGTTAGGATTTGATGCGATGTCTGTTTGTTATTAGGCTCGGACATTTGGCACCCTTCATCAAGGGGATATGAGTAGCGACATGTGTGTTGCTAAGATGGTGGCTTCAGGCATATTTATGTATTACTTTGTAAGGTCCTTGTGAATAATTAATAATATGGCTGCATGCATCGTCCAGGTGCAGAGGTCGGGGGTATATCCTCCTTTTCAAAAATATATATCTTAAAGCACTATGAATTGGCCGGCGTCATGGAGATTACAGGTTCGGAACCTCTCATAAAGGTGTAGATTGTCATTGACATCAGATAAAGTGGTTTTGCTTAATTACCAACGACGCAATTGTCCGCTCCATCGCACGTGCACACATATATGGTTCCCAGGTGGATCTAGAGGCACATAAACAAAGAACTTAAAGTGTGTACATTATATGAAGCATACGAAACCATGTCATGTGAATAGCCCTCATGACTATCAAAGAGAGATAAATATGCAATGCATGAGTATTATCTAGAAAGGACTGCCAGAATATTACACATAAATGGTTCGTAATTGAACTTATGAATCTCACGATATCAAATATTTCACCTATCCAAGAAAGGAGATATCTCAGTAGTGCCAACAAATAAAAAAAACATTTCATTAAACTATATTTACTTGTTAATAAAACAAAGTAGAAGATAGATCAAATACAAAATCATCCTATACATAGTCAGGACTGAAGGGTAAGCAAGAAGCTAATTACTTGTGATGTAATTTACCTCAGACCTACAAAAGAGAAGAAAAAAATACCGTGAGATGTACATAGAACCATATGGCTTAGGTACTCATTGTACTTAAGCCAGGTGTACTAGCTGAAGCAATCAGAATTCTTGATGATTGAAGCTACTAATTACTAAGCTCGTCCAGTCCAGGCAAAATAAAATTGGACAATCTGAGATTTGTTTTTTAGACTACTACATGTTTATCAGCAAAGAGAGTGAACACCAGTAGTAGTGCTTGAGAAACATTTAGCTAAAATTCTCTTGTATGCAAATTTGCGAGAATCCCATCAGCTCTTGTGACATGGAAGGGAAACATAGATGATATGATATCTATGAATAATAATAGAGTAACTAATTAATTCGCTAAATAATTCTATCCAACTAGCAAGTAAAGACAGTTTACCACCATATCTATTATTTGAGAAATGTCATGCCCAATACACCACTTTTAGTATTCTCTGCGGGTTTGACTAAACACTAACAATTGGAATTTTAATAGCCATGGAATCTGGAGATGTTCAAAGAAGGACAATGAGCTGACATTATCAGTATTAAGTGAGATCTGTGTGGCTGCGAAAAAGCCTAGAAGATTCTAGGAATCCTCAAATACAATCCCTTTCATAAGTTAACTAACAATTAAATTTGCAGGTGCTTTTCGGGATGGGTTACAGAAGCATGCGGATAATCAGGCTAAAAACAGGAATCTGTACGCCTTTGGATTATGTGAGTAGACTAAAGTTTCCCGTGTGCTGTTATTACTCGTGAACTGATAACAGACTGAGGTACTGCTTAAAGGATGTTCGTTTAAGTTACTGATGCTGTATTCAACTATTCTTATAGATATACAACAAGATTCTATTCACAACAAGCTGGGTTCAAAATATCACCCGGATATCTATGAAGATTTTCTGTAGTGTGGATGTTCTAATAATCATTTACATGTGTTGAAATTCTTTTTATGAAGATCTTCCACAATTCTCGAGCTTACATAGCCTATATATACATGCATTTGTGTAATCTGAGATATTCCTTCAGTAATCTGGCAAAAACTGTAGAAATCATCAAGAAAGATAGGCTTTTCTGTTCATAGAGGGTCTCTGAAACAGTTCCTAATTATTTCATCTCATTCTTAGAATATATAGTTACCTGCAATCAGTTGATGGCATCTGTGTGTCTAGAATTTTTCTTATTGCCTGATGCTACATCAGACGCATTCAGTTTTTCCCATTTGCAACTCATTTGCCTCAGTTGCTAATAAAATGTGCATTATACTTGCCCTGTTATGAAGGGAAAATACGCGTATTTGTCAGACTGGTAGTTAGCTACAATGGCCTTACCATTAGTGCAGTGCGACAGTATGTATTGTTAAATTCTTATGCTAACAGTAATATATTTTGATCCTTATCTATGGTACAAAAGATATGTTCAAGATTGAAGTTAATTGCTTGTTTGCATTAACAAACTTTTCATTGCATTTGAGAATAAACATGATATCAATGTCATAAAATTGTAGAAAGCAAAACAGAAGTTCTGTGGAAAAAATAGGACGACAAATTTGCTGATCAAAGTTTTAGCTAGGTTGAAGGAGTATGCATAACCATAAAATTTTTGAGAAATAACCTCACAACGATTAAAGTGTGGAGCACTTGTATGTACTTTTGGGAGGCCTTCCAACACCCGCAATCGAGGCGCAGCCACCGCCCACAAAACCAAAATAGGAGAGGGGGAAAAGCTCTACGAGAACACCATGATATACTGTGAGTAGGCCCATACAGATGTAATCCGTGGGGCACGCATTGACAAATGGGCCCATAACCGCCCCAGCCACGGAACCACTAGAGAACAAACATTCGGGGGAGCTTAGGAACTCTAGGGCATGCTTGAGCTCGCGTTGTTCCCCTTCTCGTTTCTTGTATCCATATCTCTTGCTAGCTGTTGCATTTCTATTAGGAAAATAATGGAAATGGGGAAAGGTCGCTAAAAGAAGCTTATTAGGCGCCTGGCACGTCTCTATCACATCGATGATTTGTTGTCTTCTTCGGTGAGAGATTGTACTATGCTAGAATAGAGGCATCAAAACGTATTTTAGGATGGTCCCAAGTACCCTCTCAAATGGATCTTTCTCAAGTTCGTATTTGCTGTTATAACTGAAATTCTCTGTCATCCTCATCGCTTAAAAAAGTCTACCAAGTTGTTGATAGTTAACAAAAGTTTAAGGGTTTCACCTTTATAGTTCTGCAATATGGAAAGTATATTTTCCTATTGAGAGGCATTCCATGTCGTTTGTTGGCCAATGGATTTGTCACCCCTCAGCTTGATCAAATGGTGGCTTTCCAATCCAAGTTTGTTTTTAATTTGTTTTCTACTATTAAGTTATGTATCTGATGAGACAACCACAAGAGAGAAAAAGACAATAAAAAGTATTCCTTAAGGATGGACAAATTTAATCAGCATGTTTTGTGACTATATATTTATGAAAAATCCTACCGTTATATCATAAAAAACCTATGATGCGGCAACACGTCACTGTAATGGTGTGGTAGATTTTTAAATGCGCGATGGCAACCTTTTTTTTGTGGGCGGGGCGCTCGCAACCTTGAGAACGAAGAAAAAATCGCCATGTTTCTTTAGAATTCCTTATCACTGTCAAGTCCAATTTTGAATCAGACTCAGCAGACACAAAATTTGTTGAGTTTCCGACAGAGTGAACTCGGCAAAGTTTAGGAACACAGCACAAAACCAGATTCTAGTAGCGGAAAGAAATTTGAAAGAAATTTTGGGCACAAAAACTCTTATTTTCATTCATGAATGAGCGACAATGCGTGGGCTAATGATAGAGATAAATCTATAGACGCGCCTAAGGGATACGCATGGGTAGGGGGCCTGACGGGTGCGAGACGAGTGATGCGCTTGGGCATAGCATGCATGTGAATTTTCCAAAAGATCATTGCAGCTCAAGGGTAAAATTATCCAAACCAGGCAAATGAAATCGTCCAATTGGTATATGCTCCTAATCTGATATGCTACATAAATATAAATGAATAAATGAAGTAGTTAGAGGAAGAACTTTTTATCGATCTTAGAGAGCATCTACAACCAGACTTGCCAAACCCGGCACAGCGGACAATGACCGGTTTGTCCCCAAATTGGTGCATCCATAGCCGTGTATCTCATATCCATACCCCTATATCCATACAAGATTATACAACATACTACGAGATCACCAAACGACCAAAATCGATAGGAACCGGACATATAACCGATTGCAAAGGGGCATAATTCGCATAAACATCACCGAAAGATCACACAACGGTCATAATTTACACAGTTCAACCGTCTGGCAAATTCTAACTAGATAGTAGGAGCTAGATTGTCTAAACGGAGAGAGGGACGAGCTTCATCACTTTCTCGCCGGCCCTTTGCCCTTTCGCTCACCGGCGCTGCGTATGCGCCCGCGGCAGGAGGTGGGTCGTCGTCGGAGCCATCGTTGTCATCGGAGAAGGAAGTGTTGATGATGATGTAGCCCTTCAAGCATCAAACAATGCGGTCTTGCTTCCACTTCAGCTTGACCACCCTTGCCGCCTCTGCTGCCTCCCGCCCGGACTACTCAATGTCGAGTCGGGCGCCTTGGCATTGATCCTCCGGAGCCACCAGGCGTCCATCTCCATTGTCGTACGTGATCGGCGGTACACCCACTGGAGGAGACGCTTATCCTCATCGGGCACCGCTGGCATCACGCGGTGGCGGCGGGAGCAATGCGCAGCCGCTCCAACACGGCCCTCATTTCCCTTGCCCTTTGCCTCCCACGGCGGGTGGCGTGCCCCTCCGATTTTGGAGTGTGCATCCACGGTGCCGGTGGAGCGGGCACTAGAACCCACCGCTGCCCACGCGGAGTAGCGGCCGGAGGTGGAGGAGGCCAACGGACGGGCGGCGCCGACTGAGCCGCCCTCACATATCCACGAACGGGGCAGGAAGGCCCGGCAAAGGCGCTATGGCCGCGGGTGACAAGCTGGCATCACACCTGAACCGGAGCTGTCGCCCAGGTCCACCCGCGAGCGCTCCACCGCGATGCGGAGGGCCAGCTCGTCCTCGTCTCCGGTACCATCGCGAAGGAAGGCGTCCTAGTCGTCATCGCCAGAGCCGTCAGAGTGGTTGCCGGTGCTGGACATGGTCGCCAGTGCTCGGAAGTTGATGGATTGGAGCAAAGGGGAGCAGAGCGGAGTGAAGTGAGACTAGGGTTTGATCTGGACAGGGATTTGTGGGGTCCTGGTGGGCCAGAGGTGGGCCGGGTAGACGTGGCGGAGGCGTCCGGACCGCCTCATATCCGCCCTACATTTGGATTGGATATGAGGGGTGTCGATCAGCCCAGACGTTTGAGGCTGATTTGAGGCGTCCAGTTGGGATTGTTTTTTGTGATCGGTCTGCTTGTCCGAGCGTTTGAGACGGGTTTGAGGTGACCGGCTACAGATGCTCTTAGCTACCAAGATCAGTCTGTCCAAAACCATGCATCTATCCCATATTAGGGGTAGCGTTGGACTGCTGAGTTGCATATATGTCAGTAAATATGTTACAGTTAAAGGACTAGAGTGTGAAACGAAAATATAGAGTGTGTCAGCATAGCAGATCGACAGATCCTGTGGGACGCCTGCTAAATTTCCCTCACTCCAAACCCTAACACCCAAAAATCCTCCAAAATATATTCGGCGGCCGCACCGCAGGCAGAGGCGACGATGCCGGCGAAGCTTGTGCAGGAGCTGGGCGAGATGGAGGAGCTCGTGGAGGAGATCCTCACCCGCCTCCCGCCGGACGAGCCAGGTAATCTCCTCCGCGCCTCCCCCGTCTGCAAGCCATGGCGTGGCCTCCTCGCCAGCCCCGGCTTCTGCCGCCACTACGGCGACTTCCACCGAACACCTCCCATGCTCGGCTACCTCCACGATTGGCCGAAACCCGCGCCGAGTTCTTCCCCACCACGGATTTCCTCGCGCGCGGTCCCGACCACGAGCACCAATATTCTGTGAAACATTGTCGCCACGGCTGCGTCCTCCTTTCGTACAAGGATGACAATCGGCCTATCTTCGTCGTCTGGGACCCCATGACGGGCGGCCAAACGGTGTTGTGCCGCCCCGAAATGTCGGGGGTGAGCAGATGGCAGGCCTCGGTGCTCTGTGCCACGGACAGCTGCAGCCACGGTGACTGTCATTCGGGTCGCTTCGTCGTGGTTTTTGTCACCCTTGACGACCAAGAGGGGGTCGCCACGACGTCCGCGTACTCGTCGGAGACGAGTACTTGGTGCTCTCCGGCCTTAACTGCCATTGCTGCTTTTGAGGAAGAAATCGACTTCTATGACTCGCCTAGTGTTCTGGTTGGAGACGCGCTCTATTTCCTCGTTTTCCGGGAGCAGGAGGACGAGGTTACTGAAGATAGTATTCTCAAGTACTCCCTCCGTTCCAAATTACTCGTCGCATAAATGGATGTATCTAGATGTATTTTAGTTCTAGATACATCCATTTCTACGACAAGTAATTTGGAACGGAGGAAGTACGATATGGGCAAGTCTTGCCTGTCGGAGATTCTTCTGCCGGAAGAAGAGGTCGAGCGTGCCAGCAACAATCCTATCCTCATGGTGGGGGAAGATGGCAGGCTGGGGATCGCACACCTGTTCTTTTACTGCCTCTCCGTCTGGTGGAGGGTGGTGGATCCCGATGGAGTAGCGTCGTGGACGCAACGGATAGACATCGACCTCAAGACTAATCATTTTCCCCTTGGCAATTTTTCGATACCACCAGAGTTGGGTGGCTCTGTCGAGGGCACTGGCATCATTTTTGTAATCTCAAAAGTAGGCACCTACATGATCGATCGCAAGTCACAAAGCTCGAAGAGGCTCTCGAGCAAGCTGTATCAACGTCCAAATGTTAGATGGTCCCTCTTTCCCTATGTTAGCTTCTACTATCCACCAGGTACTACCTTCAAAGCTTAACTATGTTTATATGTTCTCTCCTAGTTGTAATTTGTGTAATTGTTTTTTTACCGTAACACATTTCAGTTAGTGTCACAGATAAAACTAGTGAGTGTCTAATCGTACCATAAGATGATTTCTCATCCTACTGAATAATTGTTTCTTTGTTTAGCGGCAGCTGGTCTTGTGGCTGAAGCATCAAGCTAAGCTGGACACGGCAATGAGGAAGCATAATTCTCAAGCAATGGAAGTTCATCAGTTTGCTGCTTTGGTGTTGGCTTTGGTTTGATTTTCAAGTTAGATGGGTGAGGGAGTGTAGTGTGAGTTTGATGGGTGATGGGAGAGTTGTGTTATGTCTTGTTAATTAAGAAGCCGTCTCTAATTTTTATAGCCATGCTATTGATGTTTTAGTTGTTCAAACCCTGATTTCATTAAGCAGGGGAAAGTTGCCTTTTGTGTAAAATTTGGCTGCAAGTTGTATGCATAACTGTACATTTCTCTATAACAAAAGTTGTATATTTAAATTGTGCTAGCTGCATACTTATATATTTCTCTATAAAGAAAGTTGTATGCATATTGCTGTGCATGGATCACACTATAATCTAATAATGACCCTCCCAGCTATGACACCCTCACAGATGAGAAGCTTGCTCACATGCCTGGCTGAGGACCAGCGGTGGCGTCTTTTTGCCTCTTGTATCTCCAGCTATAAGCATGACTTGTGCTGATCGGGGAAAGAAGAGAAGATGACGAATCTAGGGGAAGTGTTTGGTCAAGAAGAAGAAGATCAGGTGATTTTCTCTCTGACCAACAAAATTAAAAGTTTGTTACTGCACTTTGATGTGATTGTTTCTGGTAAAGCAACCATGAGTGTCGCATACTTTCACTGTCGAATTCCGGACCGTTTTTAATAGTGTTGTAGGAAAAATCTGTGCCTTCTGCCCTGATCAGTAGATTTATCACTATTGCCATTCTCATGCCTGTGGTTGGATGCCCTACTTGGAGTGATTTTGGCTAGCCATTTCAGCGCTATGCAAATTTCGGGTGGTCAAGTGTTTCAGGACAAAATAATATAATTCAGTAACAAAGGAAACATGTCTAATAAATACAGCTGCACCCTTGCTACTGTTTTTCTAGATTTATTTTAGGGAAAACTTTGTTTTTGCCACTCTAGCTTTTGACCACTTTGCTTTTGCCACTCTAGAATTTGACATTTCACTTTTGCCACTCTTAGTTTTTGACAATACATCACAATTGCCATTCCATGGCAAAAACAATAATTTTAGAGTGGCAATTATGATACATTGTCAAAATCTGAAGTGGCAAAAGTGAAATGAAAAATTATTGCTTTTGCCACGAAATGGCATTTGTAATGTATTGTCAGAAGCTAAGAGTGGCAAAAGTGATATGTCTAATTCTAGAGTGGCATAAGCAAAATGGGCAAAAACTAGAGTGGCAAAAACAAAGTTTTCCCTTTATTTTAATGTAAAGGCTAAAGAGACACTATATAGGAATATTAGCATATGTTTGTCTTGTTTTTTATTTTTTAGGGAAGGCCATCAAATAATCAACATATGTTTGTCTTGTTGGTTGCACCTATAAAGTGGACTTTTGGACAACGGAGGCATTGGCGCTCATTTTTTTGAGCACCCCAAAATAAGTCCTTAAAAGTTTTGAAATATTTTGATTTTTTTTCACATGAATACGCACGTATGAGGTCTAACTACCTGTCAAATTTCGTTCAAAAATATGTTGTATTGTATGATGCGCAAAAAAGACAAAATTTTGGCCCAAAATCAACAAAAACAAGCCCCAAATTTGCATGAAATTTGTCTTTTTCCTATCTCTCACATGCAAGCACGTATATTAGTGAAATTTTGGCTCGTTAGTTATACTGCACTGCTATATGTGCACGTACACAAAAATTTAGAATTTTTCAAACCATAGAAACCTGTTTTTTGAAGTTCAAAAAATAGGAAACAATGCGCCGGTAGTCAGATGTCACTTTTTGGTTGCACCTACCCATTTGGGGTTTCTGGGGAATGCATTTGCATCAGACTATCAGATCTTAGTTGTTGTTCATTCATACCTTTTTTTTCGAATGCATTCATAACATAACTACATGTTAAATAAGGTCATGGTGCACAACTCTCATTTTCAATACACATAACAGGTGCTTCTCTTTTCTACTTATAGTGAATGTGACATTAATTTCTTCTTTTTTCGCAGTGTCTCCTTTTCCCTCTTTGAGCTATTAGTTTCTTAGACATGCAGTTACGCACATCATGAGTTCATTGCGTAAATGCTACTGCCTTATTCTGTTCTTTTGCCTCATGTCCCGCTTTTGCTGTGTTCCCATGTGAGCAGGTACAGTCATGTACATTAGGTAAAAAAACTGGTCTTTGCAAAGACGGTTGTTTTCTTATGGGGAGTGAAATATGGATTTTACCGCTTGTGGAATGTGCTGAGAATTTTGCTGTGGCTCGCAATATAGCTGATTTGGTACACAGGACTATTGCTGAGCTTAGAGACATGGATCCTTGGGAAACAGAGTTATTCTTTTGGGTCTTGTTCAGTTTCATGTGTCTCACTGGGGCTCATAATATTGCTGAGCTGCCACACAACACAAGACTATCCTCTTCTGTGCTGTTCAATTTTATTTTTCCTGGATCTGCTTCAATGCTTCACACATTCACCTTCTAGCTCCAATCATCCATGAAGTCCAGTACATTATTTCCTTGTGAGCCGCTGATCAGCTAACATCCTTTTCCTTTGTTCAAGAACCAGTTCGAAATTTCATTATTTAGTCTTTGGAATTTCACATGGCGTGATGTACTGCCTGAAAATATTCGATGGAGTCTTACAGGATGTAGGGGCACCCGGGTGTTGAAAGTCCTGTCTCAAACCTGCTATCCTGAATTGTGTTACAGAATTGCTTTGCCTTTTCCATTTGTAATAACAAAAGTTGTGTTAGGGCAACTCCAACGCGGATCACCAACACGGACATCACCAATGTCCGGGGACACGTCTGAAATTTAACAAATATTATCATGTTTAGCATGAATTTTGTCCCTGGGACAAAAATAATAAATCTCCAACTAAATTGAATGAAATCTTAAGAAAAAACTAACCTAAACTGTGTGAGGTACTGGACGGTGACCTCACAGGCATGACCTCCGAGGCCACCGGTACCTCTGTCGTCGCTTGCGTCGCCTCGATGTAGTCGTTGTTGTCTGAGTTGTCGACGTTGTTGTCCTTCCAGTGACGGAAATGCCGCCAGGTGTCATGGCAGCCCTAATCGGTTGTTGCATGCTCGCGACGTAGTCGCTTGGCCTCCTACGATTGGCGCAGAGCTTCAGCCTCCCCTGCCTGGCGGCGACGATCGGTCGTGGACTCAGCCCCGCGCCTCTCGCCTTTGAGCCAGGCAAAGCGCTCGGACTTGGTCAATCCCACTTTGAGGAGCTGGTCGTTGATCTAGTGTCGGTGGCGGGAGGATGTTTGCACAGTTCTCCTGGACCTATCAATGGCCTAGGCCTCCACGAGGGTGGGGTTCGCAGGGACACAGACGAGGGTGTCATTCGACAATGCGAACGTCGCCCAATGATGTGTGTTGTGCCGCTCCCAGCGCATCATCTCAGAGGTTGACGTCACGGTGGTGGACGAGCCCCCGACACCATCGCGGTAGTGCACGATGTGATGGAGGCTCCTCCTTCACGGTGACCTGGCGCCACTAGCTCCCAGACTCCCATCGGGGCGGTGATGGCAACACCGCCTCCTTGCCAGTATGGAGAAGGATGAGCGGCAAGGACGACGGCTCCTCCTTGATGTGGTGTCTGATTTAAACACCTGGTTGCACGGGGGCGAGGGTGGCGCCGGAACGTGGTCGTAGCAAGACCGCTTGAGCAACAGCTCCATCTACCATGTGAACTCCTTCTCCATTCGAGGGGTGGCTGTTGCTTCTCCTTGTCGTTGGACGAGATGGGCTCCGGCTTTACAGAGGAGGGAGTGGTAGATGCCGACGGGCCCAGATACTAGGAGAGGCGGCTGTTGCGAGCGCAGCAAGCCCGGCGCGCGCAAGCTCCGCCTCGGGCACAACAACCATTCCGCGCTCCGCCACGAGCGTGGTGCGGCGGGAGCGCAACTGCTCCGACATGGTGCCGGGGTGGGCTCAGCGGCCCCGCCACACGAGCTCTGGCCCCCGGCAAGGCACAACAACCCTGTCGGTTGCGAGCTCCGACACGGTGTCGGGCGGGCACAACAGACATGAAGTGCGGGAACTTTGGCCCCAGCAAGGCAGCACAGCCCCGCTGCGCGAGCTCTGGCGGCCTTCCTTCCCGACGCGTCCGCATCCACGTGATGGGTCTCGTTGCCGTCATGGCCTTCTCATCACAATGGCTGCAAGTGGGGTCATGTGTTGATTGGAGCTGATGTGGAGCACTGCCCTGGCGTGACCGGGCACTCTCATATTGCCCCCGGGATTTGGTCTCGCTTTGATATACGTTGGTCAGTCCGGACGTTTAGGAAAAAAGTGAGTGGTCCTGTTGGGTCACTTTTTTTGCTTTTTTTGACCGGACACTGACCAGACGGACTTTTTAAATGTTTGAGGAGGAAATAGGGGTCCGATTGTTGATGCTCTCATCTACACGGTATAATGAATGTTTTATATTATTTGGCATGACAATTTGTAAACGGCTCGGCTCGTGGGAGTTTAGAAACTCTAAGGGATGCTTGAGCTCATTTGGTTTCCTTTCTCATTTATTGTATCCATATCTCTCGATAAATGTTATATTCTCATTATGAAAGTAATGGAAAGGGGGAAAGCCCATTAGAAAAATCTTATTAGGATCACGGTGTGTCTATCACATCGATGAATTGTTGTCTTTTGGTGTGAGAGATTGTACCATGCTAGAAAAGAAGCATCAAAACGTATTTTAGGACAGTCCCAAGTATGCTCTCGAATGGATCTTTCTCAAGTTTGCAATCCTCTTTCTTCCTCATTGCTTTAAAAAAGTCAATGAAGTTGTTGATAGTTAACAAAAATTTAAGCATGGCACCTTTATAGTTCTGCAAAATGAAAAATGTATTTTCCCATGGAGAGGAATTCCATGTGGTTTGCTGGCCAATGGATTTGTATCTTCCCAGTTTGATCAAATGTGGGCTTTCCAATTCAAGTTTTCTTTTAATTTTGTTGCTACTATTATATGTATCCGATGACACACCTACAAGAGAAAAAAATCATAAAAAAATCTCTAAGGATAGACACATTTAATCAACATGTTTTGTGACTATATATGTATAAACATTCCTACCATTGTATCGTACAAAATTATATGGCTGCCGCAACACCTGCCATGCATAGAAAGGTACACTTTAAAATGTTTGTCGGCAAACTTGAAAACGAAGAAAAAAGCGCTCTGCCGAGATAGGATATTCAAAGAAAACTTGAACGTGTAAACTCTCATTTCCATTCATGAATGAGCGATGACGCGTGGGCTAACGAGAGCGATAAATGGAGAGATGCACATGAGGGATATGCGTGTGTCCGGAGCCGGGGAGGAGGGGGGGGGGGGGGGGGGGTTACGACGTGGGAGCGCAGTTTTGATTTTCGGCCGAAAAAACCGATTTTCAGCCGAATTTCGTTCATCTCGGCTCGGCCCGGTAAATGTCTGTGCCGGCCTAATATTTTCGGCCCAATTTGAATTTTTGTTGGCCCAATTTAACTTCTGAAGCCTCCCACGGCCCGCCTAAGTTAAAACCAACGAAGCGAACGACCTAACCCTAAAAAACTCACGTTCCCCTGCTCCTCCTCTGTGAGCGGCGGCGGCGCTGTGTCTAGACACCCCACCTCCACTCGTCGCTGCCTGCCTCCCAGCTCGAGCCTCCCGTGCCTGTCCGGTTCGCTCCTTTCCGACGGCCCGGCCGCTGCTGCCAACCTCCGCCGGCTGCGGCTGAATCATTCGACAACTCCTCAACTGTAACACCCTCGATGCGACTATAACCCCCACGTGTCGAGGCACGACTTAGAGGCATAATCGCATTGAAGGCATATGTCGCAAGTAAGGCAATCTTCACAACATCCCATGTAATATGAATAATAAAAGGGATAACATAGTTGGCTTACACTCGCCACGTCAAACAAGGTACTTAAATAACATTACATCATCCAAACACTCATGGCCCGACTACGGCGCCAAAATAGAAGATAAACCCAACATGCGACACGGTCCCAATCACCCCCAACTGGGCACCACTACTGATCATCGGGAAAGGAAACATAGTAACGTTGAGAGTCCTCGTCGAACTCCCACTTGAGCTCGAGCGCGTCATCTGGAGCGGAATCATCAGGCCCTGCATCTGCTGTAATAGTAATCTGTGAGCCACGGGGACTCAGCAACCTCGCACCCTCGCGATCAAGACTATTTAAGCTTATAGGTAAGGCAAGGTAAATATGTGTGGAGCTGCAGCAAGCGACTAGCATATATGGTGGCTAACTTATTCGCAAAAGAGAGCGAGAAGAGGAGGCAAAGCGCGAGCGAGAAACTAGAGAGCAAACTACGCAAACATTACTCCAACACCGTGTCCACTTTCCGGACTCCGCCGAGAAGAGGCCATCACGGTAACACACACGGTTGATTCATTTTAATTAAATTAAGGTTCAAGTTATCTACAACCGGACATTAACAAATTCCCATCTACCCATAACCGCGGGCACGGCTTTCGAAAGTTCAATCCCTGCAGGGGAGTCCCAACTTAGCCCATGACAAGCTCTCACGGTCAACGAAGGAATAGACCTCCTCCCAAGACGTTCCGATCAGACTTGGTATGTCGGTTATTCAAGACACTTCGACAGGTTAAAACAAGACCAGCAACACCGTCCGAATGTGCCAACAAATCCCGATGGGAGCTGCACATATCTCTTTCTCAGGGCACACTCAGATTGTCTAAACTTCCGGTAGGCCAGCCCATAGTTGCCCCTGGTAGCCACCGGCGGCTGACAGTTTGGACCAACACTCAGAGGAGCACTGGCCCGGGGGGGCGGTTAAAATAAGATGACCCTTGAGTCTGCAGAACCCAAGGGAAAGAAAAGGCAAGGTGGCAACTGGTAAAACCAAGGTTCGGCATTGCTGGAAAAGCTTTAATCAAGTCGAACTATCAAGGGGTTCCCATTATAACCCAACCGCGTAAGGAACGCAAAATCCGGGAACATAACACCGATATGACGGAAACTAAGGCGGCAAGAGTGGAACAAAACACTAGGCGAGAGGCCAAGCCTTCCACCCTTTACCAAGTATATAGATGCATTAAGATAACATGGTAATATAATGATATCCCAACAAGTAAATAAGTGTTCCAACCAGGAACGGCCTCCAATCTTCACCTGCAACTAGCAACGCTATAAGAGGGGCTGAGCAAAGCGGTAATATAGCCAAACAACGGTTTGCTAGGACATGGTGGGTTAGAGGTTTGGCATGGCAATTTGGGAGGCTTGAAAGCAAATGGTAGGCATCGTAGCATTGGCATAGCAAAAGAGTGAGCAAACTAGCATAGCAAAGATAGTAGTGATTTCGAGGGTATGATCATCTTGCCTGCAAAGTTGTCAGAGTTGACTGGATCCTCGAAAGCAAACTCAACGGGCTCCTCGTTAGCGAACTCGTCTCCCGGCTCTACCCAAACAAGACAAACAAGCAACAAGGGCACAATCAACCACGTGCAAACTCAAACAACACGATGCAAAGATGGTATGCTATGCGGGATGCGATGCGGGATGCATAATGCACGATATGACAGGAAATGCAAGAACCTGGCCTCAACATGGAAATCCAAGTGTGCCACTGGAAAGATGAGATGAAATCGCTTGAAAACGATATAAAGAACGCCGGAATCGGAGTTACGGTTTGGAAATGGCAAGCGATTCAAAAATGACACCGGTCTGCGATTTACAGCAAGTAGCCATCTAAATGCAACGAAATGGACATGGTACAGCACCCAAATATGACAACAAAATACATGGCAGGGTTGCATACAAGATGCTTAACAAAATCTAGCACTGAGCTACGGCCAATTCATCCATTAACAGGTTCAAACAAGCATGGCAAAACTGCATATGATAAACAGATCTCAGACTTAGTGAAATTAACACTTGTCTGAAATTTCAGATCAGATAGCACTCTTCGGAGCAACAAAACTACATGCCACAGGACCTTAGCATGACAAAGAAGAACATGGCATGGAGCTACTCAAATAGCTTAACAAAAGTCCCTTAGTGCCCTTGAGCCAAAAGGGATCAGAAAATATACTAACAAGCACGCGAACATCGCAAAAACATAATCAGTTTTCAGACAGTGAAAACTGGCACATGCTAAAACATAACTCAAGTAGGCATGTTTACGAGCTCGATGCTCTCACCACAGTGCAAGTCATGATAATCTAAGCATACACCCATCAAGAATACACAAAATGCAAGCTATACATGGCAAGAACAATAACATAGCATGCACGGATCAACTACAACATCATCAGCAAAATTGCAAACAAGTTGCCAATCTGCCCAGATTCACAAAGTAGCAAAAGTAGAGCTCGATTGACTCAAGCTAGGGTGATCCATAATTGCAAACAAAGACATGGATGGATAGAGCACTACCATATAAATAAAACTCCCTTACTAATCATCCTCAAAAGAGGCACGGATCACTAGGAAACAACAAGAACATATGGCATCATGAGATAAACAGATCCAGGACTTAGTGAAATTACCAAGTCCCTGAAAACAGAATTACCAAGTGCACCACTTTGCAAGCTTGCACTAGTCACCACACACATCACAAAAATACATGGGTTGCACCTCTGGAAAGATGACAAAACACTTAACAAAACATATGTAGAGCATCAGGGCATATCATGCACATATTAATCATGGCAAAAATGACAAAACTCTAAATGGAGTAGCAGATCTGGTAATTAACTCAAGTAGCCCTCTTCTAACAGCATTTTGGGCATCAAGATGAACTCAAATGAAAATGATGCAATGGCATGAAATGATGTACTATCTGAGACGAACATTTTGATATGCTATATGCATGAATCGGAGCTACGGATGCAAAGTTACGAGGCCATGAACATGGGCACTTGGATCGGAGATTTCGGGACTTAGAAGAAATTTACCCCGCATGGATCTAGGGTTTACTGTTCATCCGGCGCGATCTACTATAGCGGCCGCGGATCCGAAGCTCGCCGGAGATGGCCGCGGCGGCCGGAGGCGACGAGGAGGACGGCGGAGGGCGGCAGAGTCGATGGAGAGGCGGGGAGGCGGCGGCCAGTGAGGGTCGGGCGCGGCGCCGGGTGGTGGCGCGCAGGGCGGCGGAGGCAAGGGCGGCGGTGGCGGCCGTCGACGCCGACGAGGAATGGCGGCGAGGTCCGGCCGGGCGGGACCGCGGTGGAGGTGGCGGACCGGCTCGTCGGCTCGGGAGGAGAAGGCGGCGGCGGGCGCGGGAGCGGCCGCTCGGGAGGCGGCGCGGGAGGGCCGGCCTCGGGCCCGTGCGGGCCGCGGCGGCGGCGGTGGCCGGGTACCACGTGGCGGGCGGAGACAGGCCGGGGGGAGCGGGGCGGACACGTCCGTCGGTGGGATTTTTGTCCGGCGGCGGCGAGGGGATTTTTAGGGTTTCAGACGTGGGAGATCCGGATTTTCGGGAGGGGGTGTATATATAGGCATAGAGGGAGCTAGGACAGTCCAAACGAGGTGCGGTTTTCGGCCACGCGATCATGATCGAACGATCTAGGTGATGGAGCAGAGTTAGGTGGGTTTTGGGCCAAATTGGAGGGGTGTTGGGATGCAACACACACGAGACCTTTTCGGTCCCTCGGTTAACCGTTGGAGTATCAAACGAAGTCCAAATGATACGAAATTTGACAGGCGGTCTACTGGTAGTAAACCAAGGCCGCTTGGCAAGTCTTGGTACAATCCGGAAATGTTTAATCCCCACACACGAAAGAAAGCTAGAAATGACCATCGGAGGAGAACGAAGCGCCGGAATGCAAAACGGACAACGGGGAAAATGCTCGAATGCATGAGATGAACATGTATGCAAATGCAATGCACATGATGACATGATATGAGATGTATGACAATGATAACAACACACGGAGACAAAGACCCGAACCCGAGAAAATAAAATAACTTAACGCCAGAAACGGCAAGAGTTGGAGTACAAATTGGGAAAGTTATATTCGGGGTGTTACAACACTCCACCACTACGAAAGGATCTCGTCCAGAGATCTAGGACTGAAAGAACGCCGGGTACTCAGAACGGAGGTGATCCTCGCGTTCCCAGGTAGCTTCACGGTCGGAATGGTGTGACCACTTGACTTTGAGAAATTTGATTGACTTGTTGTGAGTCTTGTGTTCAGTCTCTTCAAGAATAGCAACTGGGTGCTAACGATAAGAGAGATCTTCTTGGAGCTCAATGTCCTCGAAGTTGACGGTGCGGTCAGGAGTCTTGAAGCACTTTCAGAGCTGAGAGACATGGAACACGTCATGAACATTTGCAAAGTTTGAAGGAAGCTCAAGTTGATAGGCGAGATCGCATCTCTTGCTGACAATCTTGAAAGGTCCCACGTATCTAGGGGCAAGCTTCCCTTTGATACCGAAGCGGCGAGTACCTTTCATAGGAGAGACGCGGAGGTAAACATGATCTCCGATCTCGAAAGCCAAATCACGGTGCTTACTATCATAGTAGCTCTTCTGGCGGGATTGGGCTGCTTTGAGGTTATCACGAATGACTTTGCACATTACCTCTGCCTCTGTGATTAAGTCATTACCCAGCAGCTGACGTTCACCGGTTTCAGACCAGTTGAGAGGGGTACGACACTTTCTGCCATACAGAATTTCAAATGGGGCCTTGCCCGAACTTGCTTGAAAACTGTTGTTGTAGGAGAATTCAGCATAAGGAAGACAATCCTCCCATTTCATGCCGAAGGAGATCACACAAGCCCTGAGCATATCTTCAAGAATCTGATTGACACGCTCCACTTGACCGCTAGTTTGAGGATGGAAAGCTGTGCTAAAGCGGATGTTGGTGCCCATGGCCTTCTGAAAAGAATCCCAAAACTTTGAGGTAAAGATGTTGCCACGGTCTGAAGAGATCACTTATGGAATACCGTGCAGAGAGACAATACGAGAGGTATAGAGTTCTGCCAATTGAGCTTGATCGACTCTTTGATAGGCAGAAAGTGAGCCACTTTGGTGAGTTTGTCGATGACAACGAATATAGCATCATTGCCATGCTTGGACTTTGGAAATCCAGTCACGAAGTCCATTTCAATGTGGTCAAACTTCCATTCTGGAATGGCAAGAGGTTGGAGGAGACCTGCTGTCCTTTGGTGTTCTGCCTTCACTCTTCTGCAGACATCACATTCATTCACGAATTGAGCAATTCCGCGCTTCATTCGAGTCCACCAATAAGCTTGCTTGAGGTCCTGATACATCTTCGTGCTCCCAGGGTGGATGGAGAGGAGAGAATTGTGAGCCTCGTTCATGATCACTTTACGGAGGTCACCTTTGGGTACCACAATACGATCCTCGAAGAAGAGAGTGTCCTTGTCATCAAGGCGGTAGCACTTGTACTTGGGTTGACTCTTAGCAATCCCAATCTTCACCTTTTTCACCATAGCATCAAGAAGCTGGGCTTGGCGAATTTGGTCTTCCAAGGTAGGAGAGACTTGAAGGTTGGCGAGGAAACCTTGAGGAACAACTTGCAGATTAAGTTTGCGGAAAGCTTCACAAAGCTCGGGTTGATAAGGCTTGAGAATCAGACTGTTGCAGTACGCTTTCCTGCTCAATGCGTCAGCAATCACATTGGCCTTGCCTGGAGTATACTCGATACTCGGATTATACTCTTGAATCATTTCGACCCATCGAGTTTGCCTGAGGTTGAGATTAGGCTGAGTGAAGATGTACTTGAGGCTCTTGTGATCAGTGAAAATGTCCACTTTTCTTCCCAATAGGAGATGTCTCCAAGTCAAAAGAGCATGCACAACTTCCGCCAACTCGAGATCATGAGTGGGGTAGTTCTTCTCATTAGGCTTCAACTGGCGAGAGGTATAAGCAACAACTTTCTTCTCTTGCATCAATACTGCGCCAAGACCTTGGAGAGAGGCATCACAAAAGACCTCGTACGGCTTGGATTCATCAGGCGGAGTCAGAACTGGAGCAGTGATCAATTTCTCTTTCAAAGTGTTGAAAGCAATGTCACACTCTAGAGACCAAACGTACTTGACGTGATTCTGAAGAAGATTTGAGAGAGGCTTCGCGATCTTAGAAAAGTTTTCAATGAATCTTCTGCAATAGCTTGCGAGACCGAGGAAGCTACGGAGTTGCTTCACGTTCTGAGGAGGTTCCCAATTCACAATTGCAGACACCTTCTCAGGATTCACGGCAATGCCCTTGGCAGAGATGATATGACCAAGATAAAGAACCTCATCGAGCCAAAATTCACACTTGGAGAACTTGGCGTAGAACTGATGTTCCCTGAGCTTATCAAGAACCAAACGCAAGTGCTTGGCATGATCTTCCTTGTTCTTGGAGAAAACCAGAATGTCGTCGAGATAGATCAAAACGAAGTCATTGGTGTAGGCGTTGAAGATGAAGTTCATCATGCGAGAGAACGTCGGAGGAGCGTTAACGAGGCCAAAAGACATGACAATGTATTCATATGAACCATAGCTTGTCCTGAAAGCCGTCTTGGGAATATCTTGCTCACGGATACGAATCTGATGATAACCCATACGGAGATCAAGCTTGGAGAATACTTGGGCACCTTTGAGTTGTTCGAACAGCTCATTGATGTTGGGAAGTGGGTATTTGTTCTTGATGGTCTTCTTGTTCAATGGACGGTAATCAACACAAAGTCGGTCCATTCCATCCTTCTTCTTCACAAAAAGAACACCACAACCTCACGGAGAAGAACAAGGCCGGATGAGACCCATTTTCTCTTGAATATCGAGTTGCTTCTTCAGCTCCTTCAGCTCTTCAGGTCCGAGCTTGTAAGGACGTTTGCACACAGGTTCTGTGCCAGACTCAAGATCAATAACGAATTCAACTGGCCGGTGCGGAGGCATTCCTGGGAGCTTTTCTGGAAAGACGTCTTGATATTCGCAAACGACTGGAATTTGAGAGATGGCATCAAGTTCACCCTTCTCATTGAGAGAGAACAGACGGATTGTATTATCACGAGCGGCAAAGACAATTACATCCTCAGACGAATGAGTCAACTGAATCTGCCTGGCTACACAATCAAGCTGAGCCTTGTGCTTAGAAAGCCAATCCATCCGAGAATAAGATCAATATCCGAGTTACCAAGGATCATTGGAGAAGCCAGAAACTTGAGATCACCCATCGAGATAGAAATATCCGGAACTTCGTAGTTAGCAAGCAAGCATCTACCCGGAGAGACAACTGCTAATGGCTTATGCATAACTTGATAAAACCACCCATGCTTAGATGCAAAAGGTCTCGAGATAAAACAATGCGATGCACCAGTGTCAAAAAGAACTATTGCAGGGACATCATTAACAGGAAGGTTACCCATGATCACATCTGACGAATCCTCTGCCTGAGCTGCATTCACCATATTGACCTTGGCGTACTTGGGGTTATACTTGACCACAGCTGTACTTGCCGATCTGACAGGAGGAGGAGGAAGACGCCTCTGGTTGAGACACTTGTTGGCATAGTGTCCCTTCTATTGGCACTTGTTACACGTGACCTCTGAAAGCGGGCAGTGATACGGAGCACTCGATCTTGGAGCTTGAGACGAAGTCTTGTTCTGAAAGCCAGGGTTGGGTGGGTGGGAAGAACCACTGCCACCTTTGCTCTTCTGCTGATACGGCTGACGGAATGGAGGAGGAGGAAGCCAATACTTCTGCTACTTGGCCACTTGAGTAGAGGAAGAAGGAGTAACATCTCTGACTCGCTTCTTGGAAGCATCACACCTCAACTGAGCAGCCTCTTGCTTCAGTGCCATGTTATAGAACTCATCGTATCTCAAGGGCTCAAAGAGAACAAGAGCTAGCTGAATTTCTTCCCTGAGACCACCCCTGAACTGATATATCATGCTCTTATCATCAGGGACGTCCTGCTTGGCAAAGCGGGCGAGCTTCTGAAACAACTTGTTGTAGTAATAGACAGACAAAGAGCCTTGCTTCAGGTTGCGGAATTCCTCACGCTTGCTTTCAACCACACTCTGAGGGATATGATGAGCTCGGAAATCTTGACGGAATTCATCCCAAGTGATAACACGTCCACCTCTGGAGTCCTTGTACTGCTGGAACCATTCTGCAGCTTGATCTTTGAGTTGGAAGGAAGCGAACTTGACAAAGTCCTCAGGCCTGACATTACTGCACTCGAAATGCTTGCACAGATCCACTAGCCAATTGTCAGCATCGGTTGCCTCAACAGAATTGCTGAAAGTCTTTGTCCCATTAGCAAGGAACTGGTTGAGTGTAGCAAAGTGATTCTGATTGTTGCCTTGATTCCCTTGGTTGCCTTGATTGCGCTCTTGAAGAATTTGCATGATCAACTGAGTGTTTGCATTGGTTGCGGCCATCACATCTTGCCATGCCTCTGGAGGAGGTGGAGGTGGTGGCGGATCAGGATTCGGAGTCATGCGCGTTGGAGGAGACATCCTGAAGAGGTTGACCACCATTAGCACATTGATAGACAAATATTGAGGCTGAATCCAACGGAATGAAAATTGCAACATATAGTCTTCTCATCCGAACAAAATGAATGAATGCATTCCTCTTGAAATGGTCACCTATCCATAAATTGAGAAGCCACGTAGAATTAAGGTAGAGAAATAAATCAACAAGGTACGGATCAAGAACGAATAATTGGTAAGAAATCCCAATCTCAAACCAATATCCGTGGAAGAAGAACTAGAGCTACAAGAATTCCCACCTATGAAACTCCCGAACCTTTCCGGTTATGCAATCAGGTGTTGGGGATATAGGGGAAGCATAATATCTCACCCAAACTAGCAAATCCTACATCCAGCTGTATCCATCCTTCAACACATAACCAAGAAACCTTCGGAAACCATCTACCTCAACCTTCGAAAAGCATCCGTTATACAAGTTATGGCGATACTTCCGAACTCCCGCCCCAGTACTGGGTGGCGTCGAGGTTATCTCACCAACGAACTGCATAAAAGAGATTTTCGATGTCGGCGTACTAAACTCAGGTATTCCAGAACTGCAACGATAAAATTATGATGACAACACCTCAGAGCTCAACTCCCCGGAACACTTCCACTAAACCCCTGACAGGAGGCACCAAGACAATGTTCTCATCATAAAACCATCGGAACAATTCCAAGATACCCGCGTGATCCTAAAAAAATTAGTGAAATTTGAGAAGAGAAGAGTCAAAACACTACATCAGGATGCCTTACCAGAGCGATGAGGAGACTGGGAAGTAAAAAAGAATTCCTAAACTCTCCGATATATAATTCCTAAATGACTCAACACATTTTTTTCTAGACACAACTCGGCCGCTAAAAACGATCAAGCAATGGGGCTCCTAAGGTCGGGGAAGGCACTGATACCAACTTGTAACACCCTCGATGCGACTATAACGTCCACGTGTCGAGGCACGACTTAGAGGCATAATCGCATTGAAGGCATATGTCGCAAGTAAGGCAATCTTCACAACATCCCATGTAATATGAATAATAAAAGGGATAACATAGTTGGCTTACACTCGCCACGTCAAACAAGGTACTTAAATAACATTACATCATCCAAACACTCATGGCCCGACTACGGCGCCAAAATAGAAGATAAACCCAACATGCGACACGGTCCCAATCACCCCCAACTGGGCACCACTACTGATCATCGGGAAAGGAAACATAGTAACGTTGAGAGTCCTCGTCGAACTCCCACTTGAGCTCGAGCGCGTCATCTGGAGCGGAATCATCAGGCCCTGCATCTGCTGTAATAGTAATCTGTGAGCCACGGGGACTCAGCAACCTCGCACCCTCGCGATCAAGACTATTTAAGCTTATAGGTAAGGCAAGGTAAATATGTGTGGAGCTGCAGCAAGCGACTAGCATATATGGTGGCTAACTTATTCGCAAAAGAGAGCGAGAAGAGGAGGCAAAGCGCGAGCGAGAAACTAGAGAGCAAACTACGCAAACATTACTCCAACACTGTGTCCACTTTCCGGACTCCGCCGAGAAGAGGCCATCACGGTAACACACACGGTTGATTCATTTTAATTAAATTAAGGTTCAAGTTATCTACAACCGGACATTAACAAATTCCCATCTACCCATAACCGCGGGCACGGCTTTCAAAAGTTCAATCCCTGCAGAGGAGTCCCAACTTAGCCCATGACAAGCTCTCACGGTCAACGAAGGAATAGACCTCCTCCCAAGACGTTCCGATCAGACTTGGTATGTCGGTTATTCAAGACACTTCGACAGGTTAAAACAAGACCAGCAACACCGTCCGAATGTGCCAACAAATCCCGATGGGAGCTGCACATATCTCTTTCTCAGGGCACACTCAGATTGTCTAAACTTCCGGTAGGCCAGCCCATAGTTGCCCCTGGTAGCCACCGGCGGCTGACAGTTTGGACCAACACTCAGAGGAGCACTGGCCCGGGGGGGCGGTTAAAATAAGATGACCCTTGAGTCTGCAGAACCCAAGGGAAAGAAAAGGCAAGGTGGCAACTGGTAAAACCAAGGTTGGGCATTGCTGGAAAAGCTTTAATCAAGTCGAACTATCAAGGGGTTCCCATTATAACCCAACCGCGTAAGGAACGCAAAATCCGGGAACATAACACAGATATGACGGAAACTAAGGCGGCAAGAGTGGAACAAAACACTAGGCGAGAGGCCAAGCCTTCCACCCTTTACCAAGTATATAGATGCATTAAGATAACATGGTAATATAATGATATCCCAACAAGTAAATAAGTGTTCCAACCAGGAACGGCCTCCAATCTTCACCTGCAACTAGCAACGCTATAAGAGGGGCTGAGCAAAGCGGTAATATAGCCAAACAACGGTTTGCTAGGACATGGTGGGTTAGAGGTTTGGCATGGCAATTTGGGAGGCTTGAAAGCAAATGGTAGGCATCGTAGCATTGGCATAGCAAAAGAGTGAGCAAACTAGCATAGCAAAGATAGTAGTGATTTCGAGGGTATGATCATCTTGCCTGCAAAGTTGTCAGAGTTGACTGGATCCTCGAAAGCAAACTCAACGGGCTCCTCGTTAGCGAACTCGTCTCCCGGCTCTACCCAAACAAGACAAACAAGCAACAAGGGCACAATCAACCACGTGCAAACTCAAACAACACGATGCAAAGATGGTATGCTATGCGGGATGCGATGCGGGATGCATAATGCACGATATGACAGGAAATGCAAGAACCTGGCCTCAACTTGGAAATCCAAGTGTGCCACTGGAAAGATGAGATGAAATCTCTTGAAAACGATATAAAGAATGCCGGAATCGGAGTTACGGTTTGGAAATGGCAAGCGATTCAAAAATGCCACCGGTCTGCGATTTACAGCAAGTAGCCATCTAAATGCAACGAAATGGACATGCTACAGCACCCAAACATGACAACAAAATACATGGCAGGGTTGCATACAAGATGCTTAACAAAAGTCTAGCACTGAGCTACGGCCAATTCATCCATTAATAGGTTCAAACAAGCATGGCAAAACTTCATATGATAAACAGATCTTAGACTTAGTGAAATTAACACTTGTCAGAAATTTCAGATCAGATAGCACTCTTCGGAGCAACAAAACTACATGCCACAAGACCTGAACATGACAAAGAAGAACATGGCATGGAGCTACTCAAATAGCTTAACAAAAGTCCCTTAGTGCCCTTGAGCCAAAAGGGATCATAAAATATACTAACAAGCACGCGAACATCGCAAAAACATAATCAGTTTTCAGACTTAGTGAAAACTAGCACATGCTGAAACATAACTCAAGTAGGCATGTTTACGAGCTCGATGCTCTCACCACAGTGCAAGTCATGATAAGCTAAGCATACACCCATCAAGAATACACAAAATTCAAGCTACACATGGCAAGAACAATAACATAGCATGCACGGATCAACTACAACATCATCGGCAAAATTGCAAATAAGTTGATAATCTGCCCAGATTCACAAAGTAGCAAAAGTAGAGCTCGATTGACTAAAGCTAGGTTGCTCCATAATTGCAAACAAAGACATGGATGGGTAGAGCACTACCATATAAATAAAACTCCCTTACTGATCATCCTCAAAAGAGGTACGGATCACTAGGAAACAACAAGAACATATGGCATCATGAGATAAACAGATCCAGGACTTAGTGAAATTACCAAGTCCCTGAAAACAGAATTACCAAGTGCACCACTTTGCAAGCTTGCACTAGTCACCACACAAATCACAAAAATACATGGGTTTCACCTCTGGAAAGATGACAAAACCCTTAACAAAACATATGTAGAGCATCAGGGCATATCATGCACATATTAATCATGGAAAAAATGACAAAACTCTAAATGAAGTAGCAGATCTGGCAATTAACTCAAGTAGCCCTCTTCTAACAGCATTTTGGGCATCAAGATGAATCCAAATGAAAATGATGCAATGGAATGAAATGATGTACTCTCCGAGATGAACATTTTAATATGCTATATGCATGAATCGGAGCTACGGATGCAAAGTTACGAGGCCATGAACATGGGCACTTGGATCAGAGATTTCGGGACTTAGAAGAAATTTACCCCGCGCGGATCTAGGGTTTACTGTTCATCCGGCGCGATCTACTATAGCGGCCGCGGATCCGAAGCTCGCCGGAGATGGCCGCGGCGGCCGGAGGCGACGAGGAGGATGGCAGAGGGCGGCGGAGTCGCCGGAGAGGCGGGGAGGCGGCGGCCGGTGAGGGTCGGGCGCGGCGCCGGGTGGTGGCGCGTAGGGCGGCGGAGGCAAGGGCGGCGGTGGCGGCCGTCGACGCCGACGAGGAACGGCGGCAAGGTCCGGCCGGGCGGGACCGCGGCGGAGGCGGCGGACCGGGTCGCCGGCTCGGGAGGAGAAGGCGGCGGCGTGCGCGGGAGCGGCGTCCCGGGAGGCGGCGCGGGAGGGCCGGCCTCGGGCCCGTGCGGGCCGCGGCGGCGGCGGTGGCCGGGTGCCACGTGGCGGGCGGAGACAGGCCGGGGGAACGGGGCGGACACGTCCGTCGGTGGGATTTTTGTTCGGCGGCGGCGACGATTTTTAGGGTTTTAGACGAGGGAGATCCGGATTTTCGGGAGGGGGTGTATATATAGGCATAGAGGGAGCTAGGAGAGTCCAAACGAGGTGCGGTTTTCGGCCACGCGATCGTGATCGAACGATCTAGGTGATGGAGCAGAGTTAGGTGGGTTTTGGGACAAATTGGAGGGGTGTTGGGATGCAACACACACGAGACCTTTTCGGTCCCTCGGTTAACCGTTGGAGTATCAAACGAAGTCCAAATGATACGAAACTTGACAGGCGGTCTACCGGTAGTAAACCAAGGCCGCTTGGCAAGTCTCGGTCCAATCCGGAAATGTTTAATCCCCACACACGAAAGAAACCTAGAAATGACCATCGGAGGAGAACGAAGCGCCGGAATGCAAAACGGACAACGGAGAAAATGCTCGAATGCATGAGATGAACACGTATGCAAATGCAACGCACATGATGACATGATATGAGATGCATGACAACGATAACAACACACGGAGACAAAGACCCGAACCCGAGAAAATAAAATAACTTAACGCCGGAAACGGCAAGAGTTGGAGTACAAATTGGGAAAGTTATATCCGGGGTGTTACATCAACGCTGCAGCACATCTCCCTGTCCATGCTTCATTCGTTTACTTTTGGATCTGATGGTGATTTTTGGCTGATGCAGAGTTTTTAATACCCAAAGCTAGTTCGGTAAACATTTATATTCGTACTCACAGCGTTGTTCGACTGCTATACTCTTCCTCTGCTTGTTTTCAAATTTTTCGGCCAATTTTCGGCTAAATTTCAATTAAATTTGGGTTAAAATTCAAATTTTAGTTTTGTATTTTCGTCCGAGATTTTGCCGAAATTTTTGAAATGGCCGAATTTCGGCCATCTCGTTCAAGGGCGAGAAAAAACGCAAACCGAAAACCAAAACACAGCGTGGGAGTGATCATGCGCTTGGACATTGTATGCATGTGAATTAAAAACACATGTTTCTGCACGCAAGGCGTCGACTATACCATTTTGGATGTTTGCTCATCGGTAAAAACATCCAAGCCCCAAAAGAAATGGCCCAAATATATTCCTAATCTGGTAATTGAGCTACATGAAATGAAATAGAGGGAGTAGTGAGAGGAAGAACTTTTTTTCGACCATAGCAAGGTGCGCCTGTCCGAGATGCATTGGACCGCTGAATTGCATATGTCGGTAAATATGTTACAGTTAAAGGACTGGAGTGTGAAAAGGAAATACCAAAACTGTCAGCGGACAGATCTTGTGAGACGCGCCTCGAGAATTTTTCCTCGCTCCTCTTGATCCTCTCCAACTCGAAACCCTAACACCAAAAAATCCTCCAAAATCCATTCTGCCGCCGCAGCCCGCAGGCACACACGACGATGGCGGCGGAGCTGGGCGAGATTGAGGAGCTCGTCGAGGAGATCCTCATCCGCCTCCCTAAGGACGAGCCTGGTAATCTCCTCCGCTCCTCCCTCGCCTGCAAGCCATGGCGCGACCTCCTCGCCAGCCACGCCTTCCGTCGCCACCACGGCGACTTCCACCGAACACCTCCCATGCTTGGCTTCCTCCGCGACTGGCCGGAACTCAGCATCGAGTTCTTCCCCACCACGGATTTCCTGGCGCGCGGTCCTGACCCCCAGCACCAATATACCGTGGAAGATTGTCGCCACGGCCGCGTCCTCCTTCGGTACTTCGATGAGGATGAGGATATGCCGTTGCTGGTCGTCTGGGACCCCATGACGGGCAGCGAAACAGTGCTTGGCACCCTTAAAATGTCGGAAAAGGCAAGGTCGTTTGCCTCGGTGATCTGTGCTGCGGACAGCTGCCGCCACGGTGACTGCCATTCCGGTCCATTTGGCGTCGTTTTCGTCATCCTTCACCAGGAAGAGGAGGTTGCTACGGCGTCCGTGTACTCATCGGAGACGGGTAGTTGGAGCTCTTCGGCCGTCACCGATGTTGGTACGTTTGAGGATGAAATCCATTTCTCCATGCCTAGTGTGCTTGCAGGAGACGCGCTCTATTTCCTCCTTTTCCGGGGCCAGGATGTTGAAGGTTGCAGTATTCTCAAGTACGACCTGGGAACCTCCTGTCTGTCGGAGATTCATCTGTCGGAGGAGATGCAGGATGCCAGCGACAATCCTATCCTCATGGTGGGGGAAGACGGTAGGCTGGGGATCGCACACCTGTTCTTTTTCGGCCTCTCCGTCTGGTGGAGGGAGGTGGATCCCGATGGAGTTGTGTCGTGGACACAACGGAGAGACATCGACCTCGAGACTCTTCTTCCTGCTAGTGATTCCATAGTATCACCTGAGTTGGTTGGCTCCATGGAGGGTACTGATATCATTTTTGCAACCACAAATCTCGGCACCTATGAAATTGATCTCAAGTCACTGAAATCACCTTTGAAGATGCTCTCGAGCAAGCTGTGTCAACATCCAGATATCAAATGGACCCTCTTTCCCTACGTTAGCTTATACTATCCTCCAGCTCCAGGTACCCCTTAACTTCTTTTTATTTTTATGGGGAGTGCTTCGATACAAACCCCACCACCCCCCCCCCCCCCCCCCCCCAAAAAAAACATATAATGGATAGGATGGTCATTTCACATTAGGTATAGGAATACCCACCTGACGACGCGCGCGTCGTCGTATGCCTGCCCGCGTACGTCGCACCCGTCACGGCCTTCTATCTATATGAGAATTATGCTTGCCAATTTTCGGTGCATTTTGGGACTGTTTGCATTTTCTATGGTTTTTTCCGCCGGCAATCCAAAACACTGTTGTTAATCAAAATTATTTCGTACTAACTTTTCCAAAATAATTTACGATTTCCCCCTTCTAATTTTGTTTTTTTCCTCTTCCTTTCTTCCTCTCTTCTTTTCTTTTCTTTTATATCATTTTTATTTTTCTTTCGATTTTCCAGGAAAAATTTAAATTTTTTATTTCTTTTGGCTTACTTTTATTTTATAAAATGATTCAAAATTCAGAAACATTTTCAGAATATTTCATAATAATTTTCATCCAAAATTCATTCGAACATAAGGATAATTCATTAAATATTATGACAAACGGTTCATTTTACATTCGAACATAACGAAACTTAATTAAACATAAGAGGACCTAATCTAAATTAATTAAACATAAGAGGACCTAATCTAAACATAATCTACTCGTCGTCGGAGGCGGCGAGGTCCATGATCTCGCCCGCACCGCTGTCACCGTCGTCATCATTGCTGCTCTTGACGGCGTCGTCCTCCACCGGAGCCGCCTGCGCCGGCGCCTGCACCGCACCCATAGCCGCCGCCGCATCCAACGCCGCCTGCACATGAGCGGCCTCTGCTGCCGCCGCCATAGCCGTCGTGGCGTCCAGTGCCTCCTACAGCTCGGCGGCCTCTCTAGCCTCCGCGGCCGCCGCTTCTGCCTGCGACGCCCGTAGGGCGATGAGGTAGCCGGGGCAGTCGTCGGGGTCGCCGTCCTCGCACAACGCGAACTGCTCCGGCGGGAGGGTCGGCGGGCCCGGCGAGCGTGGGTATCGGACGGTGGAGGGAGCTTGGGGTGGCGTGGCCGCTGGAGGGCGACGGCGGGGCCGGCGCGGGGCAGACGACGAGCCGCCCGTCTCCGACTCCCGACGAGCCTGGCCGACGACTTTCCAGAAGTCCCCCCCCCAAAAAAAAAACCTAGTACGGCCGACGATATTCCAATGGCCGCCCTCGTGTCGGCGGAGCTCATCCGGCATTGCGCCGGGCCCCCTCGTCAGGTATCCGTCGGCGGTGATGCGGAAGATGTGCGGCAGACGACAGCCCGGCAGCACCATCAGCCCGAGCCGGATGAGCTCGTCGGTGTCCGGCATGCCCAGGCTTGTCGGCCACGAGCTGCCACGGCCGTCAGTGCCGCTGCTGCTGCCGGACAAAATGGATACCGCCGAGAAGGGAACGCATCATCGGTGGAGTGAGGGCGCGTCTGGTGGATGGCGTCGGTGGGTGAGGTGAGTGGGGGTGGGGGAGTCAGACGGGAGAGGGGGTGTTTAAGGACGGGTGGGGCGGCGGTAGGTGACCGACGCACCGGCTTAACGTCGGCCTTAATGGCGCATCGGGGGCGGCGACCGCCTCGGGAACCATCCCTTGACCGATGCCACGACGCCACGCAACCGTCCCTCGACAGATCACGTCGTGTCTATTTTCCTTTGACCACAACTGGACGTCGTCGTACATAGACGGCCCGACACGACACGTAGACGGGCTGACGCATGTACGGGCAGTCGCCGTACAGGACCCGACGCGGGTACAGCCCCGTCGCGCGGGCGGCGGCTTTTTTGTGATGAGACGATCCTACCCTTTTTAACGAAGGGGTACGGAGCGATCTCAGCCGTTGTTGTATTTAGGGGGGTTGTATCAAAGAAGAAGTGTATTTTTATATGCATGTATAGTTGTGATTTGGGAATATATGTTAATTACTCCTAATATATTTCAGTAAGTGGCACAAATAAAACATAGTGAATGTGTAATCAGCAGACACTAAGATGCTTTCATAGCATACTGACTGCGTGTTCTTCCATGATTGTTTCTTTCTTCAGCGGTGGCTGGTGTTGTGGCTGAAGCATCAAGTGATGAAGCTGGACATGGCAATGAGGAAGCAGAAGTCTCAAGAATTGAAGAAGTTTAGATTGCTGTTTTGGTGTTGGTGGCTTTCGTTTGGTTTCCATGTTGGATGGATGACGGGATAGTGGTGTGAGTTTATGGCTGATGGAAGAGTTTGTGTTATATCTTGTTAATTAACTGTCTCTATTTTTTATAGCCATGCTATGGATGTTTTTGCTTTTCAAAGTTCAAACCCTGATTCCATTTAAGCAGGGGAAAGTTGTCTTTTGTGTAAAAAGAATGCTGAAAGTTATATGCATAATTACACATTTCTCTCTACAGAAAGTTTTAGAATTTTCCTCTACAGAAAGTTTTATATTTAAATAGTGCCAGCAGCTGCATCGTCTGTTGTGCGTGGATCACACAATAATCTGCTAATGAGCCTCACACCTATGACACCATTACAAACTGATCGCCAACTTCTGCTGATGTTGATGTCTTCGCGCGCTAATGCGCTTTGCGTGCTGTGATTTTGGCAAGCAATTTAACCAATAATGAAGTAGGCTGCTCCGTGAACATGATGAATACTGGTATGTTCAAGAGGTTTTTTACGGTACCCTGGTACTCACCAAACATAGATGGGAGTACCGAATAAATCTGTACGTTCCTTTGATAGGGTAGTTTAGTCTTTTCTGTATCTAATTTTTGACTAATTGCATTTCCTTAATCTACTCTGGTGATCCGGGGTAATATGAAACCGTCCTTCCTGCTTGCGCGCACGTAGCGTCAATCATCTTCTTCCTCCCCGCAACAAAAAATAAATAAATCAGGGAGGCTGCAAAACTTTGTCGTACTTTAACCATGCTGCATCTCAGCCGCCGCCGTCGGCGTGTCACACCCCCGTCGAGAGGTTGTTTGTCACGCATCGGCCACCCGTCGTTGCATCTCTGGCCGCTAAGCCTAGCTCCAATCTGCAGGGCCTCACCTTTCTGGCTATATGAGATTATGATTGTACGATGTATTGCTCTTCATGCATATGCACGTATATATGATGTAGAAAGGTGGGTCACGGATCTCAACTATACAAGAAACTAGGAGGCGTGCCCAATACACAATATGCACATAACACATATACTCAACACCCCTCGCAGTCGAAGCGGCACCGCGGCTGACGCAAAGACTGGACCGGAACTCCTCAAATGACGATGTAGGCAAACCCTTGGTCATGATATCGGCAAATTATTGGGAAGTAGGGACGTGTAAAACACGAATATGGCCAAGGGCCACCTATTCCCGAACAAAATGAATATCCAACTCAATATGCTTGGTCTGTCGATGATGCACCGGGCTAGTGGAGAGGTAGACCGCCGACACGTTGTCGCAGTAGACCACCGTGGCACGGTCAACAGGACAAGAGAGCTCCTGAAGCGGCTGGCGAAGCCATGAACACTCGGCAACGGCATTGGCCACCGCACAATACTCAGCCTCAGCACCGGAACGAGAGACCGTAGGCTGCCGTTTGGACGACCACGAGATAAGTGAGGGTCCAAGGTAGACACAATAGCCCTAAGTGGAGCGACGAGTGTCAGGGCAGCCCACCCAGTCTGCATCGGAGTAGGCGATGAGGGCGGTGTCGGCGGAGGCGTGAAGCGTGACGCCAAGATCCATAGTGCCACGGATATAGCGGAGAATCCGCTTGACGGTATCCCAGTGAACGTCTCGAGGAGCATGCATATGAAGACACACCTACTGCACGGCATACTGGATCTCCGGTCGAGTCAGAGTGAGGTACTGGAGAGCACCAATGATACACCGATAGAAAGCAGCATCCGAAGCAGGAGAACCATCAGTGGCAGAAAGCATGGACTTCGTATCAACAGGCGTAGCGGCGGGCTTGCAGTTAAGCATGCTGGCGCGCTCTAGGAGCTCGTGAGCGTACTTCCGCTGATGAACGAAGAAGCCATCTAGACGGCGCACCACCTCGACACCGAGGAAGTAGTGCAAAGTACCCAAGTCCATGATGGCGAACTCAGCACGAAGACGAGCCGTGAGCTGACTGAGGAGAGCAGCAAGTAGGCCGTGTCAGAGCGCTGATGATAGGCGAAGAGCGAGGTGTCCGAGCGGATAGAGCGGAACCCAAGCTGGTGGAGAAACGCCGCGATGCACTGGTACCAAGCGCGCGGAGCCTGCTTGAGTCCGTACAAGGACCGCGAAAGCAGGCACACGTGGTCGGGAAGCGCTGGGTCCACAAACCCGGTGGGCTGTTAGCAGAAGACCTGCTCCTCGAGGTGACCATGGAGGAAGGCGTTGGAGACGTCCATCTGGTGCACCGACCAAGCACGGGAGACCGCAAGGTGGAGAACCGTGTGTATCGTGCCGAGCTTGACGACCGGAGCGAAGGTGTCGGTGAAGTCGATGCCACCACGCTGTCAGAAGCCACGAACGACCAACGCGCTTTGTAGCGATCAAGGGTGCCATCAGGACGGAGCTTGTGTTTAAAGACCCACTTCCCGGTAATCACGTTAGCGTGCCGGGGACGGGGAACAAGCTGCCACGACCGGTTACGCAACAGGGCGTCAAACTTCTCTTGCATCGCGGCCATCCAGAGCGGGTCACTAAGAGCGGCTCGAACGAAGGACAGTAACGGCGACGACTCCGAGGTGGATGCCGCATGGACGTAGTCATCCGAAGCGTAGCGCGAGCTCGGACAAAAAATGCCCGTACAGGCGCGGGTGACCGGACCGACCACAGGCGTCGGGGGGACCGAGGGCACCGAGGGGGGCGGGGCGCAGGGGGGTCGCGAGCGCCGAGGGGGCCACGGGCACCAACATCGAGGGTGCCAGCGCCGCGGCGGTAGGAGGCGCCGCATGCGAGGGGCGCGCCTCAAAGCCAGGGCGGCCCAAGAGAGGCGCGCGAGCGCCCTGGGAGAGGCGTCGAGGAGCCCGCGTCACCGGTGGTGGGAGGAATAGCCTGGGGTACCCGGTGAAACGGAAACACATGCTCATCAAAGTAAACGTGCCGAGAAATGAACACACGGTGGGAGACGGGATCGTAGCACCGATATCCCTTGGAGTTGTAGGGGTAGCCGATAAAGATGCAAGCGACAGAATGAGGTGCGAATTTGTGAGGAGCGGAGTCGACAGTGCTAGGATAGCAAAGGCACCCGAAAATACGCAAGTCATCATAAGATGGGGGCGTACCAGAGAGAAGATGGTGAGGTGCATAGTTCCACCGTGGATGGCAAGGGCGAAGGTTAAGGAGAAGAGAAGTAGTGGCCAGTGCATCCGGCCAGAAACGAGGCGGCACATTAGCATGGAACAGGAGCGTGCAAACGCAGTCATTCAGAGTGCGAAGGACGCGTTTGGCTCGACCGTTCTGCTGGAAAGTATACGGGCATGTGAGACGAAAAACTGTGTCGTGGTGCGACAGAAAAGTGCGGAAAGCAAGGTTATATAACTCTTTTCCATTGTCAGTCTGAAGAGTAAGGATGGGACGCCCAAACTGCGTGCTAACATAGGAGTAAAAAGACGTCAAAGTGGAGAATGCATCCGACTTTCTGTGCAAAGGAAAAGTCCACACATAATGAGAATAATCATCAAGGATAACCAGATAATATAAATAGCCCGAATTACTAGGAACCAGAGAGGTCCACACATCGCTATGAATCAATTGAAAAGGAAAAGAAGCTATGGTGGTGGAGTTATTAAATGGGAGACGAACATGTTTGCCGACACGACATGCATGACAGGTGTGATCCTCTATCTTATGACAACTGAAACTGAAACTCCTAAGAATATGACGAAGTGTGACGGGATTGGGATGACCCAAACGAGCGTGCGAGAGATCGACGCTGACGGAGAGAGCAGCCGGTGCGGTGGTGGAGGTGGACGGCGAACGCACAGGATAGAGCTCGTCGAGGCTGTCACATCGATGAAGTACCATCCTGGTTCGAGCGTCCTTGACACAAAACCCAATCTTGTCAAATTCAACAGTAACAGGATTTTCACGAGTTAAATGAGGAACGGAAATAAGATTCTTAATAAGATGAGGTGACACAAGTATGTTAGACAAAGTAATAGGCATGGAATTAGAAGGAAAAGAAGTGTGCCCGACATGTGTGATAGGGAGTGTTGAACCGTCGCCGACAATGATGCGGAGGTCGGTGGTAACGGGGGCGAAGGAGGCAAGATTACTAGGATGAGCAAACATGTGAACTGTAGCCTCGGTGTTCATGTACCAATCATCACCTCTGGTGTAGTTGTTCGGCATAGGAGCGGCATGCAGTGCGGGAAGGAGCACCGGGTCCCAAGGCGCCGACGGCAGGGCCGACGAGGGGGACGGAGACGCCATGGGGAGGCCGTAGCCACTGCTCAGCAACGGCGGTGGGTACTCTTCAGGCAGTATGGGAAGCAGCCCTGACTGCGACTGTGCCGGGTAGGCCGGATGGCCAGCCGAAAAAACCTATTGGCCTGCTGACAACCCCCACCAGTACCCGGGAACCCCGTACACGGACGCGTCGAATGCCCCGCGCAACAACAAGGGGTCAACAGGCAAAGTCGGCGCCGATGGAGGGGCGACGATGGACTGGCCGGAGAGAGTCGGCGGTGGGGCGGCGACGTACGCCAGTGGGGCAGCGAAGCCGAGCCGTGCGGCAAGTCGGGACGGGCTGGCGGGGCCGCGCCGTAAGGCGGCGGCGGCGGACGGACCGGTGGACGCCATCGCTGTCCGACGGCGGCGGCTGGGCAGCGGCGGTCGGTGTCCGGCGATCGAGCGAGTTACGGGCTTCGCGTGGGGCGGCTGGGCGGGCGAGCGAGTTACGGGTGCAGCTGGCGAGCGGAGTCGAGCGTGGCTGGCGGGCAGGATTGGGTGCAACTGGCGGGCGGACTCGGCTTGGCGGGCGGCGAGCGGAGTTTGGCACGGCTGGCGGGCGATGGGATCGGGCGCGCTGGGCAGAGAGGAAGCAGCGGCGCGGCTGGGCAGACGAAGCGCGCGGCAGCAGCAGCGAGTCGGGCGATGCTGGCTGGCGAGCAGCGGGTCGAGCGATGCGGGTAAGTGGGCAGTGGATAGCGGGCGACGCTAGCGGGCAAGTGGAGAGGCGCGGCGGCTCAGCGGGGTAGCAGATGAGCGGCAGCGGCTGGATTGTAGCAAGCGGTTCAGCGGGGTAGTACGCGAGCGGCAACGGCTAGATCATAGCGAGCGGCTCAGCGGGGTAGCAGGCGAGATCGAGCGCGGCTGGGGTAGCGGGGAACGGAGAAGGAGGAGCGGCGGCGGCGGAAACTAGGGTTAGAATCCGGAAACTGGTATCATGTATAAGATTATGATTGCATGATGTATTGCTCTTCGTGTATAGGGATGTATATATAATGTACAAAGATGGCCACGGACCTTAACTATATAAGAAATTAAGAGGCGGGCCCAACGCACAATATACACATAACACATATACTTAACACTAGGACGGTGATGGCCCCGCTCCACCGAACCTGGCCATGACTGAATGTTTATCACATGATCCAGTCGTCCCGTGTAATTCAGAATTACGGTTACTGACGGATTAAAAATTAACACATTAACTATCCTTTGTTATTCCAATTTTACCCTCTAGATCAGGGCACTCCCTGCTGTTTAACAGTGATACTCCATGACAGTGTTGTTGGAGTATAAACTAAAACTGTCCGTTGGATCAGAAGAAATTAGCGGCCCATGTTAGATTCAGGGTACCGTAAAACAACTCACGCTACTGAATACCCATTCGTTCTTGTAGGAGTATCTTGCATGGGCTTCCGCGAAACCTATATTACCTTCTTACCTATGAAAAACGGAGGTAAGAAGGACCATGTTAAAAAACCTCAATCTGGTAAGAACAGATGCTGCCATTTCTAAATCTGATAAGAACAGATCCTATTTGGTCAACTCCCATATCCTATGTTTTCTTAGTTTAAGGGCTTCTGGAGCTTCTTTGCGTCTTGTGGTACGCCTTAACGCCTGCTCTAGCTTCTTGGCTCTGTCTAGTGGTTCTTCTCTGTTGGTGTATGACAGCAGTGGTGTTGTGGCTCTCTACTGTTGCTGATTTTCCCTATTTATACTATTGGTCAATGCGTATATGGATGAAACATATGTTGTTCGTTCAGATTTTGCACAAATGAGTAAGATGTGGGATTTAATTTACCGATTTATGCTAGAATTACACCTGTTATTCTCTCCTTCATGCTTATCGTTCTAAACAGCTTGATGGCCTCTTAAGGTGAGATACAAATACACCCCCTCCCCCCCCCCCCCCCCCCCCCTTCGGCTGGCATGGGGGTTGATGGCTTGGTCTTATCCTTGGTAGGTTTATTTCACTATGTGAAATGCTTGCCTATTGGCAAACTTATGCCTTCGGCTGGTCTTGTGTATGTTTATCCTCTTGAGGATTTCCTTGAATAGGAAATTTCTTAACATAGACATGTGGCTCATATCATTGGCATATTGGAAAACGGTTGGGTGGACTTAATTTAATCTAAAATCTTAACCAATACTTAATTTAATTATGGGATTTGACTTAATGAGGTTTAACCTAAACTTACAGAGAGAGACTACTGTTGACTTAAGTGAGGCTTGGCTGGTTCGGTTGTGGATTTTATGCTATAGTTGGAAATATTGGTTGTCTCAGTTGCCATTCCTGGTTGGCTTTAGTTATGTCTATTGTTGGCTTGAATGGGTCATAATTGTCGGGCTCTATGTCTTCAGAATCGGGCCAATTTCAGCTTTTGTCAAGGTTAACCTCAAATATGAATATTGCATCTGTAACTAGGGATGCATACATTCTAACCCTTAACCAAATTCTTTTATCTTTATGACTGTTATGCAGGCTCTGATCCAAATGTGAGTTAAAATGAAGAGAAGAAGAGGGCTTGAGCTAGGTCTTTTCTTTCTTTTCTCCTCTTTTACTCCTTTTGGACTCACTTGGAGGTTGTAACATATACTCGTACATTTCCTCATTATCAATAAATTTTATTTATTGTCCAATTATATTCCTTTTCCTATTAGCATTTCATGTGATATTGTAATTTATGAACCTCCCCCTTGTATGACTTTACAAATATGACTTTATAATATTGAATTCAATGTTGATTGTATTTCTTCTTGATTATTCAGTTTTCTTTGTTTGAATTCCATTCAACTAATAACTCTATACAATCAAGTCATTGTATCATAATAACAAAGTTCATCCCAATTACCCACACTTGGCTAGATTTACTGTTTTTAAGGGAGAAGTTTTAAATTCCCTCAAAAAAATATGCATGAACTGCAATGCACAATCGGGGAAAAAGGTCTCCGTTCGTATCATAAACTATGGGTTGTGCCTCCAGATTCTTAACATGAGATTAAAATTATTGTTAAACATTATTATCTTCATTTGAAAATGACATGTTGATCCATAGAGACAAATGGCTCCCGGTAGCATATGCACTTATACTCACAAAATATACTTAATTAGAATTCTAAAGAAACATGTTCTTTTTTCATAATCTAAATCTTCAAATAATATATGTGCTTGTAATTTAATACAAAAGAATGTTTCAGTTGCAAAAGAAAAAGAATTAGTGCTCCAAATATATAAAAAAACCTTAGCACTAAATTTTGTTCATTTTACATGAAGTGAAAACTCTTTTTTCTTGCAAAAAATTACAAGCAAAAAAGGACTTGAACATCCTGTTCATGATGCCACATTCTTGCTGCCATGCTTTGTCGCTATCTACTTCTCAGCCATGGTCATTGCAATCATGGTGTCCTCTACCTCAAACCTCGCCGTCACATCCTCAACCAAAGCCAAGCACCGGCTCCTGGATGTATGCAACACATGGCTTAGGGTGGCGTGTGGTAGGTGAGGCACATCGCGCCCATCGAGGAACATGCATGTGGTGTATATCTAGTACCATGGCTGGTTTTATCAGTTTGTTGGTATGGGAGACAAAAGAGAAAATAATGTGAAACTGAATCATTTTTCCGAAATCATATATTGCAAACAACGTGTGCATCGTGAATGAACAAAGCACACTGAAATATGTTACCACTTCATCAAAGAGAAGTTGGATGAAGGAATTACTTTCATGATGTATGTGAACTAATCCCCTCGCAAAGAAAAAACATGTATGCTTATCAAATCAGTCGGCACATAACCACATATTCTTACTAATACCGTCTACCGTATAAACTTTTTCGGTCTTTCGCAGTAGCAGGATAGCCATCCCGTCTTTTTCAAGAAAAAAACACACGCGGGTATGACAATGTTTCACAACAAAAGCAAGAGATTGATTCTTATTCCGCTTATGCATTTTATTTCATTTTGGTGTACATATTTTTTCCCCAAAAGTTTTTTGGGCAAATCCTATTTGATATCTTATGTGTTGTTAGTTTACCACCATTATCTGACTCTGTTATAAGCTACTAGGCTTCTTCTGAACCTTGTATAGCCATAGTGTTATCAAGTTTTTGCCCCATATACAAATGTGCTGATTACGGGCATGTTGCAGCAAATTCGCAGTTATACCTTACTATTGTTGAAACAAGTATTTCTACAAGCAGTTTATTAGAACTAATGATTATCTTAAAGCACTATGAATTGGCTGACCTCATGGAGATTGCAGGTTCGGAACCTCTCATAAAGGTGTAGATTGTCATTGACATCAGATAAAGTGGTTTTGCTTACGAACGACACAACTGTCTGCTCCATCGTACGTGCACACATATATGGTTCCAAGGTGGCAAACCATAGGCGCATATAAACAAAGAACATAAAGTGTGTATATTATATGAAGCATACGAAACCATTTCATGTCAATAACCCTCATGACTTCAAAGAGAGATAAATATGTAATGCATGAGTATTAGCTAGCAAGGACTCCCAGAATATTACACATAAATGGTCCGTAATTGAACTTATGAATCTCACGAAATCAAAAAGCTCACCTATCCGAGAAAGGAGATATCTCAGTAGTGCCAACAAATAAAAAAATGTTTCATTAAACTATATTTACTTGTTAATAAAACAAAGTAGAAGATAGATCAAGTACAAAATCATCCTACATAGTCAGGACTGAAGGGTAAGCAACATGATAATTACTTGTAATGTAATTTACTTCAGGCCTACAAAAGAGGGAAAAAAAATTTACCGTGAGATGTACATAGAAACATATGGCTTACGTACTCATTGTACTTAAGCCAGGTGGACTAGCTGAAGCAATCAGAATTCTTGATGATTGAAGCTACTAATTACTAAGCTCCGTCCAGTCCAGGCAAAATAAAATTGGACAATCTGAGATTTCTTTTTTGGACTACTACATGTTTATCAGCAAAGAGAGTGAACACCAGTAGTAGTGCTTGAGAAATATTTAGCTAATATTCTCTTGTTTGCAATTTGCGAGAATCCCATCAGTTCTTGTGACATGGAAGGGGAACATAGATGATATGATATCTATGAATAATAATAGGTTAACTAATTAATTCAGTAAATAATTCTATCCAACAAGCAAGTAAAGATAGTTTACCACCATATATATTATTTGAGAAATGTCATGCCAAATATACCACTTTTATTATTCTCTGTGGGTTTGACTAAACACTAACAATTGGAATTTTAATAGCCATGAAATCTGGAGATGTTCAAAGAAGGACAATGAGCTGACATTATCATTATTAAGTGAGTTTGTGTGGTTGCGAAGAAGTCTAGAAGATTTTAGGAATCCTCAAATACAATCCCTTTGACAAGTTAACTCACAATTAAATTTGCAGGTGCTTTTCGGGATGGGTTACAGAAGCATGTGGAAAATCAGGGTAAAACAGGAATCTATATGCCTTTGGATTATGTGAGTAGACTAAATTTTCCTGTGTGCTGTTATTACTCATGAACTGATAACAGACTGAGGTATTGGTGAAAGGATGTTCGTTTAATTTACTGATGCTATATTCGACTATTCCTATAGATATACAACAAGATTCTATTTGCAACAAGCTGGGTTCAAAATATCACCCTGATATCTATGAAGATCTTCTGTAGTGTGGATGTTCTATTGATCATTTACATGTGTTGAAATTCTTTTTATGAAGATCTTCCACAATTCTCGAGCTTACATAGCCTATATATATACATGCATTTGTGTAATCTGAGATATTACTTCAGTAATCTGGCAAAAACTGTAGAAATCATCAAGAAAGATTGGCTTTTCTGCTCATAGAGGGTCTCTGAAACAGTTCCTAATTATTTCATGTCATTCTTAGAATATATATTTACCTGCAATCAGTTGATGGCATCTGTATGTTTAGGATTTTTCTTATTGCCTGATGCTACATCAGAAGCATTCATTTTTTCCCATCTGCAACTCATTTGCCTCTGTTGCTAATAAAATGTGCATTATATTTGCCCTGTTATGAAGGGAAAATACGCATATTTGTCAGGCTGGTAGTTAGCTACAATGGCCTTACCATTACACTGTGCGAGAGTAAGTATTCTTAAATTCTTATGCTAACAGTAATATATTTTGATCCTTATCTATGGTTCAGAAGATATGTTCAAGATTGAAGTTAATTGCTTGTTTGTATTAACAAACTTTTCAGTGCATCTGAGAATAAACATGATATCAACGCCATAAAATTGTACAAAGAAAAATAGAAGTTTGTGCAAAAAATAGGATGACAAATTTGTTGATCAAAATTTTAGCTAGGTTGAAGAAATATGCATAACCATAAAATTCACTTGAGAAATAACTTCACAACGATTAAAGTGTGGAGCACTTCTATGTACTTTTGGGAGGCCTTCCAACACCCGTAGTCCAATACAGATGACCGCCCCTGCCTCTCCAAAAGAAAAGGCCACCAACCATAGCCTCGCGCAGCCACCGCCCACAAAACCAAAGTAGGAGAGGGGGGAAAAGCTCTGCGGGAACACCATGATATCCTGCGAGTAGACCCATACAGATCTAATCCGTGGGGCACACGTTGACAAATGGGCCCATAACCGCCCCCAACCCCAGAACCACTAGAGGCCAAGAATTCGGGGGAGCTTAGGAACTCTAAGGGATGCTTGAGCTCGCGGTGTTCCCCTTCTCATTTCTTGTATCCATATCTCTTGCTAGCTGTTGCATTCCCGTTAGGAAAATAATGGAAATGGGGGGAAAGCTTGATAAAAGAAGCTTATTAGGCTTCTGGCACATCTCTATCACATCGATGATTTGTTGTCTTCTTCGGTGAGAGATTGTACTATGCTAGAATAGAGGCATCAAAACATAATTTAGGACGGTTACCCTCTCGAATGGATCATTCCAAAGTTCATATTTGTTGTTATAACTGCAATTTTCTTTCATCCTCATCCCTTAAAAAAAGTCAACCAAGTGGTTGATAGTTAACAAAAGTTTAAGGGTTTCACCTTTATAGTTCTGCAAAATGGAAAATGTCTTTTCCTGATGAGAGGCATTCCATGTCATTTTTGGCCAATGGGTTTGTCTCCTCTCAACTTGACCAAATGTTGGCTTTCCAATTCAAGTTTGCTTTTAATTTGTTTTCTACTATTATATTATGTATCTGATGAGACAACCACAAGAGAGTAAAGGTAATAAAAAGTATTCTTTAAGGATGGACAAATTTAATCAGCATCCTTTGTGACTATATAAGTATATATTTATGAGGGAAGCCGTCTCCGTTCTATCTGGAAAGCACGATCCCGAGCACTCCCATCCCATGGAAAACAAGGCCCCCGCGTCGCCCTCCCCCTAGGGCGACTTGGGCGCAGCCCAGAAACTTAGCCGCTGCCGCTGCGAACTCCCTCCTTCTCTCCCTCCGCTGCCGCCGGAGGACATCGTCGGGCTAAGCCCGGGGGCCGACGGCGGTGGCGGGGGATCTCCTCTCTCTCACGTCTCCGGGGTGGGGCGAACCCCAAGGCGTGTGGTGGCGTGTCCGATCTGGTATCTGCAGCGCGGCGGATGGCTGCGACAGGCGGCGGGAGACCAGCACGTCCACGGACGGCTGGCTTGGCGAGGCGGGCGGCCCAGTCACGGGCTCCGGGCGCAGCGGCTGGCCCTTTGAGCGGCGGCGGCGGCGGCTGTGGGCGGCAGCGGCCGGCTTGGCTGCGATGGCATGCATGCTGCCTTCAGATCGACGATGCCAGCATGGAGGGCCTGGTGGTCTCATCGGCGGCACCTCCGATCAGATCTGTTCTGATCGGTGCAGCCGGCGATGGTGGTCATCTCTTCCGTGAGAGGTGGTCGGCCTGAGGCTAGGTGTTCGAATCTCGGGATCCGTCATCTAGTACCTGCTGCGAGTCGGGGAGACGTAGTTGCCGGTGAAAACCGAGCCGACGGCGGGCGATGGCGGCGTTCCGCGACGTTACCTTGATGAAGGCATCGCCATGTGACTACCGTCGAACCACTCGTACTGCTCCGGGGAAAACCCTAGGATCTGGTCTTCCATATCGGACGATGGCGACATTGCGGTGTCGTTTCTCTCTTGGGAGCATCGTTTGTAGAGCAGCGCTGGAAGATGGAGGCAGGAGGTGGAGCAGCTTCATATTGCACGGAGCTTCGGTGGAAATGTCAAGTCATGCCTGACCGACAGGTGCTACGCTTTGTCATGCCTGTTTGGTAGGTGCTACGCACGACAGATCTTCCAAAGACTTCAAGCTGAAGGAAATATGCCCTAGAGGCAATAATAAAGTTATTATTTATTTCCTTATATCATGAGAAATGTTTATTATTCATGCTAGAATTGTATTAACCGGAAACATAATACATGTGTGAATACATAGACAAACAGAGTGTCACTAGTATGCCTCTACTTGACTAGCTCGTTAATCAAAGATGGTTATGTTTCCTAACCATGGACAAAGAGTTGTTATTTGATTAATGGGATCACATCATTAAGTGAATGATCTGATTGACATGACCCATTCCATTAGCTTAGCACCCGATCGTTTAGTATGTTGCTATTGCTTTCTTCATGACTTATACATGTTCCTATGACTATGAGATTATGCAACTCCCGTTTGCCGGAGGAACACTTTGTGTGCTACCAAACGTCACAACGTAACTGGGTGATTATAAAGGAGCTCTACAGGTGTCTCCAAAAGTAAATGTTGGGTTGGCGTATTTCGAGATTAGGATTTGTCACTCCGATTGTCGGAGAGGTATCTCTGGGCCCTCTCGGTAATGCACATCACTTAAGCCTTGCAAGCATTGCAACTAATGAGTTAGTTGCGGGATGATGTATTACAGAACGAGTAAAGAGACTTGCCGGTAACGAGATTGAACTAGGTATTGGAATACCGACGATCGAATCTCGGGCAAGTAACATACCGATGACAAAGGGAACAACGTATGTTGTTATGCGGTCTGACCGATAAAGATCTTCATAGAATATGTAGGAGCCAATATGAGCATCCAGGTTCCGCTATTGGTTATTGACCGGAGACATGTCTCGGTCATGTCTACATTGTTCTCGAACCCGTAGGGTCCGCACGCTTAAGGTTACGATGACAGTTATATTATGAGTTTATGCATTTTGATGTACCGAAGTTTGTTCAGAGTCCCGGATGTGATCACGGACATGACGAGGAGTCTCAAAATGGTCGAGACATAAAGATTGATATATTGGAAGCCTATGTTTGGATATCAGAAGTGTTCCGGGTGAAATCGGGATTTTACCGGAGTACCGGGAGGTTACCGGAACCCCCCGGGAGCTATATGGGCCTTAATGTTCCTTAGTGGAAGAAGAGGAGAGGCAGCCAGGGCTGGGCCGCGCGCCCCTCCCCCCTAGTCCGAATAGGACAAGGAGAGAGGGGGCCGGCGCCCTCCTCCTTCTCTCTCTCTCTTTTCCCACCTCGCGAGTCCTATTCCAACTAGGATTGGGGGAGAAGTCCTACTCCCGGAGGGAGTAGGAATCCTCCTGGCGCGCCATATGTGGCCGGCCGGCCTCCCCCTCTTGGTCCTTCATATACGGAGGCAGGGGCACCCCAGAGACACACAAGTTGATCCACGTGATCTTATTCTTAGCCGTGTGCGGCGCCCCCTGCCACCATAGTCCTCGATCATATTGTAGCGGTGCTTAGGCGAAGCCCTGCGACAGTAGTACATCAAGATCGTCACCACGCCGTCGTGCTGACGGAACTCTTCCCCGACACTTTGCTGGATCGGAGTCCGGGGATCGTCATCGAGCTGAACGTGTGCTAAAACTCGGAGGTGCCGTAGTTTCGGTGCTTGATCGGTCAGGCCGTGAAGACGTACGACTACATCATCCAAACGCTTCCGTTGTCGATCTACAAAGGTACGTAGATCACACTCTCCCCTCTCGTTGCTATGCATCACCATGATCTTGCGTGTGCGTAGGAAATTTTTTGAAATTACTACGAAACCCAACAGTGGCATCCGAGCCTAGGTTTTATGTGTTGATGTTATATGCACGAGTAGAACACAAGTGAGTTGTGGGCGATATAAGTCATACTGCTTACCAGCATGTCATACTTTGGTTCGGCGGTATTGTTGGACGAAGCGGCCCGGACCGACATTACGCGTACGCTTACGCGAGACCGGTTCTCCCGACGTGCTTTGCACATAGGTGGCTTGCGGGTGACAGTTTCTCCAACTTTAGTTGAACCGAGTGTGGCTACGCCCGGTCCTTGCGAAGGTTAAAACAGCACCAACTTGACAAACTATCGTTGTGGTTTTTGATGCGTAGGTAAGATTGGCTCTTGCTTAAGCCCGTAGAAGCCACGTAAAACTTGCAACAACAAAGTAGAGGACGTCTAACTTGTTTTTGCAGGGCATGTTGTGATGTGATATGGTCAAGACGTGATGAGATATAAGTTGTTGTATGAGATGATCATGTTTTGTTGAAGTTATCGGCAACTGGCAAAAGCCTTATGGTTGTCTCTCTATTGCATAAGATGCAAGCGTCCAATAATTGCTTTACTTTATCGCTATGCGATAGCAATAGTTGCAAGAGCAATTGTTGGCGAGACGACCACGTGACGACACATTGATATAGATCAAGATGATGGAGATCATGGTGTCATGCCGGTGACGATAAAGATCATGACAGTACTTTGGAGATGGAAATCAAAGGCGCAAGATGATGATGGCCATATCATGTCACATATTTTGATTGCATATGATGTTTATCTTTTATGCATCTTATCTTGCTTTGATTGACGGTAGCATTATAAGATGATCTCTCACTAATTATCAAGAAGTGTTCTCCCTGAGTATGCACCGTTGCGAAAGTTCTTCGTGCTGAGACACCACGTGATGATCGGGTGTGATAGGCTCTACGTTCAAATACAATGGGTGCAAAACAGTTGCACACGCGGAATACTCAGGTTATACTTGACGAGCCAAGCATATACAGATATGGCCTCGGAACACGGAGACCGAAAGGTCGAGCGTGAATCATATAGCAGATATGATCAACATAACGATGTTCACCAATGAAACTACTCCATCTCACGTGATGATCAGACATGGTTTAGTTGATTTGGATCACGTAATCACTTAGAGGATTAGAGGGATGTCTATCTAAGTGGGAGTTCTTAAGTAATATGATTAATTGAACTTAAATTTATCATGAAACTTAGTCTTGGTAGTATTTTGCAAATTATGTTGTAGATCAATAGCTCGCGTTGTTGCTTCCATGTGTTTATTTTGATATGTTCCTAGAGAAAATTGTGTTGAAAGATGTTAGTAGCAATGATGCGGATTGGATCCGTGATCTGAGGTTTATCCTTATTGCTGCACAGAATAATTATGTCCTTGATGCACTGCTAGGTGACGGACCTATTGCAGGAGCAGATGCAGACGTTATGAACGTTTGGCTAGCTCAATATGATGACTACTTGATAGTTTAGTGCACCATACTTAACAGCTTAGAATCGGGACTTCAAAGACGTTTTGAACGTCATGGACCATATGAGATGTTCCAGGAGTTGAAGTTAATATTTCAAGCAAATACCCGAGTTGAGAGATATGAAGTCTCCAACAAGTTCTATAGCTAAAAGATGGAGGAGAATCGCTCAACTAGTGAGCATGTGCCCAGATTGTCTGAGTACTACAATCGCTTGAATCAAGTGGGAGTTAATCTTCCAGATAAGATAGTGATTGACAGAATTCTCTAGTCACCATCACCAAGTTAGTAGAACTTCGTGTTGAACTACGATATGCAAGGGATAACGGAAACGATTCCCAAGCTCTTCGTAATGCGGAAATTGATGAAGGTAGAAATCGAGAAAAACATCAAGTGTTGATGGTAGACAAGACCACTAGTTTCAAGAAAAGGGCAGAGGGAAGAAGGGGAACTTCAAGAAGAACAGCAAGCAAGTTGCTGCTCAAGTCAAGAAACCCAAGTCTGGTCCTAAGCCTGAGACTAAGTGCTTCTACTGCAAAGGGACTGGTCACTAGAAGCGGAACTACCCCAAGTGATTGGCGGATAAGAAGGATGGCAAAGTGAACATAAGTATATTTGATATACATGTTATTGATGTGTACTTTACTAGTGTTTATAGCAACCCCTCAGTATTTGATACTAGTTCAGTTGCTAAGATTAGTAACTCGAAACGGGAGTTGCAGAATAAATAGAGACTAGTTAAGGGTGAAGTGACGATGTGTGTTGGAAGTGGTTCCAAGATTGATATGATCATCATCGCAGACTCCCTGTACTTTCGAGATTAGTGTTGAACCTATATAAGTGTTATTTGGTATTTGCGTTGAGCATGAATATGATTTGATCATGTTTATTGCAATACGGTTATTCATTTAAGTTAGAGAACAATTGTTGTTCTGTTTACATGAATAAAACCTTCTATGGTCATACACACCAACGAAAATGGTTTGTTGGATCTCGATTGTAGTGATACACATATTCATAATATTGAAGCCAAAAGATGTAAAGTTAATAATGATAGTGCAACTTATTTGTAGCACTGCCGTTTAGGTCATATTGGTGTAAAGCGCATGAAGAAACTCCATGCTGATGGGGTTTTGGAATCACTTGATTATGAATCACTTGATGCTTGCGTACCATGCCTCATGGGCAAGATGACTAAGACTCCGTTCTCCGGAGCGAGCAATTGACTTATTGGAAATAATACATACTGATGTATGCGGTCCGATGAGTGTTAAGGCTCACGGCAAGTATCGTTATTTTCTGAACTTCACTGATGATTTGAGCAGATATGGGTATATCTACTTGATGAAACATAAGTCTGAAACATTTGAAAAGTTTAAAGAATTTCAGAGTGAAGTGGAAAATCATCGTGACAAGAAAATAAAAGTTTCTACGATATGATCGCAGAGGTAAAATATTTGAGTTACGAGTTTGGCCTTCAATTAAAACAATGTGAAATAGTTTCACTACTCACGCCACCTGGAACACCATAGTGTAATGGTGTGTCCGAACGTCATAACCGTACTTTATTAGATATAGTGCGATCTATGATGTCTCTTACCGATCTACCACTATCGTTTTGGGGTTATGCATTAGAGACAGCTGCATTCACGTTAAATAGGGCACCATCTAAATCCATTGAGACGACACCGTGTGAACTATGGTTTGGCAAGAAACCTAAGCTGTCGTTTCTTAAAGTTTGGAGTTGCGATGCTTATGTGAAAAAGTTTCATCTCGATAAGCTCAAACTCAAATCGGAGAAATATGTATTCATAGGATACCCAAAGGAGACAGTTGGGTACACCTTCTATCACAGATCCGAAGGCAAGACATTCGTTGCTAAGAATGGATCATTTCTAGAGAAGGAGTTTCTCTCGAAAGAAGTGAGTGGGAGGAAAGTAGAGAACTTGATGAGGTAACTGTACCTGCTCCCTTATTGGAAAGTAGTTCATCACAGAAATCTGTTCCTGTGACTACTACACCAATTAGTGAGGAAGCTAATGATGATGATCATGTAACTTCAGATCAAGTTACTATCGAATCTCGTAGGTAAACCAGAGTGAGATCCGCACCAGAGTGGTACGGTAATCCTATTCTGGAGGTCATGTTACTTGACCATGACGAACTTGCGAACTATGAGGAAGCGATGATGAGCCCAGATTCCGCGAAATGGTTTGAGGCCATGAAATCTGAGATATGATCCATGTATGAGAACAAAGTATGGATTTTGATGGATTTGCCCGATGATCGGCAAGCCATAGAAAATAAATGGATCTTCAAGAGAAAGACGGACGCTGATAGTAGTGTTACTATCTACAAAGCTAGAATTGTCGCAAAAAGATTTTCAACAAGTTCAAGGTGTTGACTAGGATGAGAGTTTCTCACTCGTATCTATGCTTAAGTCTGTCCGAATCATGTTAGCAATTACCGCATTTTATGAAATCCGGCAAATGGATAAATAAAACTGCATTCCTTAATGGATTTATTAAAGAAGAGTTGTATATGATACAACCAGAAGGTTTTGTCAATCTTAAAGGTGCTAACAAAATGTGCAAGCTCCAGCGATCCATCTATGGACTGGTGCAAACATCTCGGAGTTGGAATATACGCTTTGATAAGTTGATCAAAGCATATAGTTTTATACAGACTTGCGGTGAAGCCTGTATTTACAAGAAAGTGAGTGGGAGCAATACAACATTTCTGATAAAGTATATGTGAAAGACATATTGTTGATCGGAGATAATGTAGAATTATTCTGCAAAGCATAAAGGAATGTTTGAAAGGAGTTTTTCAAAGAAAGACCTCGGTGAAGCTGCTTACATATTGAGTATCAAGATCTATAGAGATTGATCAAGACGCTTGATAAGTTTTTTCAATGAGTACATACCTTGACAAGATTTTGAAGTAGTTCAAAATGGAATAGTCAAAGAAAAAGTTTCTTGCCTGTGTTACAAGGTGTGAAGTTGAGTAAGACTCAAAGCCCGACCATGGCAGAAAATAGAAAGAGAATGAAAGTCATTCCCTATGCCTCAGTCATAGGTTCTATAAAGTATGCCATGCTGTGTACCAGATCTATTGTATACCATACACTGTGTTAAGAGAGGGGGTACAATAGTGATCTAGGAGTAGATCAATGGACAGCGGTCAAAATTATCCTTACTGGAATAAGGATATGTTTCTCGATTACGGAGGTGACAAAAGGTTCGTCGTAAAGGGTTACGTCGATGCAAGTTTTGACACTGATCCAGATGACTCTAAGTCTCAATCTGGATACATATTGAAAGTGGGAGCAATTAGCTAGAGTAGCTCCATGCAGAGCATTGTTGACATAGAAATTTGCAAAATACATGCGGATCTGAATGTGGCAGACCCGTTGACTAAACTTCTCTCACAAGCAAAACATGATCACTTTTTGGGTCTTAATCACATAGCGATGTGAACTAGATTATTGAATCTAGTAAACCCTTTGGGTGTTAGTCACATGGAGATGTGAACCAATCACATAAAGATGTGAACTATTGATGTTAAATCACATGGCGATGTGATCTAGATTATTGACTCTAGTGCAAGTGGGAGACTGAAGGAAATATGCCCTAGAGGCAATAATAAAGTTATTATTTATTTCCTTATATCATGATAAATGTTTATTATTCATGCTAGAATTGTATTAACCGGAAACATAATACATGTGTGAATACATAGACAAACAGAGTGTCACTAGTATGCCTCTACTTGACTAGCTCGTTAATCAAAGATGGTTATGTTTCCTAACCATGGACAAAGAGTTGTTATTTGATTAATGGGATCACATCATTAAGTGAATGATCTGATTGACATGACCCATTCCATTAGCTTAGCACCCGATCGTTTAGTATGTTGCTATTGCTTTCTTCATGACTTATACATGTTCCTATGACTATGAGATTATGCAACTCCCGTTTGCCGGAGGAACACTTTGTGTGCTACCAAACGTCACAACATAACTGGGTGATTATAAAGGAGCTCTACAGGTGTCTCCAAAAGTAAATGTTGGGTTGGCGTATTTCGAGATTAGGATTTGTCACTCTGATTGTCGGAGAGGTATCTCTGGGCCCTCTCGGTAATGCACATCACTTAAGCCTTGCAAGCATTGCAACTAATGAGTTAGTTGCGGGATGATGTATTACAGAACGAGTAAAGAGACTAGCCGGTAACGAGATTGAACTAGGTATTGGAATACCGACGATCGAATCTCGGGCAAGTAACATACCGATGACAAAGGGAACAACGTATGTTGTTATGCGGTCTGACCGATAAAGATCTTCGTAGAATATGTAGGAGCCAATATGAGCATCCAGGTTCCGCTATTGGTTATTGACCGGAGACATGTCTCGGTCATGTCTACATTGTTCTCGAACCCGTAGGGTCCGCACGCTTAAGGTTACGATGACAGTTATATTATGAGTTTATGCATTTTGATGTACCGAAGTTTGTTCGGAGTCCCGGATGTGATCACGTACATGACGAGGAGTCTCGAAATGGTCGAGACATAAAGATTGATATATTGAAAGCCTATGTTTGGATATCAGAAGTGTTCCGGGTGAAATCGGGATTTTACCGGAGTACCGGGAGGTTACCGGAACCCCCCGGGAGCTATATGGGCCTTAATGGGCCTTAGTGGAAGAAGAGGAGAGGCAGCCAGGGCTGGGCCGCGCGCCCCTCCCCCCTAGTCCGAATAGGACAAGGAGAGAGGGGGCCGGCGCCCTCCTCCTTCTCTCTCTCTCTTTTCCCACCTCGCGAGTCCTATTCCAACTAGGATTGGGGGAGAAGTCCTACTCCCGGAGGGAGTAGGACTCCTCCTGGCGCGCCATATGTGGCCGGCCGGCCTCCCCCTCTTGGTCCTTCATATACGGAGGCAGGGGCACCCCAGAGACACACAAGTTGATCCACGTGATCTTATTCTTAGCCGTGTGCGGCGCCCCCTGCCACCATAGTCCTCGATCATATTGTAGCGGTGCTTAGGCGAAGCCCTGCGACAGTAGTACATCAAGATCGTCACCACGCCGTCGTGCTGACGGAACTCTTCCCCGACACTTTGCTGGATCGGAGTCCGGGATCGTCATCGAGCTGAACGTGTGCTAAAACTCGGAGGTGCTGTAGTTTCGGTGCTTGATCGGTCGGGCCGTGAAGACGTACGACTACATCATCTAAACGCTTTCGTTGTCGATCTACAAGGGTACGTAGATCACACTCTCCCCTCTCGTTGCTATGCATCACCATGATCTTGCGTGTGCGTAGGAAAATTTTTGAAATTACTACGAAACCCAACACAAGCTGTGTCGGCTGGTGGTACTGTGGCGGCACGGCGCTGAGGTGTATCGGCGGCGACCGCGACGTGCTTAGCAGTTCACGCGCAGGGAGGTGGTGCCGTTTGGCGTCGTGGTGGCATCGACAATAGCAAAATCACCGAGCAAGGTTGATGCGTCAGTACAGCTCTGAAGATGGAGTGGTGGCAGTTGGCGGCGGCGGCCTCTGAGAGCACGTCGGACCAGTGTATGCCCCTTACCAGGCAAGTGGCTTGGTTGGGGCCTCAGGTCTTAGATGTTAGGTTTGGCTGCGAGGTATGTTTGGTATTAGCCCAGACTATCAGCATCCCTGCATCAACTGGATAGGAGTAGGGACAGTGGTTGCCTAGACGGTGGCTTCAGACTTACTATTGTATTTCTTTGTAAGGTCTTTGTGAATAATTAATAAAGTGGCTACATGCATCGCCCTGATGCAGAGGCCGGGGCCCTCTTTCTTTTCCAAAAAAGTATATATTTATGAAAAATCCTACCATTATATTGTAAAAACATATGTACGGCAACACGTCACTGTAATGGTGTGGTAGACTTTGAAATGGGCGATGGCACCCTTTTTTTGCGGGCAGGACGCTCGCAACCTTGAGAACGAATAAAAAATCGCCATGTTTCATTAGAACTCCTTATCACTGTCGAGTTCAATTTTGAATCAAACTCAACAAACACGAAATTTGCTGAATTTCCGATAGAATGAACTCGGCAAAGTTTAGGAACACAGCACAAAACCAGATTCTAGTAGTGGAAGGAAATTTGAACGAAAATTTGGGCACGAAAACTCTCATTTTCATTCATGAATGAGCGACAGTGCGTGGGCTAACGGTAGCGATAAATCTATAGATGCGCCTGAGGGATACGCGTGGGTGGGGGGGAGGGGGGGGCTAACGGGTGCGAGACGAGTGATGCAGCTGGGCATTGCATGCATGTGAAATTTCCAAAAGATCATTGCAACTCAAGGGTAAAATTATCCAAACCCTGCAAAAGAAATCATCCAATTGGTATATGTTCCTAGTCTGATACGCTACATTAATATAAATAAATAAAGGAAGTAGTTAGAGGAAGAGCTTTTTTTTATTTTAGAGTATCTACAACCGGACTTGCCAAATCTGGCACACCAGACATGAACCGGGTTGTCCCCAAATTAGCACATCCAAAGCCGCGTATCTCATATCCATACCCCTACATCCATACAACATCATACAACCTACTACGTAGATCACCAAACGGACAAAATCGATAGGAATCGGACATATAACCGATTGCAAACGGGCATAATTCGCATAAAAATCACCAAAAGATCGCACAACAGGCATAATTCACACGGTTCAACCGTCTAGCAAATTCTAACTAGATAGTAGGAGCTAGATTATCTAAACAAAGAGAGGGATGAGCTTCACCAATTTCTCGCCGGCCCTTTGCCCTTCCGGTCACCGGCGCTGATGTATGCGCCCGCGGCAGGAGGTGTGTCGTCGTCGGAACCGTCGTTGTCGTCACTGTCAGCGGAAGAGGAAGAGTTGATGATGATGTAGCCCTTCAAGCATCGGACGATGTGGTCCTGCTTCCGCTTCAGCTTCGCCACCCTCGCTGGCTCCGCCGCCTCCTGCCTGGACTGTTGAATGCCGAGTTGGAGCGCCTTGGCATCGATCCTCCGGAGCCGCCGGACCTCCATTTCCACTGTCGTAAGTGACCGTCGGTACACCCACTGGAGGAGACGCTCGTCCTCGTCGGGCACCACTGGCATCACGCAGCAGTGGCGGGAGGATTGCGCAGCCGCTCCAATGCGGCCCTCATCTCCCTTGCCCTCTGCCTCTCGCGGCGGGCGACGCGCGCCTTCGATTCCAGAGTGTGCATCCGCGGTGCCGACGGAGCAGGCACTAGAACCCACCACTGCCCACGCGCAACAGCGGCCGGAGGTGAAGAAGGCCAACGGACGGGCGGTGCCGATTGAGCTGCCCTCCCAGATTCGCGCTCGGGGCGGGATGGTCCGGCATCGGTGCTATGGCCGTTGGCGACAAGCTGGCCTCGCACCTGAACCGGAGATGTCGCCCGTGTCCACTCGCGAGCGCTCCACCGCGATGCGGAGGGCTAGCTCGTCGTCGTCTCCGGAACCATCGCGAAGGAAGGCGCCCAGTCATCGTCGCCAAAGCTGTCGGAGTGGCTGCCGGTGCTGCCGTGCTGGACATGGTCGCCAGCACTCGGGAGTTGACGGATTGGAAGGGGAGCGGAGCGGAGTGAAGCGATAGTAGGGCTTGATCCGCATAGGGATTTGTGGGGTTGCGATGGGCCAAAGGTGAGCCGGGCGAACATGGCGGACGCGCCCGGTCCGCCTCATGTCCGCCCTATATTTGGGCTGGATATGAGGGGTTTTGATCAGCCCGGACATTTGAGGCCGATTTGAGGTGTCCAGTTAGAATGGTTTTTTGTGATCGGTCTGCCCGCTCTGGCCAGGAGCGGAGCCACGGTTTGAACATAGGGGGGGACGAGGAGGACAATTACTGTGCATAAAAACTAATGCAAGTATATGTCAAATTTTGAATAACGACATATGCTTTTTGCAAACTAAAGCAAGCCGTAGTTTGTCTGTTTAAATGGAACTCACCAGCCACCAAGCTAATCGAATAAGTCAATAGTTTCATTGACCGTGAATTTTGCAGCTATTTTCTTCCCAATATAGCCAATCATGGTTGGAGAAATTCTATTTTGAAAATATGTATTGCAAGCTCTGAAGCTTAAAAGAAATTTATTGGCAGCCACGTTCATTTCAAAAAGTCTATTTGATAATTTCATATTGTAGACAAAATAGAAAATAAATAGACTTCCAGATACTCTCTTACCTTATGTTCTTATAATCCATGCTTGCATGTAGAAATTCCATTATCATCTCCAGATTTAGATGTGATCGGATTATCACAGATCAACGGCAGGTCGGCACCCACTAACGATTCTACTTAGTACTGCACAAAACGAACATGTAACTAATTTAAAATAACCAGTCAATTGTGTAATCTAACTTGCATTATTAATATGCCTGTATGAGGATCACCAGATCAGGTTTGGACTTACGCGTGAGGCGGGAGAATTGCAGAGAAAACAGATAAAACAGATGGTTGGATTGATTGGCTTCGGCTCTTTGGCCGGCTGTCGATAGGCGCGAAGCACCCCGCTCTTGGCAGCCGCACCTTTGCCAGTCCCTGACGGCGATGCTCGATGAAACCCTAGCACGGGCGGGGCGACAACCAGTTGAGTCGTCAGGTCGATGCGGATATAACGATTGATCGACTGCCGATGCATCAACAGCCTATAGGTTCCATTGTGGGCTACTTCTTCTGTACGCAGTCTATACATTTTGGGCTTGGGCCGTTTAGCAATCAGCACGTTCGTCAGTTACAAGTTAGCCTATTTCATCGCTAATTGCCGAGTAGTGATGGAGATTATAACATACTCCCTCCGTTTCTAAATATTTGTCTTTCTAGACATTTCAAATGACTACTATATACGGATGTATGTAGACATATTTTAGAATGTAGATTCACTCATTTTGCTTCGTATGTAGTCACTTGTTGAAATGCCTAGAAAGACAAGTATTTAGGAACGGAGGAAGTACAAACTACCATAGTCCCCGCTCGTTACTGTTGAGGGGGGCCGATCCATAGGGGGGGTCTGGCCCCCGCTCGCCCCCCCACTGCCTCCGCCCCTGACTCTGGCGTTTGAGATGGATTTGAGACGTCCGGATGTAGATGCTATTAGCTAACATAACAAGATCGGTCTGTCCAAAACGATGCATCTATCCCATATTAGGGGCAGGGTTGGCCTGCTGAGTTGCATATATTTCGGTAAATATGTTACAGTTAAAGGACTAGAATGTGAAACAGAAATATAGTGTGTCAGCAGATCGACAGATTCTGTGAGACGCCTGCTAAATTTCCCTCACTCCTACTCGTCCTCCCCCGACTCCAAACCCTAACACCCAAAAATCCTCCAAAATCTATTCGGCGGCCGCACCGCAGGCAGAGGCGACGATGCCGGCGAAGCTTGTGCGGGAGCTGGGCGAGATGGAGGAGCTCGTGGAGGAGATCCTCACCCGCCTCCCGCCGGACGAGCCAGGTAATCTCCTCCGCGCCTCCCTCGTCTGCAAGCCATGGCTCGGCCTCCTCGCCAGCCACGGCTTCCGCCGCCGCTACGGCGAATTCCACCGAACACCTCCCATGCTCGGCTTCCTCCACGACTGGCCGAAAACCCGCGCCGAGTTCTTCCCCACCACGGATTTCCGCGCGCGCGGTCCCGACCACAAGCACCAATATTCCGTGAAAGATTGTCGCCACGGCCGCATCCTCCTTTCGTACAAGGATGACAATCAGCCGATCTTCGTCGTCTGGGACCCCATGACGGGCGGCCAAACGGTGCTGTGCCGCCCCGAGATGTCGGGGGCGAGCAGATGGCAGGCCTCGGTGCTCTGTGCCGCGGACAGCTGCAGCCACGGTGACTGCCATTCGGGTCCCTTCGTCGTGGTTTTTGTCACCCTTGACGAACAAGAGGGGGTCGCCACGGCGTCCGCGTACTCGTCGGAGACGAGTACTTGGTGCTCTCCGGCATTAACTGCCATTGCTCCTTTTGAGGAAGAAATCGACTTCTATGACTCGCCTAGTGTTCTGGTTGGAGACGCGCTCTATTTCCTCGTTTTCCGGGAGCAGGATGACGAGGTTATTGAAGATAGTATTCTCAAGTACGATCTGGGCAAGTCTTGCCTGTCGGAGATTCTTCTGCCGGAAGAAGAGGTCGAGCGTGCCAGCAACAATCCTATCCTCATGGTTGGGGAAGACGGCAGGCTGGGGATCGCACACCTCTTCTTTTACTGCCTCTCCGTCTGGTGGAGGGAGGTGGATCCCGATGGAGTAGCGTCGTGGACGCAACGGATAGACATCGACCTCAAGACTGATCTTTTTCCCCTTGGCAATTTTTCGATACCACCAGAGTTGGGTGGCTCTGTCGAGGGCACTGGCATCATTTTTGTAATCTCAAAAGTTGGCACCTACATGATTGATCTCAAGTCACAAACCTCGAAGAAGCTCTCGAGCAAGCTGTATCAACATCCAAATGTTAGATGGTCCCTCTTTCCCTACGTTAGCTTCTACTATCCACCAGGTACTACCTTAAAAGCTTAACTATGTTTATATGTTCTCTCCTAGTTGTAATTTGTGTATAAGTGTTCTTTTTACTGTAACACATTTCAGTTAGTGTCACAGATAATAGTGAGTGTCTAATCAGACTGTAAGATGATTTCTCATCCTACTAAATAATTCTTTCTTTGTTTAACGGTGGCTGGTGTTGTGGCTGAAGCATCAAGTGAAGCTGGACATGGGAATGAGGAAACATAACTCTCAAGCAGTGGAAGTTCAGTTTGCTGTTTTGGTGTTGCCTTTGGTTTGATTTCCATGTTAGATGGATGATGGGAGAGTAGTGTGAGTTGGATGGGTGATGGGAGTTGTGTTATATCTTGTTAGTAATTAAGAACCCGTCTCTGATTTTTATAGCCATGCTATTGATGTTTTAGTTGTTCAAACCCTGATTTCATTAAGCAGGGGAAAGTTGCCTTTTGTGTAAAATTTAGCTGCAAGTTGTATACATAATTATACATTTCTCTATAAAGAAAGTTGTGTGTTTAGATTGTGCTAGCTACATACTGTTGTGCACACAGTAATGTAATAATATAATGACCCTCCCAGCTATGACACGCTCACAGATGAGAAGCTTGCTCACATGCCTGGTTGAGGATCAGCGGTGGCCTCTTTTGCCTCTTGTATCTCCAGCTATAAGCATGACTTATGCAGATCAGGGAAAGAAGAGAAGATGACGAATCTACGGGAAGTGTTTGGTCAAGAAGAAGAAGATCAAGGTGATTTTCTCTCTCGCCAACAAAATCAAGTTTTTTACTGCACTTTGATGTGATGGTTTCTGGTAAAGCAAACATGAGTTTTGCATACTTTCACTGTCAAATTCCGGACTGTTTTTAATAGTTTTGTAGGAAAAATCTGTGCCTTCTGCCCTGATCAGTAGATTTGTCACTGTTGCCATTCTCATGCCTATAGTTGGATGCCCTACTTGGAGTGATTTTGGCTAGCAATTTGAGCGCTATGCAAATTTTGGGTGGTCAAGTGTTTCAGGAAAAAATAATATAATATAATTCAGTAACAAAGGAAACATGTATAATAAATACAGCTGCACCTTTCTACTGTTTTCTAGATTTATTTTAACGTAAAGGCTAAAGAGACACTATATAGGAATATTAGCATATGTTTGTCTTGTTTTTTTGTTTTTTAGGGAAGGCCGTCAAATAATCAACATATGTTTGTCTTGTTGGTTGCACCTATAAAGTGGACTTTTGGACAACGGGGGCATTGGAGCCCGTTTTATTGACCACCCCAAAATAAGTGCTTAAAAGTTTTGAAATATTTTGAATTTACGCACGTATGAGGTCAAAGTACCTGTGAAATTTCATTCAAATAATCAACATATGTTTGTCTTGTTTTTTAGGGAAGGCCGTCAAATAATCAACATATGTTTGTCTTGTTGGTTGCACCTATAAAGTGGACTTTTGGACAACGGGGGCAATGGAGCCCATTTTATTGACCACCCCAAAATAAGTGCTTAAAAGTTTTGAAATATTTTGATTTTTTTCACATGAATACGCACGTATGAGGTCTAAGTACCTGTGAAATTTCGTTCAAAAATATGTTGTATTGTATGATGAGCAAAAAAGACAAAATTTTGGCCCAAAATCAACAAAAACAAGCCCCAAATTTGCATGAAATTTGTCTCTTTTCTATCTCTCACATGCAAGCACGTATATTAGTGAAATTTTGGCCCGTTATACTGCACTGTTATATGTGCATGTACACAAAAATTTAGAATTTTTCAAACCATAGAAACCTGTTTTTTGAACTTCAAAAAAAGGAAACAATGCCCCGGTGGTCAGATGTCACTTTTTGGTTGCACCTACCCATTTGGGGTTTCTGGGGAATGCATTTGCATCAGACTATCAGATCTTAGTTGTTGTTCATTCATACCTTTTTTTTGCGAATGCATTCATAACATAACTACGTGTTAAATAAGGTCATGGTGCACAACTCTCATTTTTTAATACACATAACAGGTGCTTCTCTTTTCTACTTATAGTGAATGTGACATTAATTTCTTCTTTTTTTGCAGTGTCTCCTTTTCCCTCTTTGAGCTACTAGTTTCTTAGACATGCAGTTACGCACATCATCGGTTCATTGGGTAAACGCTACTGCCTTATTCCGTTTTTGCCTCATGTCCCGCTTTTGCTGCGTTCACATGTGAGCAGGTACAGGCTATACGTTTCATAGATTGTCAGTCATGTACATTAGGTAAAAAAAACTGGTCTTTGCAAAGACGGTTGTTTTCTTATGGGGAGTGAAATATGGATTTTACCGCTTGTGGATTGTGCTGAGAATTTTGCTGTGGCTCGCGATATAGCTGAGCTGGTACACAGGACTGTTGCTGAGCTTAGCGACATGGATCCTTGGGAAACAGAGTTATTCTTTTGGGTCTTGTTCAGTTTCATGTGTCTCACTGGGGCTCATAATATAGCCGAGCTGCCACACAACACAAGACTATCCTCTTCTGTCCTGTTCAATTTTATTTGTCTTGGATCTGCTTCAGTGCTTCACACATTCACCTTCTAGCTCCAATCATCTGTGAAGTCCAGTACATTATTTCCTTGTGAGAAGCTGATCAGCTAACATCCTTTTCGTTTGTTCAAGAACCAGTTCGAAATTTCATTATTTAATCTTTGAAATTTCACATGGCTTGATGTACTGCCTGAAAAAATTCGATGGAGTCTTACAGGATGTAGGGGCACCCGGGTGTTGAACAAGCTTCAAAATATCGGATATCGGGTTCCTATCGATTTGGCTTCGACATATCGGATGTCGGATATCGAGTGATATATCGGACGATATGTAGATATATCGGAGAAAACATATCTATTTTTTTCATTATTCTTATTCAAAACATGTCTTTTTAGTAAAACAAAATGTATGATGTCAATGCTTCAACATAACACGTTTAGATTCCTAGTTTATTAACTTGTTGATTAAGAAACTATTAAGGAAAGATTCACAAAATTCTTACTCTATGATTAAAAAAAATATGATATATATGCATTTGTACGAAACATTGTGCATGACTTTGATAATATATGCTGAAGTTGTAAGTGCGTAATCTTATTTCACTGTTATTTAATAAAGAACTATTGTTATCTACATATTGTGCTATATCAATGGACATATCAGGCTAGATATCGGCCATATCGGTTGATATTTCAGTCCATATTGGGTGATATGTTTGAAAATGATATTTACAAAATGATATATTATGTATATATCGGTAGAGCCCCAAAAGTGATATATCGGTCATATCGGCCTTGATTTAAAAGCTTGGTGTTGAAAGTCCTGTCTCAAAACATCTATCCTGAACTGTGTTACAGAATTGCTTTGCCTTTTCCATTTGTAATAACAAAAGCTGTGTTAGGGCAACTCCAACGCGGATCACCAAAACGGACATCACCAATGTCCGGGGACATGTCTGAAATTTAACAAATATTATCATGTTTAGCATGAATTTGGTCCTTGGGACAAAAATAATAAATCTTCAACTAAATTGAATGAAATCTTAAGAAAAAACTAACCTAAATTGTGTGAGGTACTGGACGGTGACCTCGTAGGCATGACCTCCGAGGCCGCCGGTAACTCTGTCGTCGCTTGAGTCGCCTCGATGTAGTCGTTGTTGTCTAAGTCGTCGACGTCGTTGTCCTTCCAGTGACGGAAATGCCTCCAGGTGTCATGGCAGCCCTAATCGGTTGTTGCATGCTCACGGGGTAGTCGCTTGGCCTCCTACGATCGGTGCAAAGCTTGAGTCTCCCCTGCCTAGCGGCGACGATCGGCCATGGACTCCGCCCCGCGCCTCTCGCCTTTGAGAAGGTTAAAGCGCTTGGACTTGGTCAATCCCACTTTGAGGAGCTGGTCGTTGATCCAACGCCGGTGGCGGGAGGATGTTTGCACGGTTCTCCTAGACCGATCAATGGCCTAGGCCTCCACGAGGGTGGGGTTCGCAGGGACCCAGACGAGGGTGTCATTCGATAATGCGAACGTCGCCCAGTGATGTGTGTTGTGCTGCTCCTAGCGCACCATCTCGGAGGTTGACGTCACGGTGGTGGACGAGCCCCCGACACCATCGCGGTAGTACATGATGTGATGGAGGCTCCTCCTTCACGGTGACCTGGCGCCACTAGCTCCTGGACACCCGTCGGGGCGGTGATGGCAACACCGCCTCCTTGCTAGTATGGAGAAGGATGAGCGGCAAGGACGACGGCTCCTCCTTGATGTGGTGTCTGATTTAAACACCCGGTTGCACGGGGGCGAGGGCGGCGCCGGAACGTGGTCGTAGCAAGACCGCTTGAGCAACAGCTCCATCTACCATGTGAACTCCTTGTCCATTCAAGGGGTGGCTGTTGCTGCTCCTAGTCGTCGGACGAGATGGGCTCCGGCTTTACAGAGGAGGGAGTGGTGGATGCCGACGGGCCCAGATACTAAAAGAGGCGGCTATTGCGAGCGCAGCAACCCGCGGGAGCTCTGCCTCGGGCACAACAGCCATTCCGCACTCCGCCACGAGCATGGGGCGGCGTGAGCACAACTGCTCCGGCATGGTGCGGGGTGGCCTCAGCGGCCCCGCCATGCGAGCTCCGGCCCTCGGCAAGGCACAACAACCCTGTCGGCCGCAAGCTCCGGCGTAGCGTCGGGCGGGCACAACAGACGTGGAGTGCGGGAACTTTGGCCTCGGCAAGGTACCATAGCCCCTCCGCGCGAGCTCCGGCGGCCTTCCTCCCCGACGCATCCGCATCCACGTGATGGGCGTCGTTGCCATCATGGCCTTCTCATCGCAATGGCTGCAAGTGGGGCCATGTGTTGATTGGAGCTGATGTGGAGCACTGCCCTGGCGTGACCGGGCACTCTCATGTTGCCCCCAGGATTTCGTCTCGCTTTGAGATACGCTGATCAGTCCGGACATTTAGGAAGAAAGTGAGTGGTCATGTTGGGTCAGTTTTTTTGACCGGACACTGATCAGACAGACTTTTTTAACATTTGAGGAGAAATAGGGGTCTGATTGTTGATGCTCTCATCTACAAAGTATAATGAATGTTTTATATTATTTGGCATGACAATTTGTAAATGGCTCGGGTTGTGATCAACTTGACATGTTATTGTCATGACTAAAAGATTTTAGTACTTAGTGTTTGCGCTCGATGTAATGGAATCCTTATAATTAGTAAGCTCAATAGGAATAGTGTCCTAGGAGAGCTCCAATGTTCTTTCCTCGAAGTGGACCTCGCCTACAAGGATAATTAGGTTGTTGTTCCTGCGTGACAGTACCAGAACAAACATTCTCGCCTTGGTAAAAAAACAGTCATTTGTGTGTTGCCCAGATGCAATTTGGTTGTATAGGCAAGGAGCCTACAACAGCCGACGTGTTTGAGCTGTCGCTTGCTTTTGATCTACGTCTGGTACAATGACTACTGATGAGCTCTTTTGCCTCTAAAATCTTCAAGTTTTTCAGTAAATTGTGGAGACAATAGCCAGAATGCCACTACGAGAAACCAAACTTGCCAAAATACCACTATGAAAAATCAACTTGCCAATATACCACTGCACACTCAGTTTTTCTTGTCAAAATAACACTTTCGTTAGTTGTCAAACTTTTTCTGTTAGTCAAACCGGAGGCAACTTGTCAGTTTTTTGGCTATTCCAAAATTACCCCCCGGGCTCAACCCTATCCTCTCCTCCCCCTCTCTTCCCGCATGCACACACCAGGAGCATGGCGGCGCGAGGAACCAGCCGTCGTCGGCGCCGCCCCGCAGCTCCTCCCTCCCTCTGACCCTCTCCGCCACCCATCCCCCAGCTCCCTCCATGCGCCGCCCTCCTCCTCCTCCCTAGGTTCGTGGCTGGGTAGCCCGACGCCCTCACTCCCGCTCGTCGGTGCCTGGCTGGTCGCCCGACGCATCGGCTCCGGCGCCAGCCAGCCCAACGGCGCAACTCCGGTCAGAGGGATCCGCCCCAGCTCATCCCAGATCAGTTCGTCGGCCTCCTCTGCTCCATTGCAACCTCACCTAGCTCGTCCATCTGCTCGAGTTCGTCCCGGATCAGCCCGACGGCGGCGCTCCATTGCTTGGCACCGACCGGACCAGCTCGCGGCCTCCCCTGCAACCTCGCCTTCGAGTGGCTCCTCTGCCTCCAACCCTCCAGTACATCTCCAGCGACAAAAGGTACAAAATTTCCCCCTGTTTTCATAGTTCTTTTCATTGTAAGTGCAGCAAATTTAGAATTTGCTGTGTTTGTGTGTTTCAGAGTCGATTCAATGGGCGATTTCAAAGTAGAAATAGATGTTCAGTCCTACTTGACGATTGTAGACGGCAAAAGAGTTTACAGAAGGGGCAAAACATGGGATTTCATGGTCGGTCGGGACTTGTCTGTGGCGCGGATAAAGGAGGTTGTGGAGGAGAAGTTCAAGTGGTCTCCTGATCAGAGAATGACCATTTGGTATGGAACAGGATATAACACCATCCCATTGATCTCTGAATCAGAGATAGCTGAATTGTTTGATAGGTGTTCTAACACGAAAATAGTGAGGTTTGGTGTGACCATTGAGAACAAACAGCAACACAAGGAACAAGCTCCTGTCATGGCCGAGGATATGGATGATCAACCTATTCATGCTCCATTCTTTGCTTGGCCGAAGCAAGCCTATGAAGGCGAGTATGAGGATGATGAGCCTGTAGGATGCGGTGAGGAGAACACCTATTTGCATGAGAATGCGGAGTCAAAGGAGAATGCAGAGTCAAAGGAGAAAAATGTCGAGCCAAAGGCTGCAAGAGTACCATTGAGAACACTAGATGTTGACAACTCTTATGATCCACATCATGTGCGAGGGGATGATGAGACATTACTCGCAAACAATGTGGCTCCTACTTATCTCCACGATAAAAAAATCCTCGAATCGAAGTAGGAGCCACATTTCCTAACTCCAAAGCATTTAGAGTTGCATTGAGACAAGTAGCAATTAGAGAAGATTGGTCTTTTGACACGCAGTATAGTGACACTAAAAGATTCAGGGCTAGTTGCACCGATGAGGATTGTCCATGGAGGATACATGCCTCCAAGTTACCGAACACTAACACTTTCATGGTATGATTAGTAGCATTGTTTGCTTCTTTCTTTGGCACATGTTATTGTTTATTTCTTTTCTTTATATTGTTATTTATTTGACACTTGTGTTTCTTGATGTCATTGCAGGTAAAGAAACTTCCCTTTGAACATACTTGTGGGAGCAAAAACTGCAGCAAAGGAATGGCAAATAGAGATTGGCTCGCTGATAAAGGGAAGGCTGCACTTGAGGAGAATGCCACGGTGAGTGCAAAACAGCTAAAAGAACGCTTGCAAAGGGAGTATGATATTAAGCTTCAATACACCGATGTTTGAAAAGGGAGAGCTCGTGCAAAGGATCAATTAGAAGGTACATATAAAGAGAATTTTCAGTTGTTGTGGAACTTTAGAGTTGAATTGTTGGCAGCCAATCCTGGAAGTATATTTGAGATAGACGTAAAAACAACTACCAATAGTAAGGGTGAAATTGTGCATGTTTTCAATAGGTTGTTCATTGCCTTCAAGCCATGCATTGATGGGTTTTTGGCAGGGTGTAGACCATATTTGGGGGTTGATGCAACTTTTCTTTGTGGGAAATACACTGGCCAATTGGCAGCCGCAATTGGTGTAGATGGGCATAGTTGGATGTTTCCGGTAGCATTTGGAATATTTGAGAAAGAGAATACAGAAAATTGGGTATGGTTCATGGAGCAGTTGAAATTGGCTATTGGAGAACCACAAGGGCTTGCAATCCATACCGATGCATGCAAGGGGTTGGAGAATGCCATTTCTAAGGTCTACCCAAATTGTGAACATAGAGAATGCATGATGCATCTAATGCTCAACTTCAAGAAAAAGTTCAAAGGTGACATACTAGATAATATGTGGCCTGCAGCTTGCACATATGAAGTAGAGAAGCATGATTCACTAATGGCAGAAATACAAGCACAAATCGCCGAAGCAATAGCCTATTTGAACATGCATCACAACCGTGTGTGGACAAGAAGCAAATTTTCAGCAATGACAAAAGTTGAGTGTGTTAGCAATAATTTGGCAGAGGTTTTCAACAATTGGATTAAGGATGTGAAGCAACTTGCACTTGTTGAGCTTTTGGACAACCTTAGAGAAATGATAATGATATTGTTCGAGAAAAGGAGAGCCGTTGGTGAAGCGCTGCTAGGTTACATACTACCTAGTGTGATAAAGGAGTTGAATCTGAAAAGTAAGGGGCTGCATTATTTGGAAGCAAGAGCATCGCCAAATATAGCTGAGATTTCAGGAAATGGATGGAGGCACATCGTTAACTTGGAGAAAAATGAGTGCTCTTGTAGAAGATGGCAGATTTGTGGTAAACCTTGCACACATGCTCTTCGGTTCATCTTCTCCAAAAAAGCCAAGCTAGAGGATTATGTTGCAGAGTGCTTCTCAGTGGCAAGGTTCCAAGCGGCATATGCTGGAGTTCTCATGCCAATTAGGGGCAGATCCCAATGGCCCAAGGTAAATCCCGGATTTGATATGATCCCTCCCAAACTTACCAAGAGTGCTGGACGTCCAAGAACTAGGAGGATAAAGAATTACACCGAAGGTGGAACCGGTAGAAGACACAAATGCAAAAGATGTGGAGCAATAGGCCATCTTCGAAAGACATGCAAGGAGCCTGAGATGGAAAGTGACGCGGATCGAGATGCTACTCCTCCTCCGTGGTATTTATTTCATAACTCTCATCTCTTTCACTTGTATTTATTTCATGATGCTACTCCTCTTCCATGGTATTTCTTTCATGATACTACTTCTCACATTGTTGCCAAATGTCCTGCATATTAATTACTAACAATATTGTTTTGAATGTAGGAAAAAGTCAAAGGTTGAAGCAAGCATTGTGGTTACTTCTCCTAAGACACCAACTAAGCAAGGTACTCAACTTGATACTCCTACGAGTCCAATGACAAGGCAGAGGGCAGCAGCTATTGCAGTTGCTTATACACCTCCTAGTGGATCTACAAGGAGTAAAATTGCTGCTCCTAGCCCTCTACGGCGAGTTTAGTGCATTTGGTTGGGAGAATCATCATCTTTTGCTTATGGTTGTGAGAACCATGATCTTTTGTTTGAAGAAATGGTGGTCTGAACCATTATGTGTTGATGCTAGCTTCTTTTGAACCATTATGTATTGTTGTTGATGTTATCTTATTTCGAACCATTATGTATCATTGTTGATTTGTTGCTATATTGATGTTCAATGATGCAAACTGAGATTATGCTGAATTGGTGATGTTTTCATGTCAAAATGCTGCTGAAATGCTATCAAAATGCTGCTGAAATGCTGTCAAAATGCTGCTAAAATGTTGTTATATTGATGTTCAATGGTGTAAACTTAGATTATGTTGAATTTGTGATGTTTTCATGTCAAAATGCTGCTGAAATGCTGTCAAAATGCTGCTGGAATTTTTCAAAATGATGCTGAAAAGTTGCTATCTTGTTGGATGATGCAAAGTAAGATTATGTTGAGTTGGTGATGTTTTCATGTCAATTGGCTCCTGAAATGTTGCACTATAGCTGCTCTTTTTGTTGTTGAAATGTATGCTTTGGGCCGTGAAGAGGTAAGGGTATAGAAGTCTTTTTTGGATGGTGTTAGCCTCCGTTAGTCACTAGTGGTATTTTGGCTAGAGAAAACTGAAAGTAGTGGTATATTGGCAAGTTGGTTTTTCATAGTGGTATTTTGGCAAGTTCGGTTTCTCATAGTGGCATTCTGGCTATTGTCTCTAAATTGTGTGGAGGATTGAGCGTCGACATTGTGGATGAGGAAAAGGGAGTACAGGGCAGGTGGAGGAGTGGGAGAAAGAAGCGTACGGCGACAACTTCGTTGTCGAGGAGCGGGCCGAGTAGGGTAGAGGAGAAGAGTTGGCGAGGCTTGTTGCCTAAGCTCAATATGTTGGAGCATGCCTCGGGCTACTCCTGCTACTGGCGGAGCTCAGCATGGTCTGTTGGGGATTGGGGATTGCGGTCATTTTTTCTGTTAAAACACTTTTCAAATTTTTTAAAAATATTCAGAAATCTAATTTGGCTATGAATTTCCAAAGATGTTGACTAAGTTTTTTAAATGTTTGCAAACTTGAACAATGTTCATAAATATAAAAAATTCAGGAATATGGAAAAAAATCATACTCATGAGTTTTTGAAAATGTTCACATATTCTAAAATTATTTACAAATTTAAATAATGTTTGTGAATTTTTTAAATCATGAATATGAGAAATATTTGCAAGTTCTAAAAAATCACAAATTTTAAATTGTTTAAAAATTCTAAAAAAATGTTTGTATCAATACAATGTTTGTGAATTTGAAAATTGTTCAAAAATTCTTAGTTCCTTAGGTATGTTGTCACTACGTGCGTTGGGGCTTTGGGATTCATTGGTGGGCCCATTTATTTGTGGTTATTTTGCACATTCAGGTTATTTGGGCCTGTCACAAGCTGTCATGGCAGTAGTATGGTGTTCTTTGTGTTACGTCTCGGTGTGTGTGTTGTGTTTGTGGTCGATTAGTTCCGTAGGCTAAAACGGAGCTCACATTATTACTACTGGTCGTCATCGAGACTAAAATGTGTATTGATAATACCGCCAAACACCAAACAATTTCATAGTCCTCTCAAAATAAGTAAAACATGGAGCATCAAGCCAAGCCAGTGCCAGCGAATAAGAACACCACCATCCCGAGCATTATGAAAGCCCAACCTAGCAGAGATAAAAATGAAATTGAATCAACCGACCGTAACAACATAAAATCTGAGAGGTCTTGTCCCACGTGTAACATGTAGGATAGCAAGCAAACACGCAGTAGCCCCTCCCCCCCCCCCCCCCCCCCCCCTCCGTCCCGACATTTGGGCCCCGCCACCCTTCTAATTTCGATCAAAAAACCGCCACATAATCACAACCCGTTAATCCATAAAACCCACCCGTGCGTGTAGCATTACTCCCCTCGCCCCATGTAGCACCATGTTCGTATAGTGTTGCCTTTTTTATCGTCTTTTCAGCATACATTTTTCTATTTGCGTTGGTTTTTTATTAAAATGTTTTCCAAAAGTTTATACTCCCTCCGTCCACTTTTAAAGTCGTTTCAGACAACTAAAATTGAGCTATTTTGCACGTTGTCTGAAATGTCTACAACACCTTAAAAAAGTGAATAGCGGGAGTAGAACACTTAGGATTTGCGAGCAAGCGTGCATGGGCGTGGCTCATATAGCGCTAAGTGGATATTGCGTTGCCAAATAAATCTGCTCGGTTTTAAACTATTTATTTTATTTCGTTTTGTGTTTCTATTAAACACTTTTCATTAAAAAACTCACTGTTATTTTTTGAATTTAAAAAACATACAAATTGTAGAAAACATTCACGAATTTAAATATTTTTTAGAAATTTAAAAAAATCCCGAATATGAAACATATATTCATGAATTCTCAAAAATATTCATGAGTTTTAAATTTGTTCATAAATTTTAAAAAAAATCTGGATTCAAAAATGTTAATGAATATGAAAATATTTAAAAACGTTCGCAATTTTGAAGAAAAATATGAATTTTCTAAATAATATTCATAAATTTTAAAATAAAATAAAAAATGAACCTCAAAATAAAAATGAAAAAAGAAAGAAACCAGATAGAGAGAGAAAACGGACATAACTTTTATAAAACTAGCCGGCACAATAGCGTTGCATGGTCTGCATGTATGTGCGGAATACAAATTGTCATAATAACCATAGGAAAAAAAATGGGAAAACGCTTGCAGTTCAGTGCACCGGCCGAACGCTTTGGCCAGTCGTCTTCTCACACGCGCATATTTATCTCTTCTTTATTTCACAATAGAAAAAGCATCGCAGCTCATTCATGCCGACTACAGCCTTTGCCCACCCCCTCGCCGAGTGCCTCTGGCCGGATCCGCGCTGTTCCTCCAAGCCGGCATGCCTCCCCTGTCGGATATTGTCTGTCGGCCATCATAGAGTCACCGGCCTCCCCTTCCTTCAGCATGGGGGCGATCCCCTTTCCCATTTTTCTCACATGTTTCTCCTCCGGCGAGTAGGCCGCCGCCTCCCACGCGCACCTCCTTAACAAGCCTCCCCTCCCCCCCCCCCCCCCGCTCCGCCTCATCCAATGCCACCGGTGTTGCAGACGAGAAAAACTATGACCAGGGACAACGATGTTGCAACCGGCGACGAGAAAAGCTACGACCAGAGAGGACGATGTTGCAACCGGCGAGGAGAAAAGCGACGAGAAAGTTGGGTCGGCCACTGCGCAACACTAAAAGTTGCAACCGACGATGATAATGTTACAACTGGTATTGTCGAAAGCTTCAACCGGAGACGACGGGAATCGAGGGTCGGCCACCATGCAACCACGGGAGCTGCAACCGGTGATGAAAAAAGCTTCAACCGGCGATATACGAAGCTTCAACTGGCGTCAGGGAAAGCAAAAAGTTGTAATTGTTGACACAAAAACTTCAACCATCTACTCCCTTCGTTCCGAATTACTCGTCGTAGAAATGGATGTATCTAGATGTATTTTAGTTCTAGATACATCCATTTCTGCGACGAGTAATATGGAACGGAGGGAGTATTTGAAAAGCTTCAACTAGAGACCGGCGAGAAATAGCTGTAGCGGCGAGCCGTTGATGCACACGATGTTTTCTATGCACCAATGGTGTTGCGGTAGATGCTGGAACCGACACCCCCGCCATTGCTGCATAGGAAGGGGCAGATCAGTGGACGTCGGTATTGCAACCGACGAGCTGCGACGGTGAGCGGCGACGACGAGCGGCGACGGCGCAATGGCATAGGGAGGCCGACGAGTGTGGATGACGCGGGTGGCTGGCAAGTTGGGTGGCTGAAGACAGCACAGGCGACCCGCGGCTCCGCAAGCACGGATCCATGTGTGATTTCTATTCTCCCCCGGGTGTTTGACTTGTCTGGGAAGAGATTTGAGAAATAGATGGACGCATCAGACAGCTAAACAAGATTAGATCGGACGAGCGCGGTGTGATCGGCCGAAATTTCGGCCCGCCTCCCGGTGCCTGTCACTGGCCAATAATTTCACAACTAAAGATCGACATGTCAAAGCGTGTGCTATCCTCCTATTCTTGTATATATGCGGGGCAAAAAAAAAATCTTGCCACGGCCTCTAGTCCTTTTTATATTTTGATTTGATGAGTTGTGCCGACTTCAGTAATTTTGTAACGATTGAGACGCTAAAATGTAAAATTAAAAACAAAGAGGCGCCAGATTGAAAATATGAAGAACCGCCGAAATTTTCTCGCTCGTTCCGTTCGTCTTCTCAAATCCAATCCCCCCAAAACCACCACAACCCTAGGGCCTCCCGATCCCCGATCACCGGCCACGAACGGTGCCGCCGAAGCTGGTGCGGCAGCTGGGCGAGATGGAGGAGCTCGTGGAGGAGATCCTCATCCGCCTCCCGCCGGACGATCCCGGGAACCTCCTCCGCGCCTCCCTCGCGTGCAAGCCGTGGCGCCGCCTCCTCGCCAGCCGCGGCTTCCGTCGCCGGTACCGCGACTTCCACCGAACGCCTCCAATGCTCGGCTTTCTCCACAGCTGGCTGTGCACCGAGTTCGTCCCCACCACTGACTTCCGCCCGTGCGAGCCCGATCTCCTGCACAGTCGTTACTCCATGGAGGACTGCCGCCACGGCCGCGTCCTCCTCCAGTACTTCGATAGGGATGCGAACATCCCGCTCTTAGTCATCTGGGAGCTCGTGACGGGCAGCCAGACGGTGCTGCGCTGCCCCGAAATGCCGGGGACGAGCAGCTCTGCGTCGGTGCTCTGTGCCGCGGACGGCTGCAGGCACGGTGACTGCCATTTGGGTCCATCCCTTGTGGTTTTCGTCAGCCTTGACGAGGAAGCGAGGGTCGCCACTGCCTCCGTGTACTCGTCGGAGACGGGTAACTGGAGCTCTCCGGTCACTCTGGATGTCGGTTTTGTTGAGATTGAAATCAGCTTCACCACGATGCCTAGTGTTCTCGTCGGAGACGTGCTCTATTTCCCCATTTCGAGGGACCATAGTAATGGTACTCTTATGTATGACTTGGCTGGGTACTGTCTATCGGACATTCATCTGCCGTGCTCAATGGGGTGCCCCATCGGACGTGGATTTTTAGAACATCTGCACCCGGGCCCTTCTATCCTAGCTGTCCAATATTGCTTTAAGATCTGTGCAACACAACTAACTTTTTATCTGAAATTTTCTCTTTTTTGTTTCTCTCGCATAAAACATGTTTTGAAGTTCAAACCTTTGCAGCGTGGCAAAGCTTTCTATCTAGAATCTAGGATAAATCTTTCAGATTTTAAATTATTTTTGACCAAAAAATCTGAAAGATTTATCCTAGATTCTAGATAGAAAGCTTTGGTTTGAACTTCAAAACATGTTTTATGCGAGAGAAACAAAAAAGAGAAATGTGTTTGCACGAATCGCGAAGCGCAGAATGGATGGCTAGATAGGAAGGGCCTGGGTGCAGGTGTTCTATTATATATTTTCGGTGCCCCATCGCCCCTATCCTCATGGCATCGGACGACGGTCGGCTTGGGCTCGCAGAGCTGTACAATTTCGACCTCACCGTCTGGTGGAGGGAGGTGGATCCTGATGGACTTGCGTCATGGACACGAAGGAGCCGCATCAACCTCGAGACTATTCTCCCCGTTGGCGATCCCGAGGTAACCACGGAGTTGGTTGGCTCCATCGAGGGCACTGTCATTGTTTTTGCAATCACGGATCTTGGCACCTATATGATCGATCTCAAGTCACTAAGCTTGAAGGAGCTCTCCAACGAGCTGTGTCAGCAAGAAGATATTACATGGGCCCTCTATCCCTACCTTAGCTTCTACAGTCCACCAGGTATCTTTACTAATTTTTAGTTTTTTACATTTAGTTGTGAGTATATGTTAATTAATCTATTTCAGTTGTTGTGCCACAAAATAAGACAGTGCATGTGTATCAGACCTTAAGATGCATGGTTTCATCCTACTGACTTGTACACCATTTAGCAGGGACAGGTGTTGTGGCTGAAGCATCAAGTGAAGCTGGACATGGCGATGATGAAGCATAAATATCAAGCAGGCCATCCAAGCATGGAAGTTCAGATTGTTATTTTGGTGTTGGCTTTTGTTTTGTTTTGTTTTCGAGTTTGATGGGTGAGGGAGAGTTGTGTTATGTCTTGTTAAGAACCTGTCTCTGTTCTTGTTAAGCATTCTAGCTAATCCCTCAGTCCCATAATATGTGAGCGTTTTGACACTAGTGTAGTGTCAAAAACGCTCTTGTATTTATGGGACGGTGGGAGTACATTTCATTAAAGCATGTGAAAAGGTTGCCTTTTGTCTAAAAATCGACTGAAGTTTTGTGCATAACAACTCGTATAAGTTTAGACAGTGCTAGCTGCAAACTGCCATGCATGGACAGACACAGCAATCTGCTAAGGAGAATCAACTTGCCTACTGATGTTGAAGTTTTCCAGGGCTAATGCTTTAGCTATTCCGTGAACATGATGAATGCTACTATGTGATCCAACTTAAGCATGGGTTTAAGTTTAAGCTCTCGCCCATGGACCACTTGATAAATGTTTGAGATATTTTGTTTTCCTGTTATTTGTTAAGCTACAGGTTTGTCACACTGCTCTTTGGTTTATAATAAATTGGTTGCGTGCATCTTTGATTTATAGGTGTGAATTCTATTGTTGTTGTATTGCTTTGAAATGTTGTAAAGAATCGATAAGGCTCTCTTGAAGAAAATGAACAGATGAATAATGTGCTGTTATGCAATCTTCAAGATTCACAGATTTACGGTTGTCTAACTCACAGTGAATTGACCATGTAGTGGCAAAGGTTGCCCCATAGTCAGAAATACTATATATGAGCAACACATGGACAGATTGGGGGATGTAATCGTCATGGAAGCATCAAGAATTCCGCTATGTATAGATATTGCAGGCAGTATCTTGTTTGGACTGCCACGACACCGGCTTGATGGAGATGCTCCGTGCGCCGGTTATTCATGCTCTTCGGAGGCTGCACCATCATGTGCAGGTTACACCTGCAGCTCAAGATCTTTGGTGATGAAAATGTATAAGATATGGCAGCAAATGCTGATCCATTCGAACAAATCCTCAATGCAGCGCTGGTGAGATAAGCATAGATCCATAAATATATAAGAGTTATCGTAAGAGTTAACATGTAGAAGCATCAATCTTTTCCTGCAGATGCAATGTCTTGCTACTAAACAAAGCATACAAGAACACGATGATGTTTCATGATAGTTGTTGCATGCTGAACTAATTTTGCAGTTCTACTGGAATGTTCTACCACGAACCCGAAGTCTGAAAGAACTCCCAGATCACCACCAAGACAAGATATGGCGAGTTGATCGGCAAACTCTTAGCAGACCCTGACTTCTCCGGTTCCCAAAGATACCACACCATCAGCTTCCTAATTTATTATAGCAACAGCTGCTGTTAGTTTAATGAAACCTGAAAAGGAAGAGGAAAAATTATGGACACTTTTGAGTAAACAGGTGAAGAGATTGAGCGAAATGGAAACACAGTCAAAGGAAATTCTTGAGTAAACATAACAGCTACCATAGTCCATCAATATCTGTTCCCAAAACTGAAATAAAACACCTGAGTTATCATCAGGACACCATTTTTTTTTCTGCTCAAGTCTTGATTACAGCAGAAATTACACCATGACCAAATGTCTAGAGATATCAAGCTTAAGTTTCACCCCTGAATCAGTTGGTGATAACATTCCATGAAAAGGAAAGACAGTGGAGTATCATGGCAAGGCTAGGTTCTAGTACAGTATTCCAGAAATGGACGATGCTAGGCATCCTATGTGCCGGCTAGTTTAGAAACACAACAGCCAGAGTACTTTTTGGCAGCAGCAAGTTGCTGCCACAAGAATAATGAATGAAAGAACAAGTTCAGGTAGCACGCCTTCAATAATAATCATTCTACGGAGTGAATATGTTAGTAGTCTTGACTTGAGTCCCCAAAACATTGCTCGTCCCAGATAGAAAAGTTCCTTTGTGCCGGCTATTAGGAACACTAATACACCTGGATGGAAGGTTGGGAGGCCAATTCTGACACAATAACCAGTACTTTTGGGGAACACCAAGTTGCTGCCACAAGAACATGAATGAAAGAAGGAAAATACTGCACACATGACACTCCAGCGCCCGACTCTAGTAATCCATCGGCGTGCTGCACCCCAATTCTACCAAGTTCAGGTAGCACGCTTTCAATAATAATCATTCTACGGAGTGAATATGTTAATTATCTTGACTCGAGTCCGCAAAATATTGCTAGTCCCACTAAAACCCCAACTAGAGCTCAGCCAACCAGAAGCTGGTATTAAGTAGAACAATATGTTGGACGGCATAGAGAAAACTGGCTGAAATGGTATTAGTAAATGGCAAAAATATGCAGCCGTTGTTTTCTCAATCCATAAACTACATGGATTGAGTAAGAGATACTTGTACTGTAACAACAATGCAGCATCCTAACTATACATGTGAATTGATCAGATACAACTGACACTGGATGAATAAAGAAGCATCGGCTAAAAGAAAGCAACAGAAGAGGTGATTCATTCACTGGTACCTTCATCTCTTCTGCAGATTGTCTGCACGAACCAGAACATCTGCCAAACTCTTGTTCTTCTTAACACCTTTGTTGCCTGAAAAAGGTTCATTTGATCAATGTGCAAGAATTTGAACAAAACACAACAAATTTCTGTTCATCGCATACATGAGTTGAGCTAAAAAAAGCCCTAATAGTTAGGGAAGGTTATGAATTATTCAGCACAGTGTACCCATAAGCCATAGGCCCATAGCACAAATAATTACTGTACATGATCTAATTATTCAGCAAGGTAACACTTGAATAGTGTACATGAGTGGTTAGATGGACTCGACATATTTAAATCCATTTCTAAATACTGAGAGATGGTAATGAAATGTAGAACATGCATTGTGTACTGGAAAGTCACAAACAGCATAAAACTATAATCACGTTCTAGATAAGAGCATTCTAGCTTGTAGAAGTACCAAAGAAGGAGAATGCTGTTTTGGATTAGAAATTAGTCATTCATTGAGTTAATTAAGTCAAAGTCACTGGCCAAGGCCTATCGTATTTCTCCCATGATTGATGAGCTTTCTGGAGCAATGGAAGGCCAAAACCTCCCAGTCAAGATTGAAGAGATGAGCGACTGACGATTAATGTCATGAACACCAATAGTAACCAGGATAAGATTATTCGAACTTCTCAGCTATAGTGATTACCATGAAAGCAAACAAAATAGTTGCAAATTTTCTGTTCAGAGGCTAAATCACTGAAACTACAATGAATATGTTTTCAGAAAAATTCTTTATGCCCAAGGCCAACAGGTTAAAAATGACAAAAGGTTGGAAGTTCTAACTTAATGAATGGACTGAGAACTGGAGGTCCTAAGCAGTTTGAATCTAGCACCATTTTAAGCCTAATTAAGAACAGAAAAGGAACAAAAGTGGAATTATAAGTTGTGTTTTTCGATAAGACTGATACATACTAATCCATGGCTGCAATTTATGCTACCATTTCCTAGTGGTTAGTTAAAGATCAACGGGCCCTTTCTCATACACATCACCAGTCAACAATCAAACTAATCCCCTTTCAAACTTTTCTTTGTGATACCAACAGTTACCAAGCACATGGTATATATATTACTAATGTTTGAGTGGTTATTTAGCTATGGGAGACAAAAATATCATGTATATTGGACGATTCCAACATAAGAATCAACAAATCCTACCCGTAAGATGCAGAAAACAAATTCCTCAGAGAAAATCTACAGTTCTTGGCAACACCTGCATTGCACTTGCACATGTAAAGATGGAAGGAAAACAGAGTAGGAGCGGGTCACAACCTGCAGAAGGGATCTGGCTCGATCCAAGCCACGGCGGAAGAACACAAGGTACGAAGCAGGGTTCGCCCGATCTATACGCATAACTCCGAAACGGAAGGTCTATCTTCATGTCCACGACGAAGACGACTCGTGGCGTACCCTCAAGAGTGGTGATGCAGGCCGACATGTAGACAACATTGGCGGTAAGTGGGTCAAGAAACCCAACTTGTGGCGTGTTATCCCCCTTTAAGGGTAGCCACGGGTGGCCGTACCGGTGAGTCTCGTAGCGGCTGAGGTCGAGCCGGTGCTCCAGCGTCCAGCCGGTGCCATTGTTGTCGAGCACGAAGCAGCTGAGCACAAATGGCTCTTCTTGAGAGACCTCGATGTACCGCAGCCGCCCTTGGCTGACGCACAGGCGCCGGTGCTTCGATGTGCCGCAGCCGCCGCAGGGGTCCCCGCAATCGGGACAGTCCCGTGGGGCGGCGGCCGGCAGCACGCTGCCCCTCGGCAGCGACGAAGCAGAGCTCCGGGCGGTCGCTGAAGGGGTCGGCGGAGATGGCGCCGCAGGTCGCGTCCAGCCACCACAGGCGGCCGCCGAAGGCCACCACCTCCCGGTCCAGCACCATCGCCCGCTCCAGCGGGAGCTGGCACGTGGAGACCGGCAGAGATTCCCACCTGCCTGTTTCCGAGAGAAACCGGGCCATCCGGTCCCCCTGCAGCGCGGCGACGGCGAACCTGTCGGGCGGCCCGTGCCCGTCGTGGCCGCGACCGGCTCGGGTGAGTAGGCCCGTGTGCTCGCCGCACATGAGCTTTCTGACATGAGGCTCGTAGTCGTAGAAGAGGGCGGGCGGGAGGCGGGAGAGCTGACCGGTGACAGGGTTGCAGACGAGACGCGTGACGCTGACGGCGTGCTCGGTCGGCTCATTGCGCAGCGGAGCGGCGCCCTGTTCGGCGAGGACGGGAAAGGCCACGCGCTCGTCGAAGCAGGAGAGGAGGAGGAGGCCGTCAGCGCTGGCGGCGCGGACGGAGCCGGTGACTATCTGGTTGACGTAGCTGTCCGCGGCGGGGCTGGCCATGGGCGTGAGGAGGTGCTTCGGGACGCCTAGGCAGGAGAGGCGCGGCGGGTGGCCGAGGTGCACGAGCGCGCCCGGCGCCGACCCGTCGGCCGCCGCCGCCCAGCGCTTGACGATGGCCCACGGAGGGTGCGCGGCGGCCGTGGCGAGGGAGCGGCAGGGGCGTCCGGGGACGGCGGAGAGGCCTAGGAGTCGCCGGAGAGACATCGCGCTGCGCTGGCTGTGGTCTGAACTCTGAACTATGAAGTGGGGAATGGCTGGTTCACGCCACGAATACACTACCAGGGGATGGCAGCAATGGCGACAAGCACCGTGCGGTCGTTCCACGGGCAGAGCTCCACCGGGGCCCAGGCGTCAGCCAGATCGGTCCACTACAACGCGGTCCACGAACTGATTTCCGCATTCGGTATGGCCGTACAGCCTGCGACGTTTTGTGGAAGCCGAGGAGGAGGCCATTTCGAGCGCGTGAGTTTGAACAGCTGCGCGCTGCCCATCGGCTGAGCTCAACGGCACCACCATTTTCCCGCCGAAACGCTCCGGGCCTTTGAGCCTCCCTAAAACCAGGAGCCCCTATACGGATCAGCCCATTCAAGCTTCCTTGTTCTAAAAAACAAAAGGTGGCCAAAATCAAGCTTCGAAAACAGAATATGGCGTCCCTCATTTCTTCCTCCTCCCGTGATACAGTCGTAGTAGATCCAGCAGTTGCCGTACAATCTTCTTTAAAAGAAGTAGTTATAACAAAAGAAAGAACCAAATAATTCGTTTCTTCTAAGCTGCAGCACACAGCGCAGACTCCAACATATGCTTGCAAAGATGGACATCTCGCACACAGAAAACAGGTCATGGTGATATATCCTACTGAATTCAGACTCGCCTAATAACTAGCATAGCAAGTACTGGCATCAGGCCAAGCAGCCCCTACTTCATCCTTGTCACTTAACAAGAGCAATGCACCATCATTTGGCACCAAATCATGCATAGTTTAGGCAGCCAACGCTGAACCGTTCCAACTAAATCGTCAGTTCAACACCTATGACGGAACCAGAAATCCCTAGACAAGATTCCTCATCGCCCATCAGAGTAAACATGTGTACGCATCAACTCTGCTAGGAATGAATCGTCTTGCTAGTGTTTACAGCACATACGCTGTGCAAAACGTGGTACCGTGAATTGATCGTGACCGGCGCTCCAAAAATTCAGGCTTCTCCAGATTGCCCCCTGCATCAGTAAGCTACTACCACCATCAGCTTCCTACTCAGCATCTGTTAGCTTTAAGAAACCTGAGGAGAAAAAAATAAGGAACATCAGAGACACACACATCGCAAAAAAAAAATTATTTGTATGATTGACGTGGGAATCTAAATTATAGGGAGACTGTAATAAGTATGGTGATTGATTTCGAATAAACATGTGAAGAGGATGGGTGATACGCAAAAACAGTAAAATGAAACTAATGAATGAACTGCTGTTCGGTTAACTTCTTTTAGATATCTCTTGTTGCCCGCTATGTGATTCGGCTTTCGATAATGGGTGTGTGCCCAGCATCTGCTGGTATCCCAGCTTTACTTTCCACCAAGAAAAAATAATCTTGAGTAAACAAAAAAAACGCTAATGTAGTCCATCTATCTGCATTTCCAAAACTGTAACAATACTGTAAGTCTGGCGACATGTTTATTTTCTATCCAAGTCTTGGTTGCAAAAGAAAATCACAAAACAATCGATTTGTTAGCAATTATCAGGATTCAGTTTCAGGCTCTAATTGGTTGATGATAATAATTCAGGCGAAAGAATAACGGTCGTCCTCATGACTAGGCAATATATGCTTCATGCACGTATACATTGATCATCATGATGAACAAGACTACATCCTTCATGCCTACTAGAGTAGTAGTTCAGAAACACTAATATTCCTGGATACAAGATCCATGCTGACACACCAACTGATAAATGTTCGCAGCCAGGCCAATTGCTACCACAAGAATATGAAGGGAACAACAAGTTCAGGTAGCACACTTGAACGTACTGTAGTAGGCATTCAACAAAGAGAGTATGTTACTAGCCTCGGTTCCCAGTAAATATAACTAGTTCAAAAATTCAAAAAATATTACTAGTTCAGCTAAAACACCAACGACAAGCCAGTATTAAGGAATGTTCGACGAACAGAGAAAATCATAATGTAGTTCATACAGATTTTTTTGAAAAGTCAAACTTTGACCAAATTTATGGAGAAAACTATTTATATCTACAGTACCACATATACGCCGGGATCAAAAGTTACATGCCTGCTTGTTCAGAAACACTAATACATACACCGGGATCAAAGTTCCATGCTGAGACACCAAATGACAATTTTTGGCAGCTAGCGCAAGTTGCTGCCACAAGAATATGAATGGAGTAGCACACTTCAACAAAATAACCATTCTAAGAGTAAATATGTCACAAGTCTTCATTCCTAGCAAATATTACCAATTCCACTAAAACACCAATTATAACTCAACCAACGAGGAGGACTCTAATATAGATTCACTGAATGTCTAAATTGGTACCTTCATCTTTTGTAGTAGCTGTCGGAATAAGCTACGACATCTACCAGAGTCTTGTTTTTCCGAACGAACTTCTTGCCTGAAAAAGGTTCATTTATTCAACGCACAAGAATTTGAAAACAACAACACTAAGACAATATAATCTATAACAGTGCAGATTTATGTGCATTGCATATAAAAAGTTGAGCTAGGAAAAAAAATGATACTTAGAGCAGGTTAACAAGAATCGATCAGAGTGTGCCCATAAGCCACAACATAATTTGATGAATATATTTATTTTGACGATAACACTTGGTTGTAGACGCGTGATTAAAATGGATATAACATCATAAAGTCCTTCAATAGACGAATTATAGAGGCACAGAAATTAAATGTAGAACATGCAGTGTAAATTACATATTCAAAGCCTGCAGATAACTCTTTTTTTTTCAAAAAAGGAGGACTCTAATCCGGTCCAAGCATTTCATTTTACGCGACAGTTCGCAGGAAATATGGACAAGTCGTAACTGAGAGTCTGCACCAGCAACGACCAGATAAGATTACTCGAACTTGTAAGCTACGAAGCAACCAAAACTAGCTAAATTTCTGATCAAAACCAAATAAACTCTTTCTGATCAGGATAAAATGTAGATATGTCCAGGGGTTGGAAGTCTAGGAAAAAATTGGGATTGGAACTTGAGACCCCACCCCCAAGTACCTGCACCATTCTAATACAAAATGTGAACATAATACAAGTGTGACTAGATCAATGCATTGCCATTTCTCATACAAACGAACAATAACAATATTCTTTGGGATTTCTATAAGAAACCAAACCCAAGGGTCGTTCGACCATAAAAACAACATTTGACATCCAATTGTTAACAAACACAGTGAAGAAACAATTGTTACTAATTACGTGTACTAGTCATTATTGAGTGATCAGGTTATGTAGACAAAAGTATTATGCATATTGCGCTGAAAAGTATGTAATCTAGCAAACTAAACAAGCGAGTCACCTCCTGCAGAAGGGATCCGGCTTGATCCGAGCCAGGGTGGAAGAACACATGGTATGCAGGCCGCGGTGTCGCTGTACGGATAACTCCCAATCACCTCCTCCCTGTCCATGTCCACGGCGACGACGGCTAGTGTGTCAACTGCGAGGTAAACGACGTTGGCATTAACTGGGTCAATGAGGACAATGCGTGTCGTCGCCCCCTGCTGTAAGGGTAGGGACATGTGGCTCGCCCAGAGCTTGTTGAGCACCACCCGGTGCTCCTGCATCCAGCCGCTGCCCCCGTCGTCGAGCACGAAGGAGCTGAGAAGGAACGGTTCCTCCCGAGAGACCTCGACGTAGCGCAGCCGCCCTTGGCTGACACCCATGCGCCGGTACCTGAAGGGCGTGTGCATATGCCAGTCGATGACACCCAAGCTCCTCGCTTGGCCGTGCGCGCCTTCAGGCAGCACGCTGCCCCTCGGCAGCTGGACGAAGGAGAGCTCTGGCCGGTCGCTGAACGGGTCAGCGGAGAGTGCGCCCCAGGACAGGTCGACCCACCACAGGCGACCGCCGAATGCCAGCGTCTCCTGGCCCAGCGTCACTCGCCGCGGCCGCGGAAGTGGGAAAAAGCACGGCGAGAGCGCCACGGCCTCCCACTCCCCTGTTTCCGAACGAAACCGGAGCATCTGCTCCCCGTTCAGCAAGGCAGCGACGAACCTGTCAGGCGGCCCCTGCCCGCGGTCTGCTTGGGTGAGCACGCCCATGGACATCTGGGTGGCGAGCATGAAATCGTACTCGGGGTCGGAGACGAAGTCCGGGAGGCGGGATAGCTCGCGGGTGAGAGGGTTGCAGACGAGGCGTGTGACGCGGGGCGCGTGGGCGGGGTCGGGGACGGCGGGGTGCGTGCTCGCCCGACCGGCGCGCCGCTCGCCGGCGGCGGGAGGGGTGAAGCGCGCGTTTAGGACGGAGAGGAAGAGGAGGCCGTCGCAGCTCGCGCCGGAGATGGCGCCGGAGCGCAGTTCCAGGAAGTCTCTGTCGGGGGCGGGGAAGGCCTCGATGACGTGCTCCGGGAGGCGCAGTTCGGAGACATGCGGCGGCTCGGCGGCGCGCTGCCGCGCTCCACGCTCCGACGACCTGCGCCACGCGGTCGAGCATGACCCACGGGGGGTGCGCGGCGTCCGTCGCGAGCGAGCGGCGGAGGGCGCCGGAGACGGCGGCAGATAGACCTAGGAGGCGGCGGCGGAGAGGCATCGCGGTGGGGAATTTCCTTGGCTTGGTGTGGTGTGGTGTGGACTGTGGACTCGGTGCGCCGTGGGCGAGAGCAGAGGGTTCACATGGACCGGGGGGGGTCGCGGGAGGAAAACAGCCTGCGGTCGTTCCACCGGGTACTCGACTGGGAGATGTCTCCCGGGCCCACTGGTCAGTGAAACGGTCTATTGGGTGGTGGTCTATGCACCGATTTCCGTATTAGGAATGGCCGTACGCCTGTAAAGGCTTCTCGCAGAAGCCGAGGCATGCCTATGACGTCACCTTTTTCCCGCCAAATTTCGAAGGGATTGGTGTTGGGCCTTCTAGCTTTTTTTTGTCCGCTACAGATTACATAAACTTTTTTTTCTTCTTACAAAAACACATATAGCTGATTTCAACCTTGCCGTATAGTCCACGAACCACCATCCGTGTTTGGAATAGCTCAACGGCGCCATTTTCCCGCCGAAATGTTCTAGGCCTGGGCCTCCCTTAAACCAAGAGCCCATGTGCAAGGCTATCCAGGCCTAGTGTGACAGACCCATTAGATCCGCAAAAAAAAAAAGGTGAGACAGACCCATTCAAGTTTTGAAAACAAAAGATGGCGTCGCTTATTTCTTGCTCCTCCCCTTCAAGATAAAAGTTATCATATTTTTTTAATAAGTAACAGTTATTAAGACAAAAAGCGAATACAGCAAAAGTGTAGCAAAATAACTAACAATTATTAAAAAAACGAATACAGCAAAACTGCAAAAGTGTAGCAAAATAAGTAACAATTATTAAGAAAAAACCGAATACAGCAAAAGTGTAGCACAGTACATACGCATGGTAAGATGTGCACTTCACATACTCATTTCACCCTGCTGAATTAAGAGCCATCAGGGCACAAAAAGCAACCTCATTTCATCCTTCTCACTTAACGAGTTCAATGCACGACCGATTGGCACAAAATTATACTACTACAATAGCTCAGGGCAGCGAATACTGAACCGTTCCATCAAGTAGTCAGTTCAGCACCTATGACAGAAGCAGAGGTCCCTAAATAAGGTTTCTCATCAGAGTAAACATTTCAGGAGCACCAATTTTGTGACGATGAACTATCTTACTGGTGCTTAGAGCAGATACTGGAGCGAACTGAAAGTCTGACAAAAGTACCACATTTCCAACGAACCAAGATACAGTGAGTTGATCAGCACCCCAAAAACACAGGCTTCTCCATATTTCCCCCCAGCATACTAAGCTACCACCATGAGCCTCCTGGTTGATTAGAGCACCAGCACCTCAGTTTTAAGAAACCTGAGGATGAAATTAAGGAATATTAGATACAGGCACCACATGTTTTTCCTTTTGTATGAGTAGCATGGGGGTTAAGATTACATGGAAACTGTATTTACTAATTAACACGGTTAAGTGAACTGTTGTTCGGATAACTTCTTTTAGATTTCTTTTGTTGCCTGAACAATGAGTAAAGTGAATGGGCGGTGTCCAGCTTCTGCTGGTATCCCAGCTTTACTTTCCCCTGAGAAACAATCTTGGGTAAACAAGAATGCTACGAAAGTCCATCTATGTGCATTTCCGAAACTTAAATAGAAAGTCAGTCTGGCAACATGTTTATTTTCTTCCAACTTTTGGTTGCACCAGAAAATTACACATTGTCCAATTGTTAATAGTTATCAAGCTTCAGTTCCGGCCTTTAAATGGTTGGTGAAAATATTTCAGGGAAAGAAAAGACAACGGTCATACTGATGACCGTTGAAAAATCCTTCAGGCCCTTGTACAGTGCTCACCATGATGAACAAGATCATGGCTGGTAGTTCAGAAACACTAATACACCAGGATCAAAGTTCCATGCTGAGACACCACATGGCACTTTTTGGCAGCTAGCACAAGTCGCTGCCACAAAAATATGAATGGAAGAACAAGTTCGGGTAGCACACTTCAACAAAATAAACATTCTACGCATTATAATATGTTACTAGTCTCCATTCCAAGCAAATATTACTAATTCCACTAAAAACCAATTATAACTCAACCAACAACAAACAGGCAGTAGTAGGAAAGATAACAAATACATTGGACAAACAGAGAAAATCAGTAGTAGTAGTAATCGGCAATAAATGCACGTCATCGCTTTCCAGATCCATAAACTGCATGAACTGAGTAAGAGATACATGTGAATGCAGGATCCTAAAGTTGTGGCTGGATGAGATACAACTAGCAATCAATAATGAAGCATCAGAAGGAAAGTAAATAGGGATTCACACTTATGTTACTACCCACTATGAAGGTAGTAACATAGTCTAGGAATACGTGTATGTTACTAATGTATGTTACTCTCCATTGTGGTTAGTCTAAATGTCTGGTACCTTCTAGTGACTGTGTGAACGAACTAGAACATCTGCCAGAGTCTTGTTTTTCTCAACATACTTCTTGCCTGAAAAAGGTTCATTTGATCAATGCACAAGAATTTGAAGAATAGCAACACTAAGACAACGTAATTTGTAACGGTATAGATTTATGTGCATTGGATACAATAAATTGAACTAGAAAAGAATGATACTTAGAGCAGGTTAACTAGAACTGATCAGAGTGTACCCATAAGCCACAACACAGCAATTTGAAGAATATATTTGTTTAACACTTGAGTAGTGTAGACGCATTATTAAAATGGATATAACATCAATAAATCCTTCTAAAATGAAATTGTGTAGGCAGAAATTAAATGTAGAACATGCGGTGTAAATTACAAGCCTGCAGATAACTCTATTTATTGAAAAGGAGGACTCTAATCAGGTCGAATACATCATGTCATTTAGCGAAACAGTTCTCAGAACATATGGACAGCTTCATAACTCAGAAAATACATCATGTCATTTAACGAAACAGTTCTCACTTCTCAGAATATATGGACAGCTTCATGACTCAGAACATGCAGCAGCACCGACCAGGATAAGATTATTCGGACTTGTAAGCTAGAAAGCATCCAAAACTTGGAAAAAGTATCTCATGCATTGACATCAAAATGTGAAACTAAACCTGAGAAATATGCAATCTAGCAACTAAAACGAGTGGGTGAATACCTGCAGAAGGGATTCGGGTCGATCGAAGCCACGGTGGAAGGACACATGGCATACAGAGGTCGTTTCTATAGGGATAACATCCGATCACCTCCTGCCTGTCCATGTTCACGGCGACGACGGCAATCCTGTGAGCTGTGAGGTAAACGACATTGGCATTAAGCGGGTCAATAAGGACAATGCGTGTCGACCCCCTCTCCTGTAAAGGTAGTCCCATGGTGCTCCCCCAGAGCTTGTTGAGCACCACCCGGTGCTCCAGCGTCCAGCCGCTGCCTTCGTCGTCGAGCACGAAGGAGCTGAGAGAAAACGGCTCCCCTTGAGAGACCTCCACGTACCGCAGCCGCCCTTCGCTGACACCCATGCGCCGGTAGCTGACGGGCGCCTGCTCCCACCACACCCTGCCCTGAGCGTCACGCAGCGGGCTCCCTCGGCGAAAAGCTTCGTGCTGCACGCCAGCCGGCAGCACGCTGCCCCTCGGCAGCGAGCCCTGCTCCGGTGCTCCCCCCTAACCTAATTTCGGAGGAGTATTTTTGTCCCCGTGAATTTGTTTTTTTCCTGACCCGCCGCAGCCCAGATCCAAGCCCTGTCTAGCCCTGTATAACCCAGACCGTATACGTATAGTACCCTGGTCCGAAAAAAAAACATAGATACGACCACGTCCACGTAAGACCTGCCGATTCCAATCATTCACGCGAGCAGCTCCATTAATCTCCATAAGTAGTAGATCTCCACCGGCGGCTATCTCATCGGACAGCGGGCGCGACAACGTCGTGAATCTCCAACGATCGCGCACAGGTACCGCATCCCGCGTCCCCCCTCTAGTCTCGCTCGCGGCAACATCGAACGAACTGCCGCCGCGCCAGTGGCAGTGGTTAACCTAGCGGAGCGGGTAACCTAGCTACCCGGCGGCGCATGCGATCGTGGATCTTGTTCCGGTAGTGCTGCTCCTCGTGATCTGGGTTCACGTAGCGTCGGTTGCCGTCGGCTGTGCGCACCACCAGTATCGTTATTTGATGTGGCGGCTAACCTAGGTATCCGGCGGCAGAGGTAATCACAGATCTAGCTAGGTTTTGAGATCGTGCAGTTCCTCGCGATTGAAAGTGATCACGACGGGTGCCGTGGCCATCTTCCTTATTAAGTTTGGCAGATCTGAATGGCCTCGGTTGCGGTTGTTTACATAACATCTGTGATCGTGTGCTATGTGTTTTATATTTCATCATTGATAATGTTTGCACATGTGATGATACATATTATTGGTTGTAGGAAATGGCGGAAGAGGAGTTAACTGATATCATGGTAGACATGGAGTTTGGAGAACTAATGAAAGACTGGATAGAAGATTGGTCAGATGATGAAAATTCAGATCGTGAAGATCGGTCAGAGAATGGGAACGAATGGGACGATCTTAATGTGAGTGGCATTGCCATGTTGTAATTTTTTGGTGGCATCCGACAACATTAAATCTTTGTGTTCAAAATTTATAGATCAATGAGCTTGATGATGATCAGGAAAACAACTCGGAGCTCTCGAATGAAGATTACATTAGTCAGGTACGTAAGTGAAAAATTTTGTTGGCATGCAAATCAAATTTCTTCTGGAATATTATATGATAAGTAATTATGTATTTGTGTTGTATTTTTTAGTCATTTCCGAATGTCATAATGCGTACGACTATTACGGTGAATCCGACGCGAAGACAGGCCTTAACGACGAATCATTAGATGCACCTGGTTCTGGGGAGTCCGAGTCGTCGGTCATCATGAGTGAGGTATGTGTGTAATCAATGTTCTATGGAAGTAAGTAATGTTAAACCATAGAAATCTGTTTTCATGGCTGTGGTTTGATTGTGTAGGTGACACAAGATGATGGTGCAAAGAATGTCCAAGATACTGCCAGTGCAGATGATAAGAGGGATATGTTCATGCAGATAATGGAAATGACCTTTACGTCTCACGATGCTGCGTATGATTTCTACAACAGCTATGCTAGAGATAATGGCTTCAGCATTAGAAAGAATAAGGTCAAGTATGGCAAAACAGAGTCACGTCATATGCGTTATAGGCGGTTTGTTTGTTCAAGACAAGGGAAACGTGACAGCAAGTTGCTAACCGAGGAAGGACACAGCCGTAGGCTCAGAACCGAGACACGCTGCTTTTGCAAAGCGCACCTGACCGTCAAGCTTGACCAAAAGCGTGGGGTTTGGTATGTCGAAAGTTTTGAGGACAAGCATGGCCATATGTTGGCAGGACCGGACGAGGTACCTTTTCTTTGGTCCCACAGAAAAATCAAAGAGTACCAGAAGCATGAGATAATGTCCATGGGAGCTGCATGGATTAGAATTCACGACATTATGGATTGCTTCATCAGCAAGCATGTATGGTACGGCGGTGTTGGTTTTACCAGGCGTGAAATATACAACCTTTGCGCCAAGGAGAAGAGGAAGCTGCTTTCAAAAGGTGATGCTGCCACAGCCATAGGCATCATGGCCAGTAGGAAACAGAGGGATCCTAGCTTCTTTTTCGAGTACAGGCTAGATAAGGAAGGACATTTGAATAGGATGTTCTGGTGCGACTCCCAGTCTCGTCATGACTATGAGGACTTCGGCGACGTGCTTGCATTTGACAGCACATACAAGATGAACCGCTATGGTATGCCATTCATACCTTTTGTTGGTCTTAACAATCACCGGAAGACCACTGTTTTTGGTTGTGCCATAGTTTCGGACGAGACCGAGGAGACATACGTGTGGCTTCTGCAGACGTTTTTGAGGTCCATGTGTCAAAAGATGCCTAAGAGTGTAATCACAGACGCCGACGCTGCGATGATCAAGGCAATTCGCGAAGTCTTGCCAGACGTGTGGCACCGTATATGTACGTGGCACATAGAGAAAAATATGAAGATTCACCTCAGTCACAAGTCCTTGAAGGAGTTCCGAACTCTTCTATACTACAACACGTCCACGGCAACATTTGAGGAGAGATGGCACGCATTTTCCAAAAAATGGCAATCGAAAAAAACTGTAACATGGTTGAGGCGGATGTATAAGAAGAGAAGACTGTGGGCCGCGGCATATCTAACAGAGGGGTTTTGGCTTGGCATGAAAAGCAACCAGCGGAGTGAAAGCCTGAACTCATGCCTTCACCTCCACCTAGACGGTGAAATGACCCTGGTGGATATGATTTTGCACTATGAGAACGCCGTTGTGCGTATCCGTGAAAACGAGGCGCGAGATGACTGCACGGCCTCACAGAGTTTACCGGTGCCAGTTACTAGCTCGAGGGAACTTGAGATAGCTGCTTCTCACGTCTTCACTCCAGCAAACTTCTATATGTTGCAGGATGATCTTAGAAAAATTGACGGCATGGAGATTGTAGAAATTAAGCTGGGAGACAGATCACAGCAGTACATCGTGGCCTGGAAGAATAACCGGAAGCGCCGTTTTTGGGTGGAGTATACACCAGTAAATTCCGCAGAAACTATAAGGTGCAGCTGCAGAAGAATGATTCGAAAGGGTCTACCTTGCAAGCACATATTCCATGTACTGAAGCACTTGAACATATCTGAAATACCAAAGTGTTTAGTTCTTATTCGGTTCACGAAAGAAGCAAGGTTGGGACTGCCCGCGAGGCGCACAAGCGATCTGTTGGGATTTGGTTGGACTGGGGCCGGGGAAAGAATGAAATATAGCCAGGTCAGTGTGTTAGCGTCTGAAGCTATGCATGAGGCATGCAAACACCCTGCTTTGTGGGATCAGTTACAGGAGAGTTTGAAGGCTATGATAGCTAAGAGTCATGAGTATGATCTGCTACAGGAAAATTTGTTGAAGCAAACAAATGACAGCAGTAAGTGTGCAGTTGAATATGTGGACGATGGTGAAGGCAACATGATTGAGGTTAAAGATCCTATGAAAGTGTCAAGCAAAGGTGCAACAAAGGCAGATGAGAGCCGCCCTGTCTCGAAAAATGGTAGACCACTCTCTTTTGATGAGTTGAAAACCCGGTGCGGCGCTTGCAAATTGGTAGGACACACTAGACGTAGCAAGAAATGCAAACTAAATCAGAACTAAGTGTTTGTATGCATTGTGGATTATTAAAGTTTGTATCATTCATTAACTTAGCTTGTCTTCTATCAGGTGCAGAAAAGTGGAGAAGGAACAAGAGTAGAACACTTGCTTCAAATATTTACTATGTTAATCGGCCGGCTCATACTTTGGCTAAGGTAGCTGTAGGCGCTTGTGTTTCTTTGGTTTGGACTTGGAGGCTTTGGCCCCCTGATTGTATCCTTAGTGTATTAGCAGACGAGATCCCAGTCTTTGTTTAAATAAAGTAAGATGTTTCCCTGTAAACAAAAATCAAAAAAATATTTACTGTGTAATGACCGGGGCGGGAGGTAGAAAGAATATTATTGTACGTTTCCTCTGCCCACGTCCTAAATGCCATTAAATAAGTAACTGTACCACTCTCCTCCCCACCACACACTCACCCACCTCCCACGGGCGCCGGTTCGAACTCCCCTCTTATCCCCACCTACAGTAGATCGAGAATACCCTCGCCGGCGACCGCTGCAGCCGCCTCCATGGAGAGAAGCCTCAGCTGGCAGAGAGCGATGATGGACCTCGCCGGCGATGACGAGGGGTGGCGCGCGTAGTTGACAGAGGTGTGCGGCTGGTTCCCCAGCACGGAGATGTTGGTCAACCACGCGCGTGGCCTCGTCAAAGTCCTCACCGACGCCGAGAGGAAGTGCGCCTTCCCCTACGGCCGCGGCGTCCCGCCGGCTGTCCTACTCGTGTGGGCAATGCGAGAGGCCACGCTGAGCGACTCCCCTGTTCAGCGTGCAAGGTGGTGGATGTACCGCTCCACCACCATGACGCTGCGGCCAGATTCAGCACGCGTCGCGTCGAGGGCGGGCCGCGTCGACGTCGAGCTCGCTGTCCCTGTGCCCGTCAGCCCGGACTACCAGGTCCGCCATGTGTCGAAGCCAGTGCTGCCGTTCGGCTCTGACATCGTGGAGGACGACGTGGAGGAGGTACTGGTCATCCCTGATGACCATGAGGAGGGCAAGGAGGACGCTGTGCAGATGGTAGCGCCGGTCGCCGTCGAGGATGGCAAGACAATGCCCATCGACGTCGAGCTCCTTCCCCTCCTCCCTAACATAGTGAAGGTGGAAGAATAGGAGGTGGCTCAGGATCAGGTGGCGCAACTGTCCAACAGAACGGTGGTCAAGAAGAAGGCTTCTCCGTGTGTGGTGCGCCGCTCACGCCGCCTCAAATTTCTGAAGAAGTGAAGATGGGCACATTTGCTAAAGGAGGAGGAAGCTGCTGGTTATCTTAAGTTAGGTATGCTGTTATATGTTTCAGCATATAAGTTAACATTATTTTGGGTTTGATGTTGGTTAGGTATGCTTTTATATGTAAGCATATAAGTTATGCAATCGGTACGGTTTGATCGGGTTCTTTGTGGCTGAAGAACTGGATATCTACTGCTCACCCTAAGTGCCAAGTTCAGTTAAATTTCTGATTATTGAATATGTATTGTTGCTTTGCTTCAGTGTTGCATGGAAGCTGCTAGATGTTGCTCCTATGTTGCAACAAGACAATGAACTAGTCTGCTACATAAATCAGTAGTGTTGCTAGGTGATGCGCCCATGTGCATCACATACCAAATATAGAACATGCCAAAAGTGCATTGTCTGTCAAATACAGGACATGCCAAAAGTGCATTGTCTGCCAAATATAGAACATGCCAAAAGTGCACTGTCTACCAATCATGATGGCCCCATGTTATTTATGCTGCAATCTCTGTTACACTTTGCCCATAAACTGAATAGCAAATAATTCTGCATCATTTCATCATGTCAATTACAATGGTGTCAATAACTTTATGAACAATCTACTTGCTAACTATGACAACAATCATAATGGCAAGCAGGCCAAGATACAGAAGACCTCCAAATCCTAAAATCCTATCCCTATAGAGCAATATCTCCTTGTGCATCTTAACCATTGCCCTCTTTTCTTTCTCATTCCTTTTAATTTCAGATTCATATTCTGTAATCTTAGTCTCTAGTTTCTTGTTCTTCATGGCAAGATACTTAATGACTGACTTTGCTTTGCTATCCCACTCCCCATCAACCCATTCAACATACTCAGAAGTGATATCATCCTAAATAAATCATGAGCAATTCAAGTCATTTTATAACTGAACTTGTCGCTGCAAGCGTTAAACACTGAACTTTTTTGCAGCTTGACCGTAATAGCAGTACTAGTTTGAAGATCATGGTCAGTAGACTAACCTGAAACACACATCCCCCGAGTGCGCTGCCAAAATTGTCTGCATCTATGCAGACACGGCCACTAGGAGTTTCCTGATGACCACATAGATGAAGCTTGTCATGGCCACAGGTGATGAATTATGGGCGATAATGCTGGGATGTAAAGAACAACGGTAAAGAACTTACCTTTTTACCACCAAAGTGTAGCACTGAAGAAACCCTAGCCGTGGGTTCTCCCGGCCCGCCGCCGCCCACGAAACCCCCGTCCCCTGTTCCACTAGATCCGCCGCCGCTGCCTCCTGTGCCACTGAATCCAGCCCACCTGCTTGCAGGACCCAGGGTTCGACCTAACTTGCAGTCGCCACCGCTCTTCTCGCCCCAGCCGCCGCCGGCGGACGCCCAGCTCGCTGTCATGCTTTCGCCGTCGAGATTTGGATGCGCAAATAGAGAGGGAGGGCTAGGGATTTGGAAAGCGAAACGAGAAAAGGGGAAAGATCGATGTGAACCTGGCAAAATGGGCTGGTGTAGCGCTGCCGGGAAGATAGCCCGCCTGTGGGGCACCTCACGTGGTTAGATGGGCCGTGCCTGGCATTATGATGAGTACAGAAAAAGTTAATTATACATATAATTAAAAAACGACGGGTTTGTAAAACAAACTAGAAAAACATGATGCCTGATAACACGCGATAGAGCCAACGAGCTGACATGACTTTGATGAGTGTAATATTACATTATGGCTCGATATATTTACTTATCTACCATGACTATTTTTCATAATAATGTGATGATGGGGAATTACTAGGAGATTATGCAAGATGATGACATGCAGATAGCTAAGGCAGAATGCTAAGCTTGGTAGAGTTTTAAAAAAAGTTAAGATTGTGAAAATTTTAATATGAAACTTACGAGAGCAGTTGAAGAGAAAAATAGACTATTGTAAAAAATTGGAGAAGGAGAAAAATATTAATCAAGAACACTTGATAAGTGAAGCCGTGAAAAAATACAATTATAAAAAATTGGAGAAGGAGAAAAATATTAAGCAAGAACAATTGATAAGTGAAGCCAAAACTTTATTGGTATGACCAAATTGTCTTCTCCAAGCGAATTTTATGACCGAATTGTCTTGTACGAGCGAATTGTCTGAAAGACACAATACACATGCATGTACCCTGTTTATTACATAAAAATGATAGAACCCCTAAGATAATCATGCCGTCGAAACCTTCGACCGGACTAAATCCAAACCACTAAAACTTCAATCTTGCATGCCGCATGAATTCTTCAGGCGCGTTTTGCTTGCGATTTTGCGAATTTTGTTCTTCACACACTCCATCGAGTTTGAAGGTGACATAATCAACTCTACGACGAAACGCCTTCTCCTTGCGTTAACGGTGGCCTGCAAAAAATGACATAAAGGTTACATGAACCGAAGTTGCTACACCACCATAGTAGCTAGTCTACAAACGAAAATAACAGCATACCTGTGTAAATTTGCGGGTGATTTTGTCCCCGTCCCAATGTTCTAGACATTCTGTGACAAAAAGGCCACAAGAGTTCCTGGTACATATGCAAACATTAGCGGTGGGCAATACAAACATGTGTGTTGTTGTTTGATTGTGCATGGTGTCCTATTAACTCACCCATCCTCTTGCTGGGGTATGTCATACTCCTTGATAGGCCACTTACTTACGTCCGGATATTTCCCTGGTGTAATAAGATTTGCCTGACGCATATCGTGTGCTATAGCCATTCGCTATAAAGAGGATAGTGTTAAAGATCAATCATAAACAATATGTAAGAGCAATGGTACAAATGTTGGTTACATTCCCAGTGCTTTAACAGTCCTCTCAGTCAGGTCCAGAGGATAGAGCGAATCGAGAGCTTGGAATTCTTTCTTGATCATGTGCATGACCACGGTCATCCAGTGGCTATTGTCGATATTCAACGCGATATACGTCTACAGTGCAAAAAACCATTACGGATCAAAAGAAATACTTGATGAACTATCATGTAGTGATGAATCACAAACATTACGTACCTTATCACGCATAGTATACTCTTTTGTGACTCTATTAACTGCCCCAGCTTTGGTCAGAGCACTATCCATGTTGCAGCTCGATGGCAATGGATCGTCATGTGCGATAGCACGATCTACAAGGAATTTGGACCTCCACGCTGGACAGAGGTAACGATCATGACCAACACACAACTCCAAATGTCCCATATAAGCATCAATAACCTGCATAGAATATCAGCACATTACATGTTGAGAGTTGAGACATAGATTTTTGAGCATCTTATAAAGAGGACATGCAAGTAGTACTTACATCGTCCGACAGCCATCAATGAGCTAGTACCGGTAGAATCCTTTCGGAAGTCAGAGTTATGCCACGGCCTTCACTGTAGTAAATTTTTTTGTTCTTGTTCTTCTCAGTGCTAGCAGCTAACTTGACAAATGAAACAGCTGCATCAATTATTTCCGGCGTCAACTCATCTGCCACATCCTCCGGCACATTATTGTTTGAAAATAGAGCTGCATGAAATAATATGAACGTCAACAATGGTGATCATATGCATTGGTAGTAAATAAAAAAATTAAGAATGTTAGTTACGAGACCTCTAGTAGCAGTACTAGTACCAGAGGTTCTCTGACCACGGCTGGTACGCTTGCCAGGCTTGTCAAGTGCGTAGGGGGGAATCAAATTTCTTGGGAACGGTCCGCTTCCGCTTACCGGACATAACCTCCTCATCCTTATCGATTGTTGCACCCTTTTTTCCATTCGCCTTAGCCATGAACTTGCCGACAGAAGATGGACAAATGTCTATGTCCGATGAAGGTGCTTGAGTAGAAGTACCAACCACCCAAGGGTTTTCCGGTGTACCCCCACATACATCATTACGCTTAATAGGTGAAGCTTCCTTGTGTCCTTTCAGCTTCGATGGGGTTTTCTGTTTCACAAACTAAATCGTGTGAACATTTCTGGACGAAAAAAATTAAACGAGAAAATTATAGACAGAAAGATAAATACATAGTACCTCAGGTACGGTTTTATGGTCGGGAAGCACTTCAGGCTGCGTCATGTCAATGATCGGCTCTCCATCACTGTCCATGTCTTCCTTGTACACGAATTCCTTCTTTTCATATGGACCATTCTCGAACGAATCCACTTCGTCCGGATCATTCTCCGCGGATGGCACGGCAACAGCCAGCTTGTACATGACACCTTCTTTGTTCAACTTCTCCAACAACCTCTGTAATAGAAATATAAACTTAGTAATGGTAGGATGGTTTAAAACAGCAAACATACTGTAAAGTATAAAGTTTGGGTGTGATACCTCAGCTACTTGATCAGGGATTTGCCTCATCTCGGTGTGTATGAAGTCCATGCACCGCTTCATTAGAAGCTCCATCAAATCTTCCGGCAATGTGGCTGACGTCGACATCTTTGTGTTTCCAGTTGCAGGCTTGGTTTTTGGCTTCATGGTAGGCGCATTATTTGGGATGTTGGGCTCCTGAGCCCTATACTCCTGGGTGATATTATTTTCGATCTGCATGCGATATTGAAGCACATGTGATGAATAAAAAATAAATAGTATTAAGTTACAAAACATTTAATAAAGACGAAACACAATGACTTACCCTTACGTTACCACGGCCGCGCCCATTATCATAGTCGAACCTATCTCTCCTAGTGGCTGCGCCTTCTGTCCAGTTCCTCATAAGAGGTTGTATGGACAAGTTGGGATTATAGGCGCATTCGCCTTCGACCGGTTGCACCTTCTCCCATTACAAGTACTACAAAAAAATATAAGGATTTAGAGTTAGTAAAATACATCACATAAAATTTGCAATGATATGATAATAGACATTATGCAACAGGTCTGATATGTGTACCTGCAAGAGAGCCAAATTGCCTTTCGGCCATTGGCGGAGGTGTTTGCCTTTCTTCACTATGCGAAGGCAATCAAGGAGAACACGCATGGTGAAGGCATTCCAGTTAATCTTTGAAATACGTTTCACATCGTAGACCAAAGCGTAGTACTGCTTTGGCATAATCTTGCTCGACATGGGAGCAATAATTGTTCCTAACAGGACCAGCGCTACTTTGCGAAGGAAATCGTCGTCGGTGGCTTTACTTTTAATTATGTCCTCAATGAGATTATCTATCACTATGTTTTCTGACGTCTTACTGAGAAATTGTGGCGGCACCAGCTCCTTCATGTCCTCGCCTTCTTCAGTCAGAATGTCCGAAGCGGACAGTCCTTGGTTCTCGAGATTAAAGATGCACTCGACGTCGACCGCACCTAGAGTCACCTCCCCAACCTGCTCTTGTATAATGAATCTGCCCGTGCTGGCCTGAAAATTCTCAATCATATACCTAATCAGCAGGGTATGCATCTTAATAGATGGTATTTACAGCATGCTGTGCAACGATGTATCAGCCACTCTAGCGCATTGATCGCTCGATAGATCTGCAACAAGCTTGCACCATTTCTCAACTGCGCATACTATTTCTCCATTCAGCTCGTCCATCCTGTTGAAAGAAAATATATAACTTCGTGACATTAGCTAACACTAAAGCAAAAATAACAATAGGCATGCAAAAATATAAAACTTTCTGGCAGTAGCTAACACTAATGCAAAAATAACACTAATGGAAATACAATACTATCACCATGTATACTGCAACATGCAGCCAAGTGTGTGCTGACATGAGGCAATAAAAAATAACTACAATTGGTAATTGAATTTACTTGCATCTGATCAAGTTCTTTGAGTATCATTTAAATTATATAATCAATAAATTTAATATGGTAAACTGTTACTTATTCGTCTGGTTGTCTTACTAATAGGGTGACAAATTGTTCACCTGTAAATAAACTAGAGTCTATAGCAATGGTACCTATTTGAGGTTCATCAACATCTAATGTTAATAACTCTTTAATGTTCTATGTGCACAACAATATAATTGGATCGTGTGACAAAAATATAATTGGATCTTGTGACAAAAAATGTATTGCATCATGCTTCTCGAGAAACAACATCTTATTCTACCATGCTATGAAAGAACCAAAGAATGTTTTCATCTACGCCATCTGGTCAGAACGCATCTAGTCCAGTTCATACTAGTTGAAAATATGTGGTAAACCTAAGTCCATCAAAGCAACGAGACGGAGGAAGTAGCTTGCTATGAAAGCGCGAGGGAAGGAGGACACTTTACTTGATCGGTCGACGAAGATGAAAGAAGTCGGCGATGCGTTCTCGACGTAGTTCATCGAGGTCGGCCTGCACGTGCGGACGACCTTGATCTTCTCCGGGTTTTTGTGGCGTGTGGGATGCGGCGGACGGAGCTGTCGACGCCTCGCCGACAGGAGTCGATCTAGTCGACGACATGTGCGAGGAGTAGATTATATACGAGGTCGACGCCTAGGTCGTCGTAACTTCCCTGTGGCCAATCTCGCGATCTATATTTTCCTCCGCTGAAGCGAGGCTGAACGTGCTCCTCAATCATAGGGATTAGGAACATATGGATTAGCACGATCCCAGAATTGTGTAATAGAACGGCAATTACTCCCGTGATCGACGTGCATGGAAAGCGCAGCGTTGTGGGCTCCACAATATGGATCCGACACTTATTTGCGGTCTGGGCCGGCCCACCTACCTGCATTGTTTCTTCCCTCAAAATAAATATCATTGGTTCATCCCTAAAAAAAACTCTTTGTGACACGTATTAGTTATTGTATACTTGTATATGTTCAACAATATTTATAGTATCTCTATCATTTCTACAATATTATACATGCATCGAGTGTCGGAAATGAACGATACTTGTCATGCATGCATGCCATGGTCATCGTAGGTTACGGATTAAGTTTGGGATCATTTCGTGAGATCGTAGGTTACGCATAAACCACTTTCAGACCTGCACTCCGGCAGACACGAATGGTCCTGCTTGTACATGGTGCATGTGGAAGCATGCATGAGATGACCCCAACTTTTGGGAGCATGTGGGCTTGGCCAATGTGGTCCCCCAGGCAAGGTGTGCACGAATTCGGACACAAAACGCACGTTGCGTCACGTGGGGGCAGTGTTGTAGGGTTTTCTCGCAAGAAAACCCTAGAAATTGCATCGAGTGTCGCAAATGAACGATACTTGTCACGCATGCAAGCCATGGTCATCGTAGGGTATGCATGTAGTTTGGGATCATTTGGTGGGACCATCAAGGAAAACCAATTTCAGACCTGACCTCCGGCAGACCTGAATGGTCCTGCTTGTACATGGTGCATGTGGAAGCATGCATGAGATGACCCCAACTTTTGGGAGCTTGTGGAAGCATGCATGAGATGACCATCAAGGAAAACCAATTTCAGACCTGACCTCCGGCAGACCTGAATGGTCCTGCTTGTACATGGTGCATGTGGAAGCATGCATGAGATGACCCCAACTTTTGGGAGCTTGTGGGCTTGGCCAATGTGGTCCCCCAGGCAAGGTGTGCACGAATTCGGACACAAACCGCACGTTGCATCACGTGGGGGTAGTGTTGTAGGGTTTTGTCGCTGGAAAACCCTAGAAAATGCATCGAGTGTCGCAAATGAACGATACTTGTCACGCATGCATGCCATGGTCATCGTAGGGTATGCATGAAGTTTGGGACCATTTGGTGGGACCGTCAAGAAAAACCAATTTCAGACCTGATCTCCGGCAGACCCGAATGGTCCTGCTTGTAGATAGTGCATGTGGGGGCATGCATGAGATGACCCCAACTTTTGGGAGCATGTGAGGATGGCCAATGTGCCCCCTCTCCCCCAGGCAAGGTGTGCACGAGTTCGGACACAAAACACACGTTGTGTCACGTGGGGGCAGTGTTGTAGGGTTTTGTCAACGGAAAAACCCTAGAAAATGCATCCAGTTTTGGAAATGAACGATACTCGTCATGCATGCTTGCCATGGTCATCCTAGGGTTTGCATACAGTTTGGTCTGAATTGGTGAGACTGAGAAGATAAATCTGCTCCTAGTATATGGTGCATGTGGAGGTATGCATGCGACTGTCCCAACTACATTTGATTTAATAATATTTAAAGTTTCAAACAGAAAATAAAATTTATAAGTTGGAATGAAGAATTGAAATAATGAAGAAGTGCAATAGAACTTAACATATTATCAATTACATTTTGGAAATATTTCGAATATAAAGAAGAGAACAAATATTAGAATGAAGAAGTGAAATAAAACAGAACATTTTATCTTAAAAATATTTCAAAAATAATAAAGATAAGAAATATTAGAATTAACAATTAAAATAAAACACACCATTTTAGTTTATATTTCGTAAATATTATCAATATACAAAAGAGAACGAACAAATGAAATAAAACACAACAGAATTTGGCATATTTTTCAAATTTTAGTAAACACTGTTAGAAATAATATAGAAAAAAAGAGAATTGATTTTAAATATTACAAATATAAACAAGAAAAGAAACAAAGAAAATTTAAAACGTATCAGCGAGCGGAGTAAGGCTGCCCTGGGCTAGCCCGCCTGTTGGGGATATTACTACTGGGCGTAAACCGGCCTATCTGGGCCGGGTTAACTTCATCAGTAGTTAAGTATGTTAAAGCCCATGAAGGTAGATGAGGGCTCAAGACCCATAACCGGTTGAGAGCCTGTAGCCGTAAACCGGCGTCAATATGTAACTTGTATTGTAAGTTAGGAATAAGTAGAGACCAAACCGGACACATCTATGAGCCGGTGTTGGGACTCTGTAAACCGACGGGCGTCACCCATGTATATAAGGGGACGACCCGGCGGCGGTTCAAGGACGACAGACAACAACTCGAGACATAGGCAAAGCTTGTTTGCTCGCTAGTCATCGAAACACCCATCAATTCCATCACAACTAGACGTAGGCTTTTGCCTTCATCGAAGGGGCCGAACTAGTATAAACTCTCTTGCGTCCTTGTGTCCGCTTTAACCCCTTCAAGCTAACCCATCGCGATGGCTCCACGATTAAGTCCTTTCTCTAGGACATCTGCCATGACAAAACCACGACAGTTGGTGCCCACCGTGGGGCTATCGCACGATGGTTTCCGGTTCTTGGAGGGCCGCTTTGAAGGACTCGAGGGCTACGCTGTAGGCCGGATGACTAAGAGTCGTCGTGGCAAGCTCTACATCGACGACGCAGGCTGGGGCCCCGAGGCCGGCTCAATTGAGTACGGGTACCGGGTCCCCTTTGGTAGCATTCACGTTTTCATTGGTAAGATCAGTGAACCGGGCCCTGAGCCGGACATCTGCACCGACCTCGTCGAGACGGCTCAGCGTGCGCAATCCGCCCGGGTTAAACCGGCCATGAAGCGTGCCTTCGTGGGAGTGATCCATGGAGGAAGTTATGAGGACGGATCGGAGTTTCGCGGGGTGACTTTCGTTTGTTCCGGTGACGAATATTCGACCGGAGAAACCGAATCTCTTTATCAGCTACAAGATGGCCGGATTGAGAGCTGTTCCGATGGCGACAGTATTCCGGACCCCTCTGATCTGCCTAACCGGGTTGGAATATTCATGACCGGAACACAAGCAGCGCTTCATTCTTCGATAGCCACGGCAACGATCTCCGGTTCAGCAGCGGCGACGGCTGCCGGGGCAGGAGGCCCTGTGCGCCCGCCGGCTCAGGTTCTATCAGAACTATTTGATGCGTTGGCTGTGCTTATGGCGGAAGTTAATCCGCCAGATCAGGACGTTCACAACACGGAGATTGCAAAGGTAAAGGAACAAATCACCTAGGCCAAGACGGATCTGGCGGCTGAGGACACCAGGATGGCCGCAGAGCAGGCCGCTTTAGACGCACAGGCCTACAGGCTTATGTTGGACCAGAGCACGTCGCATGAAGTCATGAGGAGGAAGCACCGATCCCGCTTACCTCCGGTTTTCGAGGCCAGAGACCTTTTCAACACTCCAGGACCAAGAGCCGGCAATCCGCTGGAGGGGAACCGGGCAGAAGCCCCTGGGACCGGTGCACCGGTTCAGCCTCGTTAGATGGACCCACCTCGTCAAAACACCGTTATGCCTCAGGATGCTTTAACACCTCCGGTTCACTACTCCAACCCAATGGACAATCTTGTTGCCGCTGCTGCACGGCTGGAGGCCATTCCAATTGAAGGTGACTCGCCGCAGGCAGTAGAGACGCGACGGGTCAAGGAACTTCTGAGGACAGCTTTGGCCCAACAGGAAGCGTACTCGTACAGCCGCGACCGGATCCACTCGACCCCCCGTCCAAGCCGGAGCTATAGCAGACATATGGATGAACCAGCAGTGTCGAGTAATGAATGACGTGGAGCACCCCGTGGCAACAACCCGACGGGTGGTGCTGATGACGCTCAGGAAGTGGTGAACCGGGCCCGAGCGCGCAGGGAGGCCGAGTTAGCCGCACAGCATCAGGCTCGGCAGCTCACGCCGGTTCGTCCAACCATCTCGATCGAACCTGGTGTTACTTCTAGTTCTTTGGGGGTGCCTTGCCTTATCCCCGCTTTACGCAACGTGCGCCTGCCCAAGGATTTCAAAGGCCCGCGCAAGGTACCAAATTACACGGTAGATCAACCTCCAGAGACATGGGTGGAGAGCTATGAGATGGCCATGGAGATGCTTGATGTGGATGACACGGCGTGTGCGAAATACTTCACCATGATGCTTGAAGGAACGGCCCGTACTTGGTTAAAAAGCTTGCCAGTTAATTCTATTAGTTCATGGGCCCAATTACGAGCCCGTTTTATCAGCAATTTCAAGGATACCTATAAACAGCCTATGTCGATAGTGGACTTAGCTGCATGCGTCTAGGAGGAAGGAGAATCATGACTCATTGGGTGCGCCGGGTTTCACAAGTGTTGCACTCCTCAGACCGCATCAACGCTGACACCGCAGTATTAACCCTAGAAGGCAACTGGCGGTTTGGGCCCCTGAAGTTGAAATTGGGACGGATGAAGCGTCATTGCACCGACATGGGGACCCTCATGGCCGCTTTGGTGAAATATGCTGATTCTGATAGTACCAAGGATCCCGAATCTGATGATGACAAGACAGGGAAAGGGAAGAAGAACAGCAGCTCCAAAGGTCAGCAGCATCACTGGGTAGGCAATGGCGGAGGAGGCAAGCGTAAAGCGGATGGTAACATGGATTTTGTGGTTAATACCAACGCATAGGACAATGGCCAACGAAGCAAGGATAGGCCGAAAAATCGTAGTGGAGCACCCAACCCTAACCCAAACCGCCTAAACTATCTGCTAAGCCAGCCCTGTCCAAGACATGGGACGAAGGAGGAGCCAGCAAACCACCTTTGGAAGGATTGCTTTATTATGTAGGAGTTCAAGAATTCTAATAATTTCCGGTATGATCACGGATCTGGCAGTGGCTCAGGGTCCGGGCCGGGTTACGGTGGAGGAAGTTCCGGTTCAGGATTTAATGGTAATCCGGGCGGACATAATGGTCAAAATATTCAGAACAACCAGGGTGGTTACAACCAACAGCAGCAACAGTCAGGTTACCAGAGCAACCCAAAGCAGTTGAGTAGTGGGCAGTACCATGTCTTTACCACTAGCTTGGACAAGCGAAACCGGAAGGTTCAGAGGCGGGCAGTCAACTCTGTTGAACCGGCCATACCCCGTTATCTACGTTGGTCTGAACAGCCAATCATATGGAGCAGAGAGGATCACCCACCCCAGGTCGATAATCCGGGTCAGTTGGCTCTGGTGGTGGCGCCTCAGGTGGGAGGTTATAAGTTCACCAAGGTGCTCATGGATGGAGGGAGCAACATTAACATCTTGTACTATGAGACCTTCCGTCGTATGGGACTAACAGATAAGAATCTCAAACCGTCTAATACAGTATTCCACGGTGTAGTGCCTGGTAGATCAGCATATCCCGTTGGTAAGATAGCTCTCGAAGTGTCCTTTGGGGATGATCATGATTCCAGGTCGGAGACATTGACGTTTGAAGTGGTGAAAATCCAAAGTCCATATCATGCCCTGTTTGGGCGACCGGCATATGCCAAGTTTATGGCTCGGCCCTGTTATGTGTATTTGCGGCTCAAGATGCCGGGTCACAAGGGGACAATAACGGTTCACGGAAGCCGCAAAATCGCTTTGGAATGCGAGGAAGGAGATGTGGCTTATGCAGAGTCGGTTTGTGCCACCGAGGAGTTGAAGTACTATAAAGACAATGTTGATCCGGCGGACATGACTCCGTTGAAGAAGCCAACTATGGAGCATGATCCGGCCCTGAAGTTCAAATCGGCAGCAGAAACTAAGCTTGTTGACTTCGTACCTGGCGATTCATCCAAGCAGTTCAGCATCAGTGCCAACTTGGATCCGAAATAGGAAAGCGCGCTCATCGAGTTCATCCGTGAGAATCGAGACATTTTTGCATGGAAGCCCTCCGACATGCCAGGTGTACCGAGGCAACTTGCTGAGCACACACTTAATGTGGATCCTAAATATAAACCGGTGAAACAGTTCCTCCGCCGGTTTAACGAAGAAAGACGCAAGGCGATTGGAGAAGAGGTAGCCAGGCTCTTAGCAGCTGGCTTTATTGTTGAAGTTTTTCACCCCGAGTGGCTTGCCAATCCGGTGCTGGTCCTCAAGAAAAACGGCACCTGGCGCATGTGTGTGGATTACACAGATCTTAATAAAGCTTGTCCAGCAGATCCTTTTGCCCTCCCCCGTATTGATCAAATTATTGATGCCACGGTGGGTTGTGAGCGTTTAAGTTTTTTGGATGCGTATTCTGGCTATCATCAGATCAAAATGGCAGTTAAGGACCAGGAGAAGACAGCATTTATAACTCCCTTTGGAGCCTTCTGCTATGTGTCTATGCCCTTCGGGCTCAAGAGTGCCCAGGCAACTTACCAACAGTGTGTACAAAATTGTCTTCACAAGCAGATTGGCTGTAATGTACATGCCTACGTGGATGATATCGTGGTTAAATCCTGGGAGAAGGAGACTCTGATTGATGATTTGAAGGAAACCTTTGATAACCTGAGAACATACAAGATGATGCTTAATCCGGACAAGTGTGTCTTTGGTGTACCGGCGGGCAAGCTATTGGGTTTTCTAGTGTCCAACAAGGGAATTGAGGCTAATCCGGAGAAGATCACGGCTATCACCTCACTGGCTAAACCGAAGTGTATCAACGATGTTCAACACCTGGCAGGCCGGATTGCTGCGCTAAGCCGGTTTATCAGTCGCCTGGGTGAGAAGGCAATCCCTTTGTATCAGATGTTGAAAAAGACGGATCAGTTTATCTGGAGTTCTGCTGCTGATGAAGCATTTGAGGATTTAAAGCGGCAATTGGCCAATCCGCCTATGCTCGCCGCTCCCGTTGACAAGGAGCCGTTACTGCTATATGTTGCTGCTAATGTTCGGGCGGTCAGCGTAGCTATTGTGGTGGAGCAAAAAGAGGCAGGTAAGGAGCATCCGGTTCAACGTCCGGTCTATTATATCAGCGAGGTGCTCATTGAGTCCAAGCAAAGGTATCCGCATTGGTAGAAGCTGGTGTATGGAGTTTTTATGGCAAGCCGGAAGCTTAAACAATATTTCCAAGGGCACTCAATTACGGTAGTCAGTTTTGCTCCTTTGGGAGATATCATCCAGAACCGGGAAGCAACTGGCCGGATTGCAAAGTGGGCCATAGAGCTGGGGCCGTACGGTTTGAAGTATGTGCCTCTGACAGCGGTTAAGTCTCAAGCACTTGTTGATTTCATCAATGATTGGACGGAAATGCAAGCACCTGAAGAAAAGCCGGATCATACGTATTGGACCATCCATTTTGACAGATCCAGGCAGTTGGAAGGCTCGGGGGCTGGAGTCGTATTAACTTCCCCACGAGGTGATAAGTTTTGTTATGTTCTCCGTTTAATGTTCCCTTGTACTAATAATGCAGCTGAGTATGAAGCCTTGCTCCATGGTCTCCGGATGGCTAAGGAGATGAATCTAAGTCGAGTTAAGTGCTTCGGTGACTCGGACCTTGTGGCTCAGCAAGTGTCTGGCACTTGGGACTCCAAGGACCCACTCATGGCAGCATATCATCATGAGGTGGATATTGTTGCAGGTTATTTCAGAGGCTATCAGGTGGACCACGTGGACCGGTGGAAAAATGAAGCGGCGGACGCTTTAAGTCGGCTGGGCTCTCAGCGCAAACCGGTCCCGCCCAATGCTTTTCTGGATGTGCTGCACAACCCGTCGGTGAAGATCCCTGGTGAAGAGGATTTGGCTATTCCTGATCCAGAGGCTCAATTGGTGGCAGTTCCTCATGTTATTCCGGATTGGACGCTTCCTTACCTGGCGTACAAGAACCGGGGCGAGTTGCCAGAGGATGAGATTCTGGCCCGGCAGATAATCCGGCGATCCAAGTCCATGGCTATCATCAACGGCGAGTTGCATCATTGCAGTGTATCAGGAGCTTTTCAACGTTGCGTGTCTCCTGAAGAAGGCCGTGAAATTTTGCGTGAGATCCACGAAGGAGATTGTGGTCACCACGCTGGTTCAAAGTCTCTGGTGGCTAAAGCGTTTCGCCATGGCTTCTATTGGTTAACTGCTCATGCTGATGTGGAGGATCTGGTCCGACGATGTGATGGTTGCCAAAGGTTTTCAAGACGTGCTCATGTACCGGCTCAAGAATTGAGAATGATTCCAATTACTTGGCCGTTTGTGACTTGGGGGCTGGATATGGTTGGGCCTTTCAAAAGGTCCAAAGATAAGAAGACCCACCTCCTGGTGGCGGTTGACAAGTTTACAAAGTGGGTGGAGGCAGAACCTATTAGCAAGTGTGATGCGGCCACGGCGGTTCAGTTCATCAAAAAGGTGATTTTCTGGTTTGGCTTTCCGCACAGTATTATCACAGATAATGGTACCAATTTGTCCAAAGGTGCTATGAAGGAGTTCTGCGAACGGGAGCACATCCGGCTCGACGTTTCATCAGTGGCACATCCACAGTCCAATGGTCAAGCAGAAAGAGCTAATCAAGAGATCTTGAGAGGCATCAAGCCCCGGCTCATGGTTCCTTTGCAGAGAACGCCGGGTTGTTGGGTAGAAGAATTACCATCTATGTTATGGAGTATTAATACAACACCCAACAGATCAACAGGATACACACCGTTCTTCATGGTTTATGGAGCGGAGGCGGTTCTCCCCAGTGATATCTGTCATGATTCACCTCGTGTCACGGCTTATATTGAAGCGGACAACGAGACAGCACGGCAAGATGCTTTGGACCGGTTGGATGAAGAGCGTGACATCGCAGCCGCCCGATCGGCGATTTACCAGCAGGATCTTCGTCGTTATCACAGTCACCGGGTCAGAACCAGAGCCTTTCAGGAAGGGGATTTGGTGCTTCGGCTCATCCAAGATCAGACTGATATGCATAAGCTATCCCCACCTTGGGAGGGGCCTTTCGTGGTCAGCAAGAATCTGCACAAGGGTTGTACTATCTGATCGATATTCGAGAGCATAAGGACTCATGTACATCAGAGGAGGAGACTAACAGGCCGTGGAATATAGCTCATCTTCGGCCTTACTATACCTGAGCCATTGGCTATACTTATGTACATATTACGACAATGTATATATTATGATTAAATATAATAAACTAGAACCTCAGCTAAAGCGGGGTATCTGTTCTTTTACATCATGTGAGGTTACACGGAGTTGCTCTAAAGCGGCCTCCGGTTTACCCCTTGAGTTCGCTTTGCTAAAAGCATTGTGTTATATCACTTGGAGGATTGGTCGTGTCCGAACCAATACCATGCCTCTTGATAGGCGAGAGCCACCAGATCACTTGGGGACTTGGTCATGTCTGAACCAGTCATGCCTCTTGATCGGCCTAAGGCCACAGAATCACTTGGGGGCTTGGTCGAACCCGAACCATGACCACGCCATTTGGTCGGCATAAATGCCACAAAATCACTTGGGGACCTGGCTGACTAGAACCATAGTTACACCTAACGGGAGCCTGGTCGTGTTTGGCCATGGTAACGCCATTTGATTAGCTTAAATAAATCTTTTTTAGCAAACGTTTTTGCCGTTGCTTTTGCTTCACACTTTTCTTTGAAGGGGTTTTTTTGCTTTTCATTGTGTTTTTTAAACCGACAAAGTTTTTTAACCAATCAATTGACAGAACATAGTTCACGTCAATCCGGAGACTATTTGTCCGGTTTGATCCTTGTTGTTAACATCCTCTTATGGAGTAACACGGTGTTTATTTTAACCCGGCACGGTTTACATGATAACCAGCGTCATATATATATACAGGAGCTGTTATTTCCTCCAACAGTGTGGGTTTGCAAAACTCCGCTTCAAGGTTGGCCAAGCCAACTTCACACTCAACGATGGCAGGTATTATGTATCTCAAAAATTTGATCATATACTTAAAAATTTTATTTTGGATGTTTTGATATACAGACATCATATTCCGCCTGACGATACAACATAACAACAAATTGGTAGAAGGATTCAAGTACCAACCACATAACAAGTTATGCGCTTAGCACTTGGGGGCTAATGCATATTCGATCTTCATCTTTCAATTGTTTACAAAGTCCCAAGATCAATACAAGCATTCAACTTGGCACTTGGGGGCTAATGGCTATTTGATCATATATATTCTGATGCGGCAGTTTCAATTACTTAAAGTACCGGTTTAACTATGCTAAGTTGAACCGGCCCTTGGGGGCTACATCAGCAAATTTCAAAGCATCAAGATTTATATTATTAAGTCCCGGTTTGAAAGAATATTTCAAACCGGCCTTGGGGGCTAGGAGAGTCAGCAAGAATGGAAGCATACAAGCAGGAAGGAGCATATGGAAGTTACCTCATATTTATCTTCCATCATATTAACCAGACCGGCTTCGTAGTCACGGCTGGTATACAGCTGGTTCAGATAGCCGGAATGGATATCTTGGGCGTTCAGAGCAACGTAAGTCGTCAGATCAGCGTTCCACTTGCCTTTGCCAAAAGCAGCAAATTCTTCCTTGGTAGAATGTTTAGATAAAGCGACAGGATTGCTTGGCTCAGTATGGCCAGTGCCAGTAATGACAACCTCATCATCCTTGGTACCGCCGGTTTGCACTGGAGCTGTTGGCTTGTTAGTAGGTTTTGCTGGACCGGTGGAGCTTTCAATCCGGATGGAACCTGTGGGCTGATGGATAGGACCTGAGGTATCAGTAGGTCTCTCTTCAGCAATAAGATCATCATCTGGCTGCGGTGGATCGTTGGGAATATCCTCAGGAATAGCCGCTTCAAGATTGGGTGTCTTGCCTAGTTCAAGAATGACATCCTCTTCGGCCGCTTTGTCCAGGCGGGCCTTCTTGATTGGCCTAGGTTTGGCCCTGAGAAGAATAACAAAATTAAATACAACATATGTTCTAAGGCAATGTACTGCAAACATCACAATAAGTATAGCTTACCCAAGCACCGTTTTGTGCGGTGGGAGCTGAGTAGCCGATGACTCGCCAGAAGATGAGTGGGAAGTAACCTGGTAATCGGAGTCAGACGGATTAAGAGGTTGACGAAAGAAGCCCGCTTTAGGACAAGCACTGACAAGCAAATTAGAGACCTCGGAATGGCGTTTCCGAACCGGACTGTTCGGTAAACCGGCGGAGGTAACTACCTGGCCGCTGTGCCGGGTGGTGCAGCGAGCTTCGTGTTGTTGGGTCTTCATAAGAAGTTTAGGATCCAAATAAGCAAGAGGATGAGAAAATTTAACTTTCCGGTTTGCCTCATGGATTTTTTGTGAAGGCAAAGTTTCTGAATCGGAAGAGAGAATAATTACCTCTGCAACATCCGCGTGGCTGGCTTCGGCATCATCTTGACAAATATCATCATCAATAAGACACATGAAAAATAAACCAAGTGAGTCAAGCTCTACCTCAAAGTCCGGATTATCCACCTCATCATCAGGGGCCGGATTAGAAGATGCAATGGTTCTTTTCCTATGGGCAGTCCTCTTCATAGCTTTAGTCTTTTGCCGGGTTGCTCTTTCCGGTTTGTCTGGTTTTTTTGGTTTCTCCTGCGGCAGTTTTTTGCTCCAAAACGGATCATTGCCCTGATTATGCAGACACTGATATTAAAAACAATGACCAGACATATCAATAACAGATTCAGCAAAGAGAAAAATCAAAGTCTTACAGCTGGCAGTTTGTTGGTGGCACAGAAGGGAAGCAGGCCGGTTCTAGCGCAGACGTGTTCCGGTTCATTCAGTATCTTATGCACAGCCTCTGTGATTTCTTCACCGGAGAGCTGGAGTTTTGAATGTCGCAGTGGGTCATCAACACTGTCAGTATACTCGCACATCAAACCGGAGCGCTGACTAAGGGGCAGTATGCTCCATGATATCCAACAGCGAGCGAGATCAACCCCTGTTAAACCGTTGGCCATAAAGGCTCTGAGCTTTGACAGCTGGGGAGCATATTTGCTTCTCTCCTGGGCAGTCAATCTTTGAGGAAAAGGGTGTGTATTGCTAAGCCGCTCCGGACGAAAGCCAGGCAAGGGATTCTCACCAGCAGGGGAGGTGTCTTTGCAGTAGAACCATGTCTGATTCCACTCCTTGGGGTGACTGTGCAGCTTGGCGTGAGGGTATGTGACCTCTTTCCTTTTCTGAATCGCCATGCCACCCAACTCCGTATTAGAGCCATCAGTAAACTCAGTACGGCAGTTTAGATGGAAAAGATCTCTGAACAATTCCACTGTGGGCTCCTCTTGAAAGAACACCTCACAGAGCACTTGGAAGTGGCACATATTTGTAACAGAGTTGGGGCCAGTGTCTTGCGGATGGAGTTGGAAATCGGCTAAAACATCCCGGTAAAATTTAGAACCGGGCGGCTTAAAGCCCCGGGCTAAGTGATCTACGAAAACAACAACCTCTCCTTCTCGAGGTGTGGGAGGGCATTCTTTGCTAGGAGCCCTCCAATGGATGGTATCTTTGCTGCCTAAGGCGCCAATCAGGACTAAATCGTCCAGTTGATCCTCTGTGACGCGAGAAGGAACCCAATTGCACTCATATACTTGCTTGGCCATGATGGAATCTACAAGGTAGAAGATCCCGGTTCAAAAATGCATTTGATCAAGGTACGTTGGTATGGGCACTGTTAAACCGGAGACAGAACTATCTGAACCGGAGTTTCATGAAGCAACCAACATCTGGCGGTTCAACAAGGGGACTAATGATATATACCGGTTTGTCAATTTTTTCTACAAAGTTAAACCGCCTGGTCTAAGCATTGAACAGTCAAGACTGCAGATGAGTAAGTACACAAAAACAGATTTCACAAGATTATACTACAGCTTTGGATCTGGAACATGTTTATAAAGGAGGTAAATATTCAAGGCCCAAAAGGAGCAGTGCCGAATCAATAAGCGAAGGTACGGATAAGATCTATGGTCTTAATATGCGAAAGTGAAAACAGAGGATAAAAACTACTGCTACACAGAGCGAAGATTCACAGACTCGTCTAAGGATCTATCATATGAACAAGAAGCAAGTGATGAACGCTAGAGAACATGGAAACCCTAGAACAGATCTATGATGAAAAGGATAGAAGACTTACCGGAGCTGAGGAAGAAGCGGAAGGTCGCCGCGGTGCTCTGGTACGCTCAGGGTGATGCAGCGGCCAAAGTTGGTGCAAAGCTCGACGGCGGCGGCGGAGCTCCGAAGCTGGGCGACGCGAGGAAGATGAAGCAGAAGGGCACGAAGGGGAAAAAGAAATGACCCTTCGGTCCTATTTATAAAGCAAGGGACATGGGTCAGGCACGAAAATCAAGGGGCCGCAAGTTTGGAAGCAGAGTTGTCGCCTCGATTATCGTAGATCTATTAAACAAGAAGGTATCATGGATAGTTTCTTTATGACAGATGACGTCACGCCGGTTTACGGCAATCAGAGAAGATGACATCACGGCGGTTCACCAAACTACAAGAAGATGTTGAAGATGAAGTTTTTGCTAAGGATTGACATGAACCTGTTCAAATCAATCTGGGGCCTAATGTTGGGGATATTACTACTGGGCGTAAACCGGCCTATCTGGGCCGGGTTAACTTCATCAGTAGTTAAGTATGTTAAAGCCCATGAAGGTAGATGAGGGCTCAAGACCCATAATCGGTTGAGAGCCTGTAGCCGTAAACCAGCGTCAATATGTAACTTGTATTGTAAGTTAGGAATAAGTAGAGACCAAACCGGACACATCTATTAGCCGGTGTTGGGACTCTGTAAACCGACGGGCGTCACCCATGTATATAAGGGGACGACCCGGCGGCGGTTCAAGGACGACAGACAACAACTCGAGACATAGGCGAAGCTTGTTTGCTCCCTAGTCATCGAAACACCCATCAATTCCATCACAACTAGACGTAGGCTTTTACCTTCATCGAAGGGGCCGAACTAGTATAAACTCTCTTGCGTCCTTGTGTCCGCTTTAACCCCTTCAAGCTAACCCGTCGCGATGGCTCCACGACTAAGTCCTTTCTCTAGGACATCTGCCCTGACAAAACCACGACACCGCCCGAATTGGGCCCAAGGCAGAGCCGCGTAGGGCACATCGCAGCGCACAGCCGTTGGGTGGTGGGAGTTTAGTCCCACCTCGCCAAGCGAGGGAGCGCTGCACCGGTTTATATACCCAGCTGCGACTCCCCTCTCAAGCTCCTATCAATTGCAGGCAGTACATTGCCTAACTCTTGTCCCCTCTGCCCCGTGGGGCCTACTAGCAGCAGAGATAATATGCACCACGGACCTGCATCCTGGCCCATGCAACGCAGGGTTCCTAGTCGTATGCAGGCCGTGGAGTATGAATTCTCCTGCTCTGGTAGGTGGGCACTTTTTTTGGCATATTGCCATGTGTATTGATCTTCAAATCACACACTAAATTATAACATGCTCACTTGCATTCAATACACAATTTTTTTGTGCATACATGACAAGTTAATGTTTTGACCTTCAAGTCATCTAATAAATTTTACACATGCTCACTTACATGTAATACACATGGATATTAATTGGATTTCAACAAAAATGAGGCCATGGTGTATGAATTCTACTACCACATGCATGCAAGATGCATAGAGTGTCAGAAATGAACGGTAGTTGGCAGGCATGCTTGCTATGGTCATCGTAGGGTGTGCATAAAAGTTTGGTATCAATTGGTGAGACCGAGAAGAAGAACCTGCTTGTAGTACATGGTGCAAGTGGAGGCATACATGCGATTGTCCCAACTATATTTGATTTAATAATATTTCAATTATGAAACAGAAAATAAAATTTATAATTAGGAAAGACAACCATGAAAAGTGAAATATGAGAGAACAATATATCATACATTATTTAAATTTATAACTGTCAGAACAAAGAAAAGAGGAGAATATAGAAAATAGAAGAAAAAATTTGAATGAATAAGTGCAATAAAAGACAACATATTATCTTACATTTTGGAAATATTTCAAATATAAAGAAGAGAACAAATATTACAATGAAGAAGTGAGATAAAACAGAACATTTTATCTTACAAACTAAAAATATTTAAAAAGTAATAAAGATAAGAAATATTGGAATGAAGAATTGAATTAAAACACAACATTTTAGTTCATATTTCGTAAATATTATCAATATACGAAAGAGTATGGAAAAATGAAATAATACACAACAGAATTTGGCATATGTTTTAAATTTTAGTAAACAATGTTAGAAATAATATAGAAAAAAGAGACTTGATTTTAAATATTAAAAATATAAACAAGAAAAGAAACAAAGAAAATTTAAAACGTATCAGCGAGCGGAGTAAGGCTGCCTGGGCCAGCCCACCCGAATTGGGCCCAAGGCGGAGCCGCGCAGGGCACATCGTAGCGCACACCGTTGGGTGGTGGGAGTTTAGTCCCACCTCGCCAAGCGAGGAAGCGCCACACCGGTTTATATACCCGGCTGCGACTCCCCTCTCAAGCTCCTATCAATTGCAGGCAGTACATTGCCTAACTCTCGTCCCTTCTGCCCCGTGGGGCCTACTAGCAGCAGAGATAATCTGCACCACGGGCCTGCATCCTGGCCCATGCACCGCAGGGTTCCTAGTCGTATGCAGGCCGTGGAGTATGAATTCTCCTGCTCTGGTAGGTGGGCAATTTTTTTTGGCATATTGGCATTGTGTATTGATTTGATCTTGAAATCACACACTAAATTATACACATGCTCACTTGCGTTCCATACACATATTTTTTTTTGCATATATGACAAGTTAATGTTTTGACCTTCAAGTCATTTTTTCAAAAACTGGCTTAAGTTAGACCAAATGGCCCCTCCGGAATGCGGTCATTTTTTCGACCACCTCCAAATGACCTCAACTTTGGCACACATGATCTATTGCACAAACAAAGGTGGGTTCCAAAGGTTTTATATTTTTTTGAATTTTTTATTAATTTATAATGCCCTCTAGACTGACCGGTTAAAACATCGGTCTATACCTCAAGGGGGCATTGTAAAAAATTCTTTTTCCAAATTTTCTTTCATAGCCATGATTGGCACATGTGGGTCACCATGTTCAAAAAGTTTGTGTGATTTGGAGGTGGTGGAAAAAATCACATTTTTTTCAAAAACTGGCTTAAGTTAGACCAAATGGCCCCTCCGGAATGCGGTCATTTTTTCGACCACCTCCAAATGACCTCAACTTTGGCACACATGATCTATTGCACAAACAAAGGTGGGTTCCAAAGGTTTTATATTTTTTTGAATTTTTTATTAATTTATAATGCCCTCTAGACTGACCGGTCAAAACATCGGTCTATACCTCAGGGGGGCATTGTAAAAAATTCTTTTTCCAAATTCTCTTTCATAGCCATGATTGGCACATGTGGGTCACCATGTTCAAGAAAGTTTGTGTGATTTGGAGGTGGTGGGAAAATCACATTTTTTCAAAAACTGGCTTAAGTTAGACCAAATGGCCCCTCCGGAATGCGGTCATTTTTTCGACCACCTCCAAATGACCTCAACTTTGGCACACATGATCTATTGCACAAACAAAGGTGGGTTCCAAAGGTTTTATATTTTTTTGAATTTTTTATTAATTTATAATGCCCTCTAGACTGACCGGTCAATACATCGGTCTATACCTCAGGGGGGCATTGTAAAAAATTCTTTTTCCAAATTTTATTTCATAGCCATGATTGGCACATGTGGGTCACCATGTTCAAGAAAGTTTGTGTGATTTGGAGGTGGTGGGAAAAATCACATTTTTTCAAAAACTGGCTTAAGTTAGACCAAATGGCCCCTCCGGAATGCGGTCATTTTTTCGACCACCTCCAAATGACCTCAACTTTGGCAAACATGATCTATTGCACAAACAAAGGTGGGTTACAAAGGTTTTATATTTTTTGAATTTTTTATTAATTTATAATGCCCTCTAGACTGACCGGTCAAAACATCGGTCTATACCTCAGGGGGGCATTGTAAAAAATTCTTTTTCCAAATTTTCTTTCATAGCCATGATTGGCACATGTGGTTCACCATGTTCAAGAAAGTTTGTGTGATTTGTAGGTGGTGGGAAAAATCACATTTTTTCAAAAACTGGCTTAAGTTAAGACCAAATGGCCCCTCCGGAATGCGGTCATTTTTTCGACCACCTCCAAATGACCTCAACTTTGGCACACATGATCTATTGCACAAAAAAGGTGGGTTCCAAAGGTTTTATATTTTTTTGAATTTTTTATTAATTTATAATGCCCTCTAGACTGACTGGTCAAAACATCGGTCTATACCTGAGGGGGGCATTGTAAAAAATTCTTTCTATATTTTTGAAATTATTTGAATTTATAATGCCCTCTTAAATTTGTTTACCTTTTTAATGCCCTCTTATTTTTTTGAATTTTTTATTTATTAAACTAGGTTTACAAGATGGCTAGGATGGCCCATGCTTTTCCTTTTGTTTATTTTTTCCTTTTCCTTCACTTTACATAAAAATTACCTGAGCACTCCAAAAATAACATAAAAATTACATGACCCCTCAAATAATAACATAAAAAAATTCAAAAGGTATTTTTATCAAACACATCTTTTTGAATATGTATATTTTATTTTCTTCTAAATTATATTTAATTCCTTCACACTTTGATGATGGAATATTTGCTTTGTAATTGCAACATAGGTTCAAATGATGGAACATTTGATCTTTTTGCTTATTCAAATTATGAGTTGATGGAATGTGTGAGGATGAACAATTATCAGTAACTTTACTAAACCCCATGTACTATAATTCATGACAGCCATTTTGGAACATTGCGACATTCAATATTTGGTATAATTGGCACATGGGCACAGCATGTTGCACTTGCCCACAGCATAGACAAGTGTTGCAGCATGTCTCAAGCAACACTGAAGCGCCATTTGTTTTTTTCGCACCATCGAAACAACAACTAAACATGAAGGAAGCATTCACCACCATTAAAGATAAGGCCACACATATATAGATAGCATTCTAATAGGTAGCAGGCAGTTCACAACAGATCCAGTTCAACCACACAATACATTACATTAATATATCAAGTTTTCTCGCAGTTCAGACCCAGATGCAGCTTTCCCAAAAGTAAAACATCATCAAATATACTGATGATGAGTACGGCTTCCAGCTTCTGATGATCAGCATGATGTACAACTACAGGTCAGGGTTTCTCAGGACCTTCAGGAGCGCCTTATGCTGACCAATGATCCTGTAGTCATGACTGGAGATCGATGTAGCCCGGCAATGTTCCATCAGATGCTCCAATAACCCAGACCTGGGCTTGGGCTTGCTGCAGTAGGGGCACCGGTACTTTTCATTCCTCCAGTTGTAGTACTTGGCAGGTCCTTGGGCCCTGATCTTCAACACCTCCTTCTCTTCAAAGGACTCGACGTTCCCCTCGACCACATCATCTCTAGATTCATACTGCATAAATTAATGACTGACATTAATACATTATGCATTCAAAAACTATAAACACATAATACTAACTGAAAGCACAAGTGCTCCCTAGGTGGTTTTGATAATTGATGACAACATATCTCTTATTGGACTAACATTTCTATCTAGCATGTTTCAGATAAGTTCAACAATGGAGTGGCATGGACTAAAGGTTGTGGGAACTCCTTCAAGATGCTAAGGACAAAGGATTGGCTAAAGCTTCAAGCTCAATACTCTTCATTTTACATTTTAGTGATCCAAGATCACATTGAGTCCATAGGAAAAGCCAATACTATCAAGGAGGGATGAGGTGTTGCTTAATGAGCCTCTTGCTTCATGTGCTTAATGATATGCTCCAAAATCCTCAGCTACTTTCCCACTTCCACATATGACCTAAACCCAAAGCCAAACTCGGACCTACCGATTATTCCTATCCGGCGCCACCGAGTTTCACCTGTCATAAGCCACTGCCAAACCCTAGCAATTCGGTTCTACCAATAGGGATCTCGGTCTCACTGAGATGGGATTGCAAACTCTCTGTTTCCTTTTTGTAACTTTTCGGTCTCACCGAAAGAGCGAATCGGTCCCACCGAGATTGCAGTGTAAACTCTCCGTTTCCTTTTTGTAACTTTTCGGTCTCACCGAAAGAGCAAATCGGTCCCACCGAGTTTACCTGACCAACTCCCTGGTTAGCTTATTACCAAACTCGGTCTCACCGAGTTTGTGTAATCGGTCTCACCGAGATTACGTTATGCCCAAACCCTAACCATATCGGTCCTACCGAGTTGCATGTCAGTCCCACCGAAAATCTCTAACGGTCACTAGGTTTACCTTTTCGGTCCGACCGAGTTTGTTGATTCGGTCCCACCGAGATTGGAAAACTGTGTGTAACAGTTGGATTTTGTGTGGAGGCTATATATACCTCTTCATTCGTGGAGAGATCCATCAGAACACATACACAATTCCAACTCATATGTTCTGAGAGAGAACCACCTACTCATGTGTTGAGACCAAGATATTCCATTCCTACCATATGAATCTTGATCTCTAGCCTTCCCCAAGTTGCTTTCCACTCAAATCTTCTTTCCACAAAATCCAAATCCTATGAGAGAGAGTTGAGTGTTGGGGAGACTATCATTTGAAGCACAAGAGCAAGGAGTTCATCATCAACACACCATTTGTTACTTCTTGGAGAGTGGTGTCTCCTAGATTGGCTAGGTGTTACTTGGAAGCCTCCGACAAGATTGTGGATTTGAACCAAGGAGTTTGTAAGGGCAAGGAGATCGCCTACTTCGTGAAGATCTACCGCTAGTGAGGCAAGTCCTTCGTGGGCGATGGCCATGGTGGGATAGACAAGGTTGCTTCTTTGTGGACCCTTCGTGGGTGGTTGCTTCTTCGTGGACCCTTCGTGGGTGGAGCCCTCCGTGAACTCGCGCAACCATTACCTTCGTGGGTGGAGCCCTCCGTGGACTCGCAACCGTTACCCTTCGTGGGTTGAAGTCTCCATCAACGTGGATGTAGGATAGCACCACCTATCCGAACCACGGGAAAAACATCGGTGTCTCCAATTGCGTTTGAATTCTCCAAACCCTTCCCCTTACATTCTTGCAAGTTGCATGCTTTACATTCCGCTGCTCATATACTCTTTGCATGCTTGCTTGATATGTATTGTGTATGTTGAAATTGTGCCTAAAACTCCACTCAAACCAAAAAGGCCTAAAAATTGCAACTTTAGCACTAAGTGTCTAATCACCCCCCCCCCTCTAGACACATCTACTTCTAGATCCTACAAGTGGTATCAGAGCTTTGGTCTCCATTGCCTTGGTTTAATCACCATTGGAGGAAGATGGATGTGTCTACCTTAGGGAGTCTTAGACATAGAGTGCCTATTCTTGATGGAGAGTATTTTCATGAGTGGAAAAATGAGATGCTTGTAATTTTCAATCAATATCATTTGAACAAGTATATTGCTAGCCCTTGTGCACCTCATATTGATCCTTTGCATCCTACCCTAGATGAAGATATTGACATGATTCGCAATCTTAGAACTATTGAGCTCATTATTAGAGGATTGCCCAAAAATTTGATTGCTAGTTTGCCTACTCTTAATTGTGCCTATACTATATGGAAATTTCTCGAGGAACGATTTCCCGATCATTCCTTGAAAACTTTGGATGAAATTCTCCATAAATCTATTGCCTTGAGTAAGATGAACTCTAGTGATCCTAGTTTTGGTAATTGTCTATTTGAACTTACCAATCTTAAGCATGCTAAAGGAGATGTTGGAATCATTAGTGATATCATATTCGAAGCTATAAGAATTCATAAAAGTGACCACTTTGATGATCATTTATCTAATGAATTACCCTCTCTAGGAAATGATGAGTCACAAGATCATGATGAACATGGATACTATGATGATGATGATGACAGTGACTTCGATCTTGATGATGCAATGAGACATTTTGGTCTTATGGCAAATCTTTGGGGATATGAATCAGGAGGAAAGGAATGGGTTCTTGATAGTGGATGTACTGATCATATGACCGGAGATGAAGAGATGTTTCGTGAGCTTGCTGAAAATGACGGCCCTCGAAAATATGTCACCTTTGGTGATAATTCAAAGGGTAAAGTGGTTGGCCTTGGTAAGGTGGCCATCTCACATGATAGTTCCATTCAAAATGTCATGCTCGTTTAATCTCTCGGCTACAACTTACTTTCAGTATCTAGACTTGCTGATTTCGGTTTGAATGACCTATTTACTGAAGTAGATTGCCAAGTATTTCGTCGAGACAATCATAAAATGGTCTTTATGGGTATGCGTAGAGGTGATCTTTACATTGTCGATTTCTCTAAAAAGGCACAACCTAAAACTTGCTTTGTTGCTAAATCCTCAAAAGGTTGGTTGTGGCATAGACGACTAGGTCACGTTGGCATGAGAAACCTTGACAAGCTTATTAAAGGAAATCATATCCTTGGAGTTAACGATGTCATATTTGATAAGGATAGACTTTGCAGTGCTTGTCAAGCAGGTAAACAGGTTGGAGGAAGGCATCCCGTGAAGAACATCATGACCACAAGAAGGCCATTCGAGCTACTTCATATGGATCTTTTTGGTCCCAACGCCTACAAGAGTCTCGGTGGAAATTCTTTTGGTCTAGTTATAGTTGATGATTTTTCAAGATTTACGTGGGTGTTCTTTCTTAATGACAAGTCGCAGGTCCAGAAGATCTTCAGAAACTTCGCTAGGAAGGCCCAAAATCAGTTTGACGTGAAGATCAAGAAGGTTCGGAGTGACAACGGAACGGAGTTCAAGAACGCAAATGTGGACACCTTTCTTGACGAAGAAGGGATTTCACACGAGTTCTCGGCTACGTACACACCTCAACAAAATGGAGTTGTTGAGAGGAAGAACCGGACGCTCATCGAAATGGCAAGAACGATGCTTGATGAATACAAGACGCCGAAGCCCTTTTGGGCAGAAGCGGTTGAGACAGCTCGTCACGCAACAAATCGCCTATATCTTCACAAGCTACTCGGCAAGATGGCATACGAGCTTCTCACCGGTAACAAACCCCAAGTTGGATACTTTCGAGTATTTGGCTCAAAGTGCTACATTCTTGATAAGCATCGTCGTTCAAAGTTTGCTCCTAAATCTCATGAAGGTTTTCTACTTGGTTATGGCTCAAACTCTCACACTTACCGTGTCTACAACAATTTCACCCGAAAGGTTGAAGAGACGGTAGATGTGAAGTTTGATGAATCTAATGGCTCGCAAGTAGAGCAATTGCCAATTGATGTAGGAGACAAAGACCCTTCAGAAGCAATCCAAGACTTGTCCATTGGCAAAATTCGTCCAACGGAGGTGAAGGAGAGTACTTCATCCGTCCAAGTGGAAGCTTCTACTTCACGACAAGGTGAACCAAGAATCGACACGGAAGCATCCACAAGTGGGACACACCAAGATGAAGAAGACAAGGAAATGCATCAAGACGGACATCAACAACCTCTTTCTCCACCACGACAAGAGAACGACGACGTCAATAATGAAGAAGGCCAAGAAGAAGAACAAGATGAAGAAGATGTTCAACGAAGACCCAAGCAAAAGCTCTCACGAGTTTGAGCAAGAATTGCCAAAGATCATCCCGTCGAGCAAATCCTCAATGATATACAAACCGGGAGAATCACTCGCTCAAAAACTCGTTTAGCTAACTTTTGTGCAAACTATTCATTCATCTCTAGCATTGAACCTATGAAGGTTGAAGAAGCATTGGAAGATCCGGATTGGATAAACTCTATGCATGAAGAGCTACACAATTTTGAGAGAAACCAAGTTTGGACATTGGTTGAGAAGCCCGACAACAACCACAACATCATTGGTACCAAATGGGTGTTTCGCAACAAGCAAGATGAAGATGGACAAGTGGTTCGCAACAAAGCACGTCTTGTCGCCCAAGGGTACACACAAGTCGAAGGTATGGACTATGGTGAGACATATGCTCCCGTTGCTAGACTTGAGTCCATTCGCATCTTACTTGCCTATGCTAATCACCATAATATCACCTTGTACCAAATGGACATTAAAAGTGCTTTTCTAAATGGTGAAATAGAGGAGGAAGTTTATGTCAAACAACCTCCCGGCTTTATCAATCCTAAGAAACCAAATCATGTTTACAAACTTCACAAAGATCTTTATGGTCTTAAACAAGCTCCTAGAGCATGGTATAAATGCTTGACCAAGTTCCTTATTACAAGTGGTTTTGAAATTGGTAAAATTGATTCTACTCTTTTTACTAAAAGGTTTAATGGAGAACTATTTTTATGCCAAATTTATGTCGATGATATCATATTTGGTTCAACTAACCCTCTCTTTAGTGAAAAGTTTGGAAAGCTAATGTCAGAGAAGTTTGAGATGTCTATGATGAGTGAACTCAAATTCTTTCTCGGTTTGCAAATCAAGCAAACTAAGGAAGGTACATTTGTCTCTCAAACGAAGTACACCAAGGACTTATTCAAGAAGTTCAATATGCAAGAATGCAAAGGTATGTCTACACCCATGCCTACTAGTGGACATAATGATTTGACCAAAGATGGTGAACCGGTTGATCAAAAGGTTTATCGCTCTATGATTGGTTCATTGTTATACCTATGTGCTTCACGTCCCGATATTATGCTAAGTGTGTGCATGTGTGCACGATATCAAGCTGCTCCTAAAGAATGTCATCTTAAGGCTGTGAAAAGGATAGTGAGATATTTAATCCATACACCAAATTTTGGCATTTGGTATCCTAAGAGGTCTTCTTTTGATCTTGTTGGCTATTCTGACTCGGATTATGCCGGAGACAAGGTTGATAGAAAGTCCACTTCGGGTACTTGTCAATTTCTTGGTAGATCTCTTGTGTCTTGGTCTTCCAAGAAACAAAACTCGGTATCCTTATCCACCGCCGAAGCGGAATACATTGCCGCTGGTTCATGTTGTGCTCAATTACTTTGGATGACCCAAACTCTTAAAGATTATGGGATCTATGTGAAACATGTTCCACTACTTTGTGACAATGAAAGTGCTATCAAAATTGGTCATAATCCTGTACAACATTCTCGAACTAAGCATATTGAAGTTCGTCATCATTTCATTCGAGATCATGTTGCTAAGGGTGACATTGATCTTAAGCATGTTCGCACCGATAAGCAATTAGCGGATATATTTACTAAACCTCTTGATGAGAAAGTGTTTTGCAGGTTGAGAGGAGAATTGAACATCATTGATGCTTCGAACTTGGAGTAGAAACTCCATTGGATACATGCAAGACATGAGCTTATGACTAATCCATGATATATCTCTTATGATAACTATCTTATGTCTTGGATATATTTGCACCTTGCATGTTGTCTAACCCATGTAGGTGCTTGGTTGAATCTAATTCCATGAGATTGCGACTCACTCACATCTTGAGCAATCTCTACATCACCAAGACTCTACACAATGGTGGTTGAAGACAAGGAAGCACAAAACCATTCAAACATATCCTTTGACAAATTCTATGTTGAGCTTCATGATTGTCATTTTTGGATACACAAGTGCTCTTCCTTGCAAGAACTAACCCATGTAGGTAGATGAACTCAAACTCCAAGTGGTGCTCCCAACTCTTGATGAGCTACATCAACCTTGAGCACCCACACAAGTTCAACTACATGAGCAAGAACCACACCACCACCCAAGGTATGTTATTCCATCTTAGAGAAGCTTTACTCCAAGACATGAGTCAAAGCAACTCAACAAGATGTGAATACATCAAGATGCTTAAACGAAAAATGGTAACCCCATTTTGAGCTTAAACGATGAGTATGACCTATGATCAAGTGTTCTCACTTGACTCCTAAGTCAATATACTCTAACATAGGTGACTATGTCACTGCCCAACTCTAGATGAAGTTCTCTTGTGTTCTTTTCTGTGTTATTGCATTTGTCTCATGCATGTTTATTTTCTTTCTCTTTTTCAAAAAAAAAACTTCATCTAGATCTTTCAGTTTCTTCTCTTTTCTCTTTGTTTCTGTTCTGCAGTTTCTGCATTCAATTCCTTGCAAATCCTTCAGGTAATTCATTGCAAATCTTTGTGAGATCCTACATGTCTAGTGAGCTGAAGTGACAAATGTTTTTCTCTGTGTAAACTCGGTTTCACCGACTTGTAATTTTCGGTCCAACCGAATCCTTTCGGTACCACCGAAACATTCCACTCGGTGCCACCGACTTCGCAACAGGAAAAACAATTTGCCACTTGTTCTATATTTCTTCTGATCCAGCTCTACTCAATGAATCTTGTCCTCTTCAAGCATCACAGTTTTATCCATTGCTTTGTGCTGAGTCTCAAGGACCAAACCTATACGATGGATTCCAGAAAGCCCTTCTTGTAAATTGATGTCAAAGGGGGAGAGAGAGATCACATCAAAGCTTGTAGGAGCGAGAGATCACATCAAGGGAGAGAAAAAATCTCAAGGACCAAACCTACAAGAGAGAAAGTATTAAGGGGGATAGAGAGACTTCCAGGGGGAGAGAATACTCAAGGATCCCAGATGTCCCAGATGCTTGATGCTTGATGTTCAAGAGGAGAGATGTCACATGTCTTTTTAGGGGGAAAGACATGTTCATTTGTATCTTTCAGCTCTGATTTGCTGTTCCTTATCTTCTCCCAATATCCCATGTAAGATTCTGGGGGAGCAAGACACCTAAGGGAAAGAAATCAGTCAAATTCATTGCATATCTTTATTCTTGGGGACATGTTGAATCCAATGTGGTACCTTGTACTCACTCTCTACATGTCATCCCAGTCTTGGTATTCTTGTGGTTTCTTTTGTTTGCTCTGGCTAGTGGATGTACCTGTGTTATCTAACTTTGTTTGTGCAGGTTCATTCCATCCTAAGCCAACTCAAGACCATAAGGTAAGTATATGCATCAAAATCATGAGTATGAGGAGTTCTTGCTTATGTACATACTGTTTGCAAGAAGGACTCATGAGAATGAAGGTATTTTCCTTGATAATCTTTTGCTCTGATGCATATGGCCAAGATACATGTAACACATTGCCTACTATGTCATGGTTATGCTCTCACATGCCTCTATATTTCATATTTACATGAGTGCATACATGTAGGGGGAGCCTATGCTTGTTACATGTCCTTCCAAAGCATTACTTGCTGTTCTTTATATCTTTATCTAAAGCTTTGATGTATGTTGTCATCAATTACCAAAAAGGGGGAGATTGAAAGCACAAGTGCTCCCTAGGTGGTTTTGATAATTGATGACAACATATCTCTTATTGGACTAACATTTCTATCTAGCATGTTTCAGATAAGTTCAATAATGGAGTGGCATGGACTAAAGGTTGTGGGAACTCTTTCAAGATGCTAAGGACAAAGGATTGGTTAAAGCTTCAAGCTCAAGACTCTTCATTTTACATTTTAGTGATCCAAGATCACATTGAGTCCATAGGAAAAGCCAATACTATCAAGGAGGGATGAGGTGTTGCTTAATGAGCCTCTTGCTTCATGTGCTTAATGATATGCTCCAAAATCCTCAGCTACTTTCCCACTTCCACATATGACCTAAACCCAAAGCCAAACTCGGACCTACCGATTATTCCTATCCGGCGCCACCGAGTTTCACCTGTCATAAGCCACTGCCAAACCCTAGCAATTCGGTTCTACCGATAGGGATCTCGGTCTCACCGAGATGGGATTGCAAACTCTCTGTTTCCTTTTTGTAACTTTTCGGTCTCACCGAAAGAGCGAATCGGTCCCACCGAGATTGCAGTGTAAACTCTCCGTTTCCTTTTTGTAACTTTTCGGTCTCACCGAAAGAGCAAATCGGTCCCACCGAGTTTACCTGACCAACTCTCTGGTTAGCTTATTACCAAACTCGGTCTCACCGAGTTTGTGTAATCGGTCTCACCGAGATTACGTCATGCCCAAACCCTAACCATATCGGTCCTACCGAGTTGCATGTCAGTCCCACCGAAAATCTCTAACGGTCACTAGGTTTACCTTTTCGGTCCGACCGGGTTTGTTGATTCGGTCCCACCGAGATTGGAAAACTGTGTGTAACGGTTGGATTTTGTGTGGAGGCAATATATACCCCTCCACCTCCTCTTCATTCGTGGAGAGAGCCATCAGAACACATACACAATTCCAACTCATATGTTCTGAGAGAGAACCACCTACTCATGTGTTGAGACCAAGATATTCCATTCCTACCATATGAATCTTGATCTCTAGTATTCCCCAAGTTGCTTTCCACTCAAATCTTCTTTCCACAAAATCCAAATCCTATGAGAGAGAGTTGAGTGTTGGGGAGACTATCATTTGAAGCACAAGAGCAAGGAGTTCATCATCAACACACCGTTTGTTACTTCTTGGAGAGTGGTGTCTCCTAGATTGGCTAGGTGTTACTTGGGAGCCTCCGACAAGATTGTGGAGTTGAACCAAGGAGTTTGTAAGGGCAAGGAGATCGCCTACTTCGTGAAGATCTACCGCTAGTGAGGCAAGTCCTTCGTGGGCGATGGCCATGGTGGGATAGACAAGGTTGCTTCTTTGTGGACCCTTCGTGGGTGGTTGCTTCTTCATGGACCCTTCGTGGGTGGAGCCCTCCGTGGACTCGCGCAACCATTACCCTTCGTGGGTGGAGCCCTCCGTGGACTCGCACAACCGTTACCCTTCGTGGGTTGAAGTCTCCATCAACATGGATGTAGGATAGCACCACCTATCCGAACCATGGGAAAAACATCCGTGTCTCCAATTGCGTTTGAATTCTCCAAACCCTTCCCCTTACATTCTTGCAAGTTGCATGCTTTACATTCCGCTGCTCATATACTCTTTGCATGCTTGCTTGATATGTATTGTGTATGTTGAAATTGTGCCTAAAACTCCACTCAAACCAAAAAGGCCTAAAAATTGCAACTTTAGCACTAAGTGTCTAATCACCCCCCCCTCTAGACACATCTACTTCTAGATCCTACACTAACTCAATGCAGAAATAACATTTGAACTAGGCCTTACCTCGTACGGCTCATCTTCATCAGACTCATAGGGGTAGAACCCAGTCTTGTCCCACTTCCTCTTGTTGCCCACAAGATCCTCCTCCTCCTGCTATATTGTCAAACAAGCACATCAATTACAATGAATTGAATTGCAGTTCACAGAATGTCATTACAAATAAAATTGTGAATGTGAACCACATTGGTATGTTGCAAGTGACCAAATGCTTTCCTTATAAATACAGAATCTAAGCAATCAATCAATAGACAAATGATGTCCTTCATAAATGCTAATGAAAATGCAAGCTGGATTCTTGACATTCTCTGGATAAACCCAACACTTTATTTTTGAGGGAATTACCCCCCCCCCCACACACACACACACACTACTTAGTGGAAACATATAGTATATTTTGTTGCTAGGATCCTGCGTTGGAATGTTTACTTCACACTTTACATATAATATATACTAATTACAGAAGGCAACTACAAATTTTAATATGCACAAATTACTGTTTTTGGGACAATGCAGCAAAGCTCCTACACATATTAACATAATGCAGTAGTTAATTAGGTACAACTTCAACTATAAATGCATACATCTCCAACAAACATCTAAAATTTCATTACTTACCTAAACAACAATAAATCATACTATAGATGAATCTTGTATCATCTAAATCAATTCATTGGCACATCTTAATTAATGCATTCCAAATCAAATATGTTTCCATCCAGTATCATTGAACCACAGATCAAATCAAATAATCATAAATGTCAGCAGCATTGAACTACAGATCTAATAATCATATGACATCTATCTGACCTTAAATTCCCCCTTAAATAAGGTATTCATCCTCATACTAATTAAATGCTAACAAGCAAAAATTCAACTACTAATCTAATAAGCATCTGAAAAAACCCCAAGATACTTTTATCTCTGAAGCAACAGCATTGCAGAGGATGTTCAATGTTGTCAACATCTCTGAAGCAACGACAAAATTCCTCTACTAACCCAAAGTAAATAAGCATAGACTGCCCCTTCTCCTCGACCACGCTTCCCCTCTCCTTCAGAAGCCCCAATCCAGCACAAAAAAATCCAGCCCTTGAGAAGCTCTTTTTGATTAACATGACAACACCCAGTACATGAGCACATCCTTCACTATATTTACAACCAAACTAATGCACCATCTAATCACCTCACGTAGACAATTTCCAAAAACACAAGGCCATGCACAACCCATCTCATAGCCTCTGCCTGACAGGCATCAATCAATCATCAAATAACTGCAACTATGACAACATGCATCAATCAAGCATCTAAGAATTGCAACTATGACAGCCATAATCCCTAGAACTAAGCATCCATTTAATTAATCATCAAGCCAAAGAACTAAAGCAGGCACCAACCCAAACCAATACAGAAGTATATATTTGACTCCAAACACCTAAAGAATTGCAAAAATTCCACTACTAATCTAATAAGCATCTGAAAAAACCCCATCCCTCAATCTGGCTACTTCTAACCTAATCTAATAATCATATGTGGTCCACCATTCTTGCACGAATCAAATACAGGAAAACCCTAATGCAGAGAAAACCCTACCTCCAACAAATCTAACCAAGCAAAGTTCTGGCCACAAACCCTACAATCTAAAAACTACCAACTAAAAGTTAGCAGCGGATACCTTCTGCTCCGCTTCCTCCTCGCCGGAGCCGGCCTTCACCTTCTCCACCTCGTGCGCCTCGCCAGAGCCCGCCCCCACCTTCTGCGCCTCGCCAGAGCCCGCCTCCACCTTCTGCGCCTCGCCGGAGTTGGCCAGAGCGGGCGCATCTGGCTGGACCGCGCCGCTGCGGCCCGCCCCCGCCTTCTCCAGATCTCCAGCGGAGGGAGCACCGCGCTGGACGCCGGCACGCCCCCTCACAAAGGTGCCCGCAGCGATCTGCCGCGCCTGCTCCACCAGATCTACACCCCAATCAGGGCGCTCGCCTCCTGCGTCCGCCATTGCGATGAAGAGGATGCGGTGAGGGAGACGAGGAGGTTGGAGAGGAGAGGGAGTGGGGAGTGGAGAGTGGAGAGAGGGAGAGGATGCGGCGGGGAGAAATGGTGGGCGATGCGGCCGGAGGTGGTTGCCGTCCACATTTATATGATGGGACAGTTTTGGCAACTACCCGTGACACGTGCTGCCCCACGCGCGGCGGCTTCTTTTTTTTTGCGGGGGGCGCGCGGGCACGGACGGCTTCACGCGTGCACGAAAGGCCGCCGTATACGGACGGGCATACGTATACAGCCAGGCATACGATCTAACCAGGCCCGTACGGGCCTTCCAGGGATCTTCGACGGCTATACGCGGGGGCAACAAAGACGATCGTGCCCCTCGTTATGAACCGTTTTTGGTTCATCCTGGCCGTTGATGTGTTTTCCCACCCCGCGTTCAGCCCGGGGGGAGCACCGGAGCAGAAACGCTCGGCAGCTCGACGAAGGAGAGCTCCGGCCGGTCGCTGAACGGGTCGGCAGAGATTGCGCCCCAGGCCAAGTCGACCCACCACAGGCGGCCGCCGAATGCCAGCGCCTCCTGGTCTATGTCCATTCGCCCCTGGCACGGGGAGAGCGGGACGTTCTCCCACTTGCCTGTTTCCGAGAGAAACCGGAGCATGTGGTTCCCCTCCTGCAGGTCGGCGACGGCGAACTTGCCAGGCGGCCCGTGCCCGCGATCGGCTTGGGTGAGGAGCCCCATGTTGGGGCCGCACATGACGTCGGCCTCAGGGTCGGAGCCGGAGTCCGGGAGGCGGCGCAGCTCGCGGGTGAGAGGGTTGCAGATGAAGCGCGTGACGCTGGGGATGTGGGTGGGGTCGAGGCCGTAGAGATGCTGGCGCACCCGAGCGGCGCCGGGGGCGACGAAGCGCAGGTCTAGGCAGGAGAGGAGGAGGAGGCCGTCGCCGCTCGCGGCGGAGCCGGAGCCGGCGAGCGACTGAACGACGTCGTCGTAGGGGCCGGGGCTGCCCCTGGTCTTGACGAGGCGCTCCGGGACGCATAGCTCGGAGACGTGCGGTGGCTCGGCGAGGCGCACGTCCGCGCTCGCCGCTCCGACGAACTCCGCCGAGCGGTTGATCATGGCCCACGGGGGGTGCGTGGAGGCTGTGGCGAGCGAGCGGCGGAGGCCGCCGGACAGACCTAGGAGGCGGCGGCGGAGAGGCATCGGGCGACGCTGGGTGCGCAGGCTGAAGTGGGGAATTTTCTCGCTTGGGGTGGAGAGAGGGGAAGATTCTAGGTCCCGGCTCACATGGACTGGGTGCACGTCGACCACTTTCCGGGGGGGGGGGGGGGGGGCAGGAGGAAAGTGGCGTGTGGTTCTTCCACCGGGAGAGAGCTCTCGGGGCCACACGTCAGTGATACGGTCCATTGTGGTGTAGTCCACGGACCAGCTTTCGCATTTTGGACTAGCGAGGCTTCATCGAGAAGCCAAGGAGCGGCGCGTTTGAGCAGCTGTTTCCCATCGGCTGCCGTTTTCCCGCCAGAACTCTACTAGTGGTCTTTCTCCCGCCAAAATTTTACTTCCTCCGTTTCTAAATATAAGTCTTTTTAAACATTTTAAATGAACTAAAACATATGAATATATGTAGATATATTTTAAAGTTTAGATTCACTCATTTTATTTCGTATGTAGTCACTTGTTCAAATCTCTAAAAAAGACTTATATTTAAAAACGGAGGGAGTAGTATGTTGGGCATCTAACCTTTTTCTTTCTTCAAAAAACATATTCCGCAGACGTGTCAATGAACGAGTAACTCTATCTAGACGCAGCTTCGGTGACTTCACGAAGCCAAGTCTCATTGTGACTTACCCCCCTTCATCAGCCATCCATTAAAGATCCGACGTACAAAATTTACTGAACTAAGTTTTTTGAAGTGATCTGAAAAATTGAAAAAAAATCCAATAAATCATAAATGTTTCGTTTTGTATTCTGTGAAAGTATCAACCCATTTGGATGTATCGTTTCTGAATAAACATGTTTATTTATATGAGCTCAAAAGGCTATTTAATCACAAACCATACATCCAAATGGGTTGAGACTTTCCCGGGATACAAAACGAGACAAATCAGCAATGCAGCGTCAATGGTTATTTGGAGCAAATCGTCAATGCAGCATCAATGGTTTAAGCAAAGATATGTAAATATACAACTGTTATAGTGATTGGCGATTTTAGGAGCCGTCCATCCAGCCTAATCTGACGGTAGGAAAATAGAAATTACGAGGAGTTACAAAACTAAAATTACGAGAAATTACATATAACAGCGGGACCGTTACAAAATTTTGATGGGGCCAGTTAGTTACTTCGAGGGTAGATCCGTCAAGAAAATTCCCCATGGCAATGTCGTCTCGCGATCCCTCATCTCACGAGTAGACACTCATGGGCACCGCAGGCGGAACCTCGCACCGCGGCAGCCCTGGAATACTACCGTCCAAAAATTGCCCGGCTACCTCCCGCAGCGCCGGCGCGGGGATCTGGGCGACGGCGGCGGGGCCAGGTCCTGGAGGCAACCCCGGCTGTGCTTGGTTGTAGTGGTCGCGAGATGGAGCCGCGGGCGCGAGGACCTGGGTTAGGAGCTGGTCGTAGACGCCGGCGCGACGACCTAGGCTTGGTCGTAGTGGCCGCTCCCCCACGGCCCTGCCGACGCCGGCGCGAGTTCCTGGAGGCCAACCCCTGGCTGGGCATGGCGTAGTGGTGGACCAACGGAGCAAGGTATCTCCCTGCTCTTCTCTTCCCCCCTCCCTGCCTGCACGTTCAACGTCGAGCAACTACTCCTTTCACCACCTTCAAATAAAGATTCAGTTAGTAGTTGAGCAGTGACCACACCTAATGTAGCTATTGCAGAACATGGTTCGTATTGTTACCCTGAAACTCTGAATCCTGTGTTTGGTGTTATTTGATCAAGCTGACAGTTAGCAATACCCCTCTGCTGCCATGACTTTCACAGTTGCCAAGGCCTATAAAATTCTCATTCGGGAGACTACAACCATTCCTGCTATTGCCTGGCTTTGGAAAGCCTGCACTCAACTGAAACATAAATTCTTTTTCTGGTTGTTGATTAACAACATGCTGAACACCACAGAGCTCCTTCGAAGGAAAAATCTACAAATTATGCTCTGGGGAAGAAATTCCTACAGGTTCGGGTCAAAAAACTAGTGAAAGTGAACTCCTTTTTTATGTCATAACCCATACCTTATTTCCAATAATCTTTCATAGCCACAACCTCCCAAAAAAATTTGTATCATAGCCACATGTCGAGTTCTACCGAAGTATTAAATGTCTTTCACTTATAGTGCCAAATACCAGTTTTGATGAATGTCTTTTTGTAAGTATCCATACTTTTGTAGACATCTTTCTTCAAGGATAACTAATGTATCCTAATCAATGTACTCCATCCGCCTGAATTTACAAGGCTTATTTGATTCGTCTTTACATTAAAAATAAGTTGGCAAAAAAAGGAGCATTTCAAAGCTTGACATTATCTTAGAAAAGTCACAACGTAGGGGGAGCAACGTCGTCATCAACTTTGAAGGCCACGTTGTTGCAATCTTCCAAATGTGCTAGCAGCAAAAAAAGATGAGTGCATGTTGTTAATCTTCTTGAAACAAAACTCTCCTTTTTTCAAATTGCTTTACTAACCATTCTCTGTTTTTCAAGGATGAGTAAATTACAGGCAAGCAGGAACCAGCAGCTGCTTCTTCCATCGATTCTGCAATCCCCGGTCCATATTTTTGCTGATAACTATCCATCAGTTCCTAGTTTGTATAGAGGCTGAACTTCTTGTTTCAAATACTTGGAGAACGCTTTTGATCCAGTGGCAACTTACGGGAATAATAATGTATGTTATAATGTCACTGAAGGGAGTTTCACAGTTTGTATTGTATGTCATGGACGCTGTCAGATTATGGTCAATCCATTTCATGTAGTTTACTTTCATTTCTTGCGAACATATGTCATGTACAATAAATTTTAGAGTCCGGACAGGAATCTAGGAACCAATGATGTTTATCGAGTGAAACAAATTGCATTATGGCATGTTTACAGGGATCAAATCTCTGCGATGATGCTCGAATTGAAGTGGTGTTTGTTCAGACTAACGCTATCAACATACATGAGAACAGAGTTTCATACTTGAAGTGAGCAAGGCATGCTCCGAGGTACATCCCCTAAGCCTGAACTAGTGAACGTTGAACGACTGAAGACAAGTGCCTGATTGCGGGGTGTTCTTTTCGCCGCCGCGCCCTCCCATCAACCTCTCCCCACCGCCGTGCAGCAGCCGCCCCGGCCATCCCTCTAAATGTACTAACCCCTTGAAATTCTTCGGCGAACCAGCACCACCCCCACCCCAAAATAGACAAGGGGGAGATGCTACTCCCTGTTCCACCCCCTGCACCCTAAGATGGGCCCGAACGACTAAGATCGATACTTGTAAGCTCGAACGAGTAAGATCCATACTTATGAGCTTGAACGAGTAAGATCCATACTTGTGTGCCCGAACGCCTCATAGTGGTACTTCCGAGTCTCGACGACTCAGAACGGTACTTGTGTGCCCGGAGAAGTAAGGACGATACTTTTGACCTCAGACGACTATGATCGGTACTTGTGAGCTAGGACGACTCCCAGTGATTCGTAGTGGTATGTGTGGGCCCCATGACCCAGAGTGATTCGTAGTGGTATTTGTTAGCCCGGACGATCCAGAGTAACTAGTAATGGCATTGGTGGTCCGGACGACGTAAAGGGGCACGAGGTAGTATTGGTGGCCCAACCCATAGTGGTACTTGTGGGCACACAATTAGCACTATGGGTAGTTCGATCCCACGACTACATATGCGTCGTTTGAACCCAGAACGACAAGTATGGGTCGTCCAGGTATACAATCACTACTACAGGTCGTTTGAACTTAGAACTTCAAGTATGGGCCGTCCGGGTCCACAACCACCACAATGGGTCGTCCAGACCCACAACTAGTACTATTGGTAGTTTGATCCCATAACTAGCACTAAGGGTCGTCGAACCCAGAACTACTAGCATGGATTGTCTGGACCGACAACTAGCATTACCGGTCATCCGGACCCACAACTACCTTAACAAGTAGTCTCGACACAACTAGCGGAGTGGATCGTCGGGTCCCTCGACTAGCACTTCAGTGTGTCTTGACACAACACTATCACTACGGGTCGTCCAGGCGACTAAGATCGGTGCTTGTGGGTCTAGAAGGACTAAGGTCAGTTCTTGTAGGCTTGATCTACTAAGATCTGTACTTGTCGACCCGAATGACTCAGATCGACATTTGTTGACCCGAACAACTAAGATCAATACGTGTGGGCCTAAATGACTAAGATCGATACTAGTGAGCCCAAACGAGTAAGACCGGTACTTGTAGGTCCAGCCGACTAAGATCATTACTTGTGGGCCCGAATGACTAACATCGGTACGTACTTCCGTGTGTTTTCACTCATGTCGGGACGAAGGGTATCCTTAGTGACATTTACTTTACAATTTTGGAATGTTTTTCTTTCGCAGAACAGGGATCAAATCTATGACAGAACTGTACTTACCCACCAAACATTATTCTTTGCTTAGCGGAATTGTGATCTCATTGTATTATGCACCAGCAAAATATATAACGAGGCAATGACAAGAATAGGCGTGCAATCTAGCAACCCCAACTTTATGAATCTTCAGGAGCCCCAGCAATACAACGCCCAACAAGGTCATGCGCCCGTCTAAATTTCTGTAAACCACAAGGCGAGCAATACAACCCCCAATACACACACACAAACCCACAAAAAAATGCAACTCGTTACTCTGCCACATTTGAAGAATACAATCAAGCTACATGGATGGAAAACCACACGGCCTAGTTCATCAGAACAATGCTGCTCATATAACCATAAGATTAGGCATTTGCTATAGTCAGAAGAAATGATCCAATAATGCATCTGCAAGAACAAGAAACTGCGGCGTCGCTCGCCCATCTCTGTAGAGATAGTAGCAGGGAAACCTGGTATGATCCCAAATACATCCCATTCAGATCAGTTTCCACATCACCAACACTATTTCCAATCTTCATATGTACATGACCTCAAAATGCCGCCGTTGAAACAAGGCCCTGCACTGCAACGTCCATCATGGACGCCCACACAGAACATTAGTCCTACTTTTGGTCAGAAGTATTAGTAACATTTTCCTAAATAAATGAGGCAGCAACCTTGTAAATCCGTGAAGTCCAACTCTACTAAGTTCCACTCAATACAAATCAATAGGAGTAGATATTTTAAACGAAAGATAGATCCCCATTCCCTAAGAACAGCAAACATCATTAAAGGACGTTTGTACTGAAGTATCACATTCTGATGGCAAAATTTCATTTGCTCTCTACCCACTTTCAAGGTCCAGTCTTATTATCTTTGAGCACTAAAATTTGTAGAAAGCATGATTAAATAAGCTATTATATGAAGGATATAGATGCACTGCTCAGGCTTCATGGCAAGTAAACTGTAATCACTAGCAGAATTTGTTACAGAGAATGGAATACTTGAAGAAAATAATACTACCACAAAAATAGCAGTACCTAACAGCGCATGATACAAAAGTTGTAGATTAGATCGATGGCAAGGCCAGTTCAGACTGTTATGTACACGAACCATATGCATATGCCCACACAATCGGGACTGTTTCCATCATCCTATACCACAAAAACATGATTAGTTACAGAGAATAAAATACTATTCAGCTGGGATTACAACTTGATAATAGGACCACAACCGCAATAGTTCCCTACCACGAAACCCCTTGTAGCTGAAAGTTTGCTGCCATCATCTCCTACACAACATGTATGCACCTACCTTTAGTGTGCGGGAAGGTCGCCGGCGGCGCTGACTAAGGCAGTAGGGTATCCGACGTATGGTGTAGAGCAGCAGTTCCATTAATTAGACGTGCAAGCAATCCTTGTGAGCAACGATTTATACTGAATCCCAAAACATGAAAATGTAGAGCAGGAACTGAACTGGGGATTGATTAATTCCTGAAAAAAGAACAAATTTTGGTGTTTTCCAATCCTCCATTACTCAAAGTTGAAGCCAACATAAATCAATCAAGAGCTGAAGACGAGGTAAAGAAAAAGGGGTTGTGGGGGAGAGGAACCTGGATGGCGGTCTGGCCGCAGGGGTCAGGGAAGAGGCCGGAGCCGTTCCACGCCTTGGCGACGAAGTTCCCGATGATGGCGTACAGGGCCGGCCGGCACGCGGATTGGATGCGCCACGACCGGCCGGAACCTTGGCGGAGGAGTGACAACAAGGTCGCGGACTGCCGCTTCTCTTTTGGATCGGGGTCGCCGCGTGGGGATGATCTAAACGGCGCACCAAGCTACCCGTCTACGAGCGGGATGTGCGGCGGCTATGCGGAGAAACCGATTCATTCGTGCGTGGGGACGGCCTCTGAACATGCCGTGAGGAACGGAAACGGACGAGCGACTCAAGTACTATTATACCCTTTTAGAAAAAAATAAATCTTAAAATAATTTTCCCAGATCCAATGGCTAGAAATAATCAGAGGTGGAGTTACATGAAATTATAAATCGTAACTCCCCAATCACTGTAAAAGAGCTCATGTAAATATGATATCGCACAAGAGTAACATGTCCAAGCACCAATCCTTTCTAGGAATGTATTTTCTAGCTAGTAAAACACGACATACACGATGCTCATGCCCGTTACTTGCTGACTGATTTAGCAATTTGACTGCAATGCTCTGTTGTGAACCCATAGTCTGCAAATTCTCCAAGTTTTCCCTCGATGAGATACAGTAAGTTGATAGCAAAACTCCATCAAACCAAGACTTCTCCAGATTTCCCCCAAAATGAGACCCCACCATCAAGGATTAGACACCACCACCTGTTAGTTTTAAGAAACATGAAAAATAAAATTAGAACATTAGGGACATTTGAACAGACACGTCAAGAGAATGAGTGATATGGAGAAGAAATTCAGAAAACAGACACGCTACTACAACCCCATCAATATCTATTTCTCAAATTGATACAAAACAGTGAGTTATCGTCCAAACACGTTTATTTTCTATCCAAGACTTGATTGCAGCTGAAAAGTACACCACGATCAATTTTAATAAAGATCAAGCTTCAGTTTCAGGATTTAATCAGTTGGTCATACCGTTTTAGGAAAAAGTAGAGACAATGGTGATCATGATGACAAGGCTAGATACATATATATATATATATATATATATATATATATATATATATATATATAGACACACACACACACTTCATGGTTCTAATACAGTGGTGACCGGACGAACAAGGCTAGGCATCCTTTATGCCTTGCAGTTCAGAGACACTAATACACCTAGATGGAGGGATGTATAAGTTCATGCTAACACAGGGACCGGTAATTTGGCAGCCTGACAAGTCGCTGCCACAATAATATATATGAATGGAATCCTTCACACACACAAAAGTGAATGGACGAACAAGTTCAGGTAGCACATAAAAACCATTCTATGGAGTAGGTGTGTTTCTAGTTTTAGCCAGCAAATATTACTAGTTGCGTAGAAACACCAATTACAATACAACCAACGAGAAACTGGTATTAGTGATAGCCAGATGTTGGACAACTAATACACAGAAAAGCAGTTGAAAAGAATTGTAGTGATTGGCAAATATGTGCACGACGTTTGCTTTCAATCCATAAAACTGCATGAATGGCGTAAGAGATACTGCTTGTAACAAGAATGCAGCATCCTAAATAGGTGAGTGGATGAGATACCACGAACAATGGATCAACAAAGAAGTATCAGCTAAAACGAAATGACGAGAGTCATCAGCTGGTAAATTGCTACCTTCGTCTCTTCTACTGGATGTCTGAGCGAACCAACACGTCTTACAGAGTCTTGTGTTTCCCGGTGTCCTTACCTGAAAAGTGTTAATTTGATCAATGTACAAGAATTTGACAAACAGCAACACTAGCACAACAGAATTACAAGTTTACAACAGTATAGATTTCTGTGAATTGCATACAAGAATTAAATAGCAAAAAAAAAAAGGCATGGTAACTACAGCAGATTCCCAAGAATTCAGCAGTGCATTAATAACCAATAGCACAACAATAGTTACGTAGAGGATAACACTTGAACAGTATAGAGGAGTTACTAAAAGGATACAACAGATTTAAATCCATAAGTTAGAGAGATGGAGATAAAATTTAGAGCACACAGTGTAACATCAAAGCAACCAAAACCTTGCAAAATTTCCATTCAAAGTATAAATCAATTACATTACCGTGAATATGTTCAAAGGAAACATCTTTATAGCCAGGACAACAGGAGGAAATGACAACAGATGCAAAAATTTCTCCGTGCCCATGATCTATATGAGCTTTGCAATCCCAATTGTTACCAAACACATGGTGCATAAATAATTGTTAATAAACACGATGTATCTCTAAATTTTTAGCCATCTGGTCATGAGACAAGCATTATCTCTATTGGACGATTTTGACATAATGATCAAAACAGATCCACACTAGGATAAACAAAATATATTGTGCCGAAGATGACCCACAAAGCACCTTAGGCATTATGCACCTAAAACTGAAAGTATAGCTGACAAGTACTCTCTCTCTAAACTAATATAAGAGCGTTTAGAATACTGAAGTAGTGATCTAAACGCTCTTATATTAGTTTACGGAGGGAGTATGTAATATAATATACCTGCAGAAGGGATCCGGCTCGATCCAAGCCACGGAGGAAGAACACATGGTACAGAGAAGTCATTTCCATACAGATAACTCCCAATCACCATCTTCATGTTCATGTCCACGACGATAACGTGTTTCTTGTCAAGCGTGAGGTACACCACATTGGCGTCAAGTGGGTCAAGAAGCTCAATTTGTGGCGTCTTCCCCGCCGGTAAGGGCAGCCATGGGTGGCATCCATCCGCCCAGAGCTTGCTGAGCGCCACCCGGTGCTCCAGCGTCCAGCCGGTGGCATCCTTGTCGAGCACAAAGGAGCTGAGCAGAAACGGTTCCTTTCGAGAGACCTCGACGTACCGCAGCCGCCCTTGGCTTGCATCCACGCGCCGGTACTCACTCCAAGACACCTCGCCCTCGGCTTCAGGCAGCGGGCTCCTTGCAGGCAGCACGCTGCCCCTCGGCAGCTCGATGAAGGAGAGCTCCGGCCGATCGGTGAAGGGGTCGGCGGAGACTGCGCCCCAGGTCACGTCGACCCACCACAGGCGGCCGCCGAACGCCAGCGCCGGCTGGTCGATCTTCATTCGCCGCGCAGACGGGAGGTGGCACGGCGAGACCGCCACGTTCTCCCACCTGCCCTTTTCCGAGAGAAACCGGAGCATGAGGTCCCCCTCCTGCAGCTCGGCGACGGCGAACCTGTCAGGCGGCCCGTGGCCGCGATCGGCCTGGGTGAGGAGGCCCATGCGGAGGTTGAAAAGCGGGGAGACCTCGAACTTGGTCACGCGGTCCGGGAGGCGGGTTATCTGGCGCGTGAGAGGGTTGAGGACGAAGCGCGTGACGCTGGGGACGAGGTCGGGGTCGATGCTCTTGAGCGCGTCGGTTTGGGGTGGCAGCCGCAGCGGGCGGCCGACCTGCCTGGCGACGATGCGGGCAAACAGGCGCGTCTCCGCGTAGACGAGGAGGAGGAGGCCGTCGGCGCTCGCGGCGCAGACGGCGCCGCCATGCCCTTGCACGAAGTCGTCGTCGGGGTCGGGGAGGGGGCCGGTCTTGAGGAGCTGCTCCGGGACGTACACCTCGGAGACGCGCGGCGGCTCGGCGAGGCGCACCTGCGCGCCCGGCGCCCCGACGGTCCACGCCGAGTGGCACATCGCGGCCCACGGCGGGTGCGAGGCGGCGGTGGCGAGGGAGCGGCGGAGGCCGCCGGAGACGGCGGCGGAGAGGCGTAGGAGGTGGCGGGGCGGCATCTCGCGGTCCTGACGCCGGTCGGCGGCTGCAGGTGGGGATTTCGTTGTGGTGGTGGAGGGGAAAGTGGCTCGGTGCACATGGAGTGGGTGCACGCAGCATAGATAGATACCAGGGAGGTGGCAGGACGGAAAGCAGCGTGAAGTTGTTCCACTGGCTACTACACCGTGAGGGCTCACCGGGCCCGCACGTCAGTTAGATAGGTTGAGGATTGGTGCATGGACCGAGTTCTGCATTATGAACAGCCGTACCATCGCACAACTGGCTGGACCTCGGACGTCACCATTTTCCCGCCAAAAACCTCACCGGACCTTTTTTTTAGCATCAGTATAGACACAAGCGTTCATATACACGCGCATATACTTACCCCTATGAACGCACACACATACACTCTACCCCTATGAGCACCTCTGAGAGACTGAGCCGGCATATCATCTTGAGATTTACGAAATCACCGTAGGCACCTCGTCGTCGACGGGAACGTCTCCTCCCACTGAAAGCGCATCGCCGGAAATCCTGAAATAAATTCAGGAATAATGCGAGCACCAGGATTTGAACTCTGGTGGGTTGGGAATACCACTGTCCACCTAACCAACTCTGCTTTTTTTTTGAAATGAAAATTCACCGGACCTGGTGCTGGGCAGCGCGGAATCGTTCCTTGGTTGTGCGTTCGTTTGTTTGCTAGTTGTATCCGCTGCGGTTTTCTTTGTTTTTTTTTCTATTCTCTTTTTTCCCATTTTGGTTCTTTGTTTCTTCTCCGGATTTTTACGGTTTCTTCACTGATTTCCTTCAGTTTTCTATTTTTCTTCGTTTTTTAATTGGTTTAATTTTTTACCGGTTTTTCTCTGATAATTCCTTTTTCTTTTTTCTTTATTACTCTCTTGGTTTTTCTTAGGTTTTTTGGCTTTTCTTTCTTTGTTTGTTTTCTTGGTTTTCATTGGTTGTTTCCATTTATCTTTGCTTCTTTCTTCTGTTTCTTCAGTTTTCACCATCTTTCTCTTTTATTCTTCAACACATGTCTAGTTTTTTCACAGATATTTGTATATTTTTCGTGTACATCATGAATATTTTTTGTATACATGATTAACATTTAAAAAAATGCATGTTTGGTGACTAATTTTTTCATTAACATTGTATATTTCTGTTATATATTAGGAAAATAAATTAATACATGTTTTAACATTTTTGAAGTATATGATTAACATTTTTTTGCATGATTGACATATTATAAATTTATTTTTTTATGTACAATTTTTAATACACTTTCTATATTTTTGGTATACATCTAGAACATTTTTTATAAGCCTTTAATATTATTTAAGTAATATATTAGCATTTTTGTTCATATTTATGTTTTGATGTCTACCATTTTCATACATGTTGTAAGTTTTTCATATACATTAGAAGCATTTTTTAACACATTTAACATTTTTTGAATACATGATTACCATTTTTTTCAAACACATGTTTTTGAACATTTCTTGTTTGAATATGTGTTATTTGTTATTTCAAATACATCTTGAAACATTTTTTTCCAAGTGCTATCAGCAGTTTTTTTAAGTTTCACAAAAATTTTTTCAAACATAAGTTTTTTAAATATTTTTTAAAGTTTCTATGCAAATATAACAAAAATAAAAAGAGAAAACGAAATCGAAATCGAAGAAGGGACTAAGGAAACAAACGAATGAAATCCGAAATGCACGGACAATGCAACTCGGTCGGCCAATTCCCACGTCCCTTCAATGAGCGGATGCTCTGTCTTGCTTGAAGTGAGACATAGGGGAGCCCTTCCATATGTGTTTATCACTTATCCTCCTTCTCACCTTTATCGACGATGGTCAGTGCTCACACAATCACAACGCATTTGAATGTGGTTAGTCCTAAGACGTCTTTCTTTTGGCATAAGATGAGAAATCTGCTTTCTTTTTTCCCTGTGAATTTTTGCCGCGGCATGCATGCGTGATTATAGATGGTTTCTTTCATCTCCAGATTGGCACTGGTACGAAAGAAAGAGGGATCATGCACTATTGATTAACGTTGCATCCTAAATAGCTTTTTTTAAATGGTGACAGGTAAAATAACATCATATTAAGATTCTAGACATTTTTTAATCAAATTCCATATATAACATGTTAAAATTGAATTTAGGGTTTAAAAGATATGAATATTTTTGAAAAGCATTTGATATGGACTACGGGTTGATTACTAGAAACAACATGTGGTTCTCTGCAAAAGTGAGACATTTTCCTGACCTCACTTAAAACTGGACTACAGATGAATTACCAGGAAAAAAAGCGAGGGATTCTCGACAGAAAAGCGAAATGTTTTCTAGACTCACTTTAACATGGACTCCGGGTTGATTGCCGGAAACATCAGGGTTTTCGAAAAAAAGCGACTAATGGGCAGAAGCACACATTCCTTTATTACTAGGTATAGATGATAATCGCATTAAAAAATAGCTCTAATTGCAAAAGGAAAACAAATCTAGAAGTATGGGGATCTCGGCCTATTCGGTCGGGGGGATTCTGATTGGCCGGTGGCGTGATGCCTTTTTCGCATCTTCGTGGTCCAGGTCTTGGGGCTAATAGGGCAGTGGTCGGGTGGATCTATTGTAGTCTAATTCGGTCAGAGCCGGCCTTCTGTTTGGTGTCCCCGTCTCGATCTTCGTAGTCCCTTCGATACATGTACAATGGGGTGGTGAGGAAGATGGAGCCCGCGATTGGGATGGCTTGGACAAAGTGACCATCATTGAAGGATGGCATGTGCTATGTTGTCATGTGGCCCCGCGCGATAGGCAACCCCACGCTTCGCATCCACGCAACAGATAAACTCCTGCGGGTATCCATCGTCTTTCATTGGCGGCCGAGGTACGCTTAATATCAGTGATGGTAGATCTGGTGTCTCATCAAATGTGTGGTGTGTCTGTTTCATCCTGGTCCACGATTCTGGTGTTGATCGAGATGTGTGACATGTCTGTTTCATCCTGATCTAGAAAAACAGGTTTAGAAAAACACTTCTAGAAAACAGTTCAAAAGGTAGATGAATACTGTTCTAGCTAGAAAAACAGTTTTAGAAAAAGTGGATGAATACTGTTCTAGAAAAACAGTTCAAATATCTAGAAAAACAGTTCAAAAGAAATACTGATAATTCATTAGGGACATGAATATGTTTTTCGGTGCGAAATAAAGGACATCAGGGATAAGATCTAATACTAATTTTTCCATGGCTAAAGGACATCAGGGACATAATTCATCAGGGATAAGATCTCAGAGTAGAACGGTCGATTGTTCGGAGTCAGACAACGAAAAGTGTCGTGAATTACAAAACTAATTTTCCATACCTTGTTACAACAGATCTAATACTAATTTTTCCACAGCTAAGCCTGGAGTTGTTTTTCTTCTTTTGCTATCAGGCATCCAACTTATACCACGAAAGAATTGTCGCGGCTAAACGGAGGAGATAAAGATATCCAAGTAAAATTGCTCATCAGAAGAATTATTGCATGGAGTAGAACTTCTCGTGACATAATTAAACAGGTGGATGTGTCGACCCATTTTCTGACTGAAAGTAAGCGATGCCTTGCAAGTAAACACTGAGTGATCAATGTGCGAACTAGCGAAACATCTTGCCTCGCTCAGGCCGACGGGTTCGTGTTAAATAGATGGGGGCGCACCTCCCTTAACAGCGCATACATGCAGTTTGGATTACAAGCTTGAAGATCAAGAATGGAGATAGAGATAAAAGGTTATATGAGATAAACATAAGACTCTAACAACCTAACTATCTCAACTACTCCCTTCGTTCCGAATTATTCGTCGCGGAAATGAATGTATCTAAAACTAAAATACATCTAGATACATCCATTTATACGACGAGTAATTCGAAACGGAGGGAGTATCTCCTATGAGATGCGTCGGTCACATAATGTAACATGTTGCATTTTTAACACCCTCCCTTAATCACAACTGCATTAAGTTAAGATTATACTTGAAGTTTTCAAAGCTCTTGACAGGCAATGCCTTTGTGAACACATCTGCAATTTGCTCACGGGAATGCACAAAACGAATGTCAAGTTGCTTCTGAGCAACTCTTTCTCTGACAAAATGAAAGTCTATCTCAATGTGTTTAGTCTTTGCATGAAACACTGGATTAGTTGAAAGATAGGTAGCACCAAGATTATCACACCATATACAAGGAGCTTGTTTACTCTTTATACCAAGTTCCTTTAGTATGGACTGAACCCATAGAATTTCAGCTGTGGCATTTGCTAGAGCCTTATATTCTGCCTCTGTACTGGATCTGGAGACTGTAGCTTGTTTGCGAGCACACCATGATATCAAGTTGGATCCAAAGAAAATAACAAAACCACAAGTAGATCGTCTATCATTAAGACAGCTTGCCCAATCAGAATCAGAGAAGGCACTGACAAGTGTAGAGGATGTTTTGCTGAAATTAAGACCCATGCTTAATGTGTTTTTGACATATCGAACTATCCTTTTGGCAGCAGTTAAAATGGACAGTTGTAAGTGCATGAAGGAACTGACATACTTTGTTAACAGCAAAAAAAATATCAGGCCTAGTAAGAGTGAGGTATTGAAGAGCTCCTACCAGGCTCCTGTATTTTGTGCTGTCCTTTTGAGTCAAGAGAGTTCCTTGTGTAAGAGATAATTTGTCTGAGCTTGATAGTGGAGTAGGTGTAGGTTTACAACCTTCCAGACCAGCTTTCCTTACCAAGTCAACTGCATACTTTCCTTGTGCCTCTTTACTTCAATCCCAAGAAAATAATACAAGTCTCCAAGATCCTTCAAGGCAAAATCTGCACTCAAATCTTTCAAAAGTCCTGTGATGGCTTCATCAGACGAGCTTGTCACAATAATATCATCAACATATAGTAGGACAAATATGCATGTATTAGATTTGTTGTAGATGAACAAAGAAGTGCCGGACTTTGAAGGAACAAAATCAAGTGTTTGCATTTTGTGACAGAGACGGGAGTACCATGCTCTTGGTGCCTGTTTCAAGCCATAGAGTGCTTTGTCCAACTTGCAGACATAAGAGGGTGCACTTTTACTTATAAACTCAGGAGGTTGTTTCATATATACCTCCTCTTCCAGAACACCATGAAGAAACGCGTTCTGTACATCAAGTTGTCTGAGACTCCATCCCCTGAAAACAACAATAGACAAAACAAGACAGATAGTGGTAGCTTTAACAACCGGACTAAACGTGTCCTCATGGTCTATGCCATACCGTTGTTTAAAACCCTTTGCAACGAGCCTAGCTTTATAGCGATCAATAGTTCCGTCAGATTTCTTTTTGATTCTGAATACCCACTTGCAATCAATTAATTTTTTATCTTGCTGTGGGGGAACTAAATGCCAATTTTTATTTTTCTTAAGTGCCATGTATTCTTCGTTCATGGCATTCTTCCATTTTTCATCACCAAGTGCTTCCTCAAGTGTATGTGGTTCACCTGTAGAACAAACCATACCATATTTGGTTATGTGTTTATAATTAACATGATGTATTACCCATGTTGTAGTCATGTACGGCGTGACGGTGCAGCAGCAGGATCACCAGCCACAGAGAATCCCGGGGCAGGGACTCCTGTAGCAGAATCTGCTCTTGTCGGATCTTCTGTGACGATTTGGTCATGTGCAGCGTCTTCGGTCGGCGCAGAGGATCCTGGGGCCTCGCCATTGGCTGATGGCGTACCCACCTCAAAGCGGACGCCGGTCGGGCGTGTGGACGCGCGCGTGGGCGCGCTGGAGTCCGCGCCGGATCCCGCGTCAGGCTTGGGCCCCGCGGCAGGTTGGCGAACGGAGTCGTGCCGCTTGTACACGAGCGGCTGGTCGCCGAACCGCACGCCGTCCTAACAAGCCGCGTGCAGCCGCGTGCCAGGCGAGGAGTGGCGCAGAGGGGGACTCGGGCCGCCGCCACTGGAGGGGGAACACGTGTCGCGCGCTGGGCTGGAGACAACGACGTGGTCGGTGGACGCTGCCGCAGGCGCGTCTGTCGCGCCTGCGAATGCGGATCCTAAGGGGGATCGACTGGGCTGCTGTTGCGGGGCCGATCCCGAGGAGGATTTGCCTCCCAGAAGCGGACACGTGGAATATGGACCTGCCGGCGCGTTTTTTTCATGGATTTCTGCATCGTTTTCGCTGTTTTCTCCTGTAGCATCATCAGAAAGCTCATGCACACCATTAGTAGCAGAGTTAGTCAACAATTGATCATCATAATTCGGATCCCCCTTGATCAATACTGGTGAGATGAGTGGGCAGGAGGAGAATTTCTTCTCGAAGGCGAGCGCCAACGTTTGGATGTAGAGTGGCGAATGGAAACTTTGTTTCGTCAAAAACAACGTCACGAGATATATATACGCGACCAGTGGATATATCTAAGCACTTGACACCTTTGTGTTGAGGGCTATATCCTAGAAAAGCACACTACTTGGAGCGTAGCATGAGTTTGTGTTTGTTGTATGGGCGAAGATTGGGCCAACAAGCACACCCAAAACACGAAGAGATTTGTATTCTGGTTTTGTGTGAAGAATCTTTTTACCAGAGTTTCATTGTTGATGACTCAACTAGGAAGCATATTGATGATATGAACAGCGGTGAGAAAAGCCTCATCCCAAAACTTGAGAGGCATGGAGGCCCCTGCCAAGAGGGCTAGCCCAACCTCAACTATGTGCCTGTGCTTGCGTTCAGCAGAGCCATTCTGCTGATAAGCATGAGGGCATGAAACATGGTGTGATATGCCAAGTGTTTGGAAAAAGGAGTTTAGTTTTTCATACTGCAATAATTTTGCTAGCAAATTTTCATTCAACCAAGGCTTGAAAGTTTTGAAAAACTTAAAATACATCGGATCTCTTTTTGAGGTAAATCCATACAAATTTGCTATAGTCATCTATGAAGCTCACATAATACCCGTGTCTACCAACAGAGGTAGGGGCAGGACCCCACACATGAGAGAAAATTAATTGAAATGGTTTGGTAGAAACACTAGTAGATATTGGATATGGTAATTGATGACTTTTAGCACATTGACAGGAATCACAAATAGTTTCGACATTTCGCTCACCAACAAATGTGAGTTTATTTTTCCTAAGTAATCTTTCAACTAAAGAAAAAGCAGCATGCCCTAATCGATCGTGCCACTGTGTTGACGAGACTTTGACAACACCATTGGCTTGTTTATTGAGTCTCCTAAGCTCCGGAATCAACGAGTAAATCCCTCGAACACATCTACCTTGATAGAGAACCTTCTTCGTTGCCTGATCCTTGATCAAAAAAAAGTATGGATGAAATTCGAGGAAAACATGATTATCAAGGGCAATTCTATGAACAGAGAGAAGACTTTTAGCAGCACTAGGGACATGCAAGATTTTCTTAAGATGAATTGGATGATGAGGGGTATGAAAAATAGAATGACCAATGTGACAAATCTGCATACCTTCTTCACTCGCCGTGTGGATGTGATCTTTGCCACGGTACTTTTCCTTCATCGTGACCTTCTCAAGCTCATTGGTTATGTGATTAGTGGCACCACTATCAACATACCAATTTGTGTCGATGCCGTAGGATCCATCAGCCGCGGCGGCCACCTTTTCTTCATCTTGGGAGTCATCGTCATCTTCATCGTAACGATACCAGCAGTCTTTCGCGATGTGCCCTGGCTTACCACAAATTTGGCAGCGGGTGTCTCTGATCGGGCCCGATTTGGACCCCCACCACGGCGATCGCGGGAGGCACCGGAGTGGCCGTTGGAGCTGCCGCTGCCACTGTTGCCGCCACCACCGTGACCTCCAGACTTCCCCTTGTTGCGGGAAGAGCCATGGCCACGTGAGCCGCCACCACGGCCGCGGACCGGGGCGTTGGCAGAGGAGCAGAAGCCGCCGCCCGAGTGGTTGAACTGGGCCATGCGCTGGTTGAAGTTGCTGAGCATGGCGTAGAGCTCGTCGAGGGAGACCGGCGTGACGCGGGCATCGAGGGCAGAGACAAGGGGCTGGTAGTCGACGTCGAGCCCGTGGATGATGTAGGAGATGAGCTCGTCGTCTTGGATGGCCTTCCCCGCAGCAGCAAGCTCATCGGCGAGGCCGCGGAGAGAGGCGAAGTAGGCGGCAACCGTCTGGTTGCCCTTCTGTGCGTTGATGAGCGCCTTCCTGATATTGTTCACACGGCTCATGGACTGCGACGTGAACATACCTACCAACGTGGTCCAGAGCGCGTGCGCCGTGGTGATTGTGGTCACCGTGACGAGCACCTCCTTGGAGAGGGTGCTGAGAAAGTATCCCAACACCTGCTGATCCTCCCTGACCTAGATTGGGTGGAGAGGGTTGGGTGCAGAGCTTTCTTTGCCATCCTTGTCCTTGGTGACATGAAGCCTGGTCGGCTCCGGCATGGTGTCGTCGACGTAGCCGAAGACACCGGCGCCACGCACATGGGGAGTAACCTGCGTGCGCCACAACATGTAGTTCGTGCGTATTAGCTTCTCGGTGACCTGTCCATTGAGGGTAGGTTGGGAGGAGCCGGAGGAGGAGGAGGAAGACATGGCTAGGCTCAGGTAGATGGGAAGAGATGAGGCTCTGATTACCATGTGCGAACTAGCGGAACATCTTGCCTCGCTCAGGCCGACGAGTTCGTGTTAAATAGATGGGGCGCACCTCCTATAACAGTGCATACATGCAGTTTGGATTACAAGCTAGGAGATCAAGAAAGAAGATAGAGATAAGAGGTTACATGAGATAAACATAAGACTCTAACAACCTAACTATCTCAACTATCTCCTATGAGATGCACCGGTCACATAACGTGACATGTTGCATGTTTAACAATCAAGACCCGCAAAAAGAACCCGGATAGTGGTTATCAAGGCTAAGCATGTTGAATCAACTGTGTAGTTGGATATGAGAACCAACTGCCGCAAATTCCCCCAAAATATCCAAGCTTGGCGTGAACCTGATCGTCGAGGAGTTGGAGACACCTTGCTGCCTATGTGCGATTAGCTCCGACACGGGCTACCGGAGTACCGGTGCCAAAGCTAATCGCTCAGCAATGGCGAGCATCGTTGTTCTTATGATGGAATGCATGAAACCCTTTTTTACGTGCTTCAAAGAAGAAGCGAGGCGCTATAAATGATTTTTAGACCAATACTATATACTCCCTCTATTCCTAAATACTATAAGTGTTTGTAAAGATTTTATGATAAACCACATACGGGTGTATATAGATGCATTTTAGAGTGTAGATTCATTCATTTTGCTCCGTATGTCGTTCATATTGGAATCTCTACAAAGACTTGTATTTAGGAACAGAGGGAGTAAGTAGTATGTTATGAATTGTTAGGCAACCCACTGTCTAGTAATGACAAGCTAACAACAAACTACTGTTGAGTCTTCCCGTTTTCAATCAGTATTTTCATGATGCATCTAATCATCACGCACGGAAGCCAAATTGAGTTGTAATCCTTCATATATTAACTAAAATCAAGAGCAATATGCCAATATACCATCAACTAGAACAAAAGCATACATTACTCAGGACACAAATAGCAATACTGCACTGGAACAAACCACCAATGCTGCATGGATGACATACGCCGAAATCCCTAAATGAGATTTTTCATCGGAGTAAACATGCCCTAGGAATATATTGGCTAGCTAGCAAACACAGCATATATGATGTTCAGTAATGGTCGTTACATGCTGGATCTGTTTAATGTTCTGCTGTGACCGGAACCGGATAGTCTGAAAATTCTCTCCAATTTCCCTACGAAGGAGATGCAGTTAAGTTGATCGCGAAACACCATCAAACCAAGACTCCTGCAGATTTTCACCAAAATAAGAGTTCAGTAAGATACCACCATCAGCTTCCTAATTGATTACGGAGCAGCATCGGCTAGTTTTGAGAAATCTGAAAACAAAATAAGAAACATTAGACACATTTGAATGAACATATCAAGAAGATGAGTGATATGGATAAACAGCAAGATGAAATTCAGTAAACCGAAATGCTACTACAGTTAGTCCATCAATGTGTATTTCCAAAAGTGAAATAAGTTAGTGGAATATCAACTGGATAACACATTTATTTTCAATCCAAGGTTTGGTTGTGGAAAATTACACCACGATCAATATTAAAAAAGATCAAGCTTCAGTTTCAGACTTTAATCAGTTAGTATTTCAGAAAAGAGACCGGCTTTTCAACACCCGGGTGTCTAGACATCCGGCTATCACGACCATTCAGGCAGTAGCCGTCTCGTTGGGATATGTGCGGGCCCTGCACCATCGTTTGGATTAGCAGCCTATATGAACAGTAAAAGCTGGAGTAGCGTACTGTTTACCATCTACAGATTCTCCCTCGCCTGTCGCATCACTGGGTCACTGCTGATCCTTTTCCGTGAGACCCTAGGCGTTGAAACGAAAGAAGAGGAGAGAGAATGTGCAGCATGCAAAGGTGAGAGAGAGCTGCCCCATGCAAAGATTTTTGGAGAGTTTTTTAAGAGGTATTTTCACAACCTACATGCATTTTAAGACTGAGCGTGCAAAGTTTAGAAGGGAGAGAGAGAGAAACGTTCAGCTATTGGAGTTGACTGGTCATGGGAGACGCATGGCCTGACTCATTGTCGGGAACACCGAGTATTGAGGGGCTGTTTGGTTCCAGCCACCTTGCCACATTTTGTCATATCTAATCTTAGGCAAGTTTGATCAAGTTAGATAGGTGTTTGGTTCTAGCCACACCTTAGGCAAGGAGTTTTTTTTATAAGCAGTGAACTCCACATATCATATACACAAAAAGTGTGACAAGATTTTCTTAGGCAAGCCAAATTGTGGCTAACAATTTGAGCAACTCAACTAAAACAGGTGTGACAAAAATCATGTGACAATATATGACAAAGATAGTCACAATCCAAACAGCCCCTGACAACCTAGCCTGCATGGCCCTTGACAAGTCTTATCAGCAATAGGGTGCCTGATCACAGGCCTACAACCTGCAGCCTGACCACTCCAGCCTAATAATCCCTAGGAGCATCACATTTAGAGTAGTCAAATTGCATGCATAAGCATGCAACAGCAGAACACCGTACGAATCTCAATGGGGACAGACGGATAGGATAACCGGGGGTCGGTGCCCCCAGGAGCTACCACACCTTTTCGTTTCAGAAAAAGGAAAAACAATGGCGGTCATCATATCGTCATTTGTTTTTATCAACTTTCAGAAAGGAAAGATGGGAGTGATGCTCCTTAAGTCGAAAAAAATGGTGGGCATCATGATGACAAGGCTAGATATCCTTGAGATTCTAATACAGTGATATCCTTCAGATTCTAATGCAGTGGTCACCAGACAAATAAGGCTAGGCATCCTTTCTGCCTGCTAGTTCAGAAACACTAATACACCTGAATGAAGGGATGGAATATCCATGCTGACACACCAACCCATAAATTTTGGCAGCCTGGCAAGTAGCTGCCAGAAGAATATGAGTGGAATAACAATTTCAGGTAGCACACAATAATTATTCTAAGAAGTAAATGTGTTACTAGGTTGCACTAAAACATCAACTTGAACACAACCAAATAGAAGCTGGTTTTAAGGATAGGGATATGTTAGAAAATACACACGAAACCAGTTGAAGATAATCGTTGTAATTGGCAAAAAGATGCATACTGCTTGCTTTTTTCAATCCATAAACTGCATCGATTGACTAAGAGATGCTTGTATTAAGAATGCAGCATTCTTTCCAAAAGGAGGGTTTACCCCAAAGAATGCAGCATACGACAAATGTGAATGGATGAGAGACAACAAGAAGCATGAGCTAACATAAAGTAAAGAGAGATCATTAGCTGGTAAATTGGCACCTTAGTCTCTTCTACAGGATTTTAGAGCGAACCAGGACGTCTGACAAAGTCTTGTTAGTCACAGGGTCCTTCTTGCCTGAAAAGAGTTAACTTGATCAATTTACAAGAATTTGAACAGCAGAAGCAACACTAACACAATACAATTTAGAACATTATAGATTTCTGTGCATTGTATACAAGAATTAAAGTGGCAAAAAAATGATAGTTAGAGCAGGTTCTGAAGAATTCAGCACTGTACCCATAAGTGATAGCACAACAATAGAGGAAGGTAGCAAATGACTAGAGTAGAGGAATTAATAAAAGGATGCAACAGATTTAAATCCTTAAGTTACCTTCTAAAACCAAATTATAGAGATATGAAAACATAAGGTAGAACATACATACAGTGTACCATCGAAGCAACAAAAACGTTGTAAACTTCCTGTTCAAAAGCTAAATCACTTAGACCACCGAATATGTTTCAAGGAAAATTCTTATGACCGGGAAAACAGGTAGAAATGACAAGGGATTGGAAGTTTCAAATCAAGGAGAAGTTTGGGATTGAGAACAAAGTAAAATCTGCGTTCTGGATACGATTGACACATTTTAGTCCTTGCTGATTACAGCTTTCGAGTTTCAAATGATATCTTAGTGGCTCATATCAGTATATTGCAATCCCAATTGTTACAAAACACAGGATATAAATATGATATCTGTTAATATACAGCATGATAAATTACTTTTATATAGTCAGATGGCCATGTAAAGAAAAGTAATATGTCTACTGCACTACCCCCACATTACGATCAACAAATCCTACCACTAGGATACACAAAATAAATTCTGTCAAAGGTGATCCACAAAGAAACTCATCCATTACGCATCTACTAAAACTGAAAGTATATAATGTGTTGAACGAGCAAGCGACTACCTGCAGAAGGGATCCGGGTCGATCCAAGCCATGGTGGAAGAACACATGGTATGTAGGAGACGTCGACATTAGACAGATAGCTCCCAGTCACCTCCTTCCTGTCCATGTCCACGACGATAATGGTTTGCTCGTCAACCATGAGGTACACCACATTGGCGTTAAGAGGATCAAGAAGGCCAATTTGCGGCGTCTTCCCCTCCGGCAAGTGCTTGCTGAGCGCCACCCGGTGCTCCAGCGTCCAGCCGCTGCCTTCGTCATCGAGCGCGAAGGAGCTGAGTAGAAACGGCTCCTCTCGAGAGACCTCGACGTACCGCAGCCGCCCTTCGCTGACGCCCACGCGCCGGTACCTGACGGGGGCCTTCCTCCAGCACAAGATGCTGTCGGCGTCAGGCAACATACTCCCTAGGCCGAGCGCTTGGTCCTCCTGAGCGCCTGCAGGGAGCACGCTGCCCCTCGGCAGCTCGACGAAGGAGAGCTCCGGCCGGTCGCTGAAGGGGTCGGCGGAGACTGCGCCCCAGATCACGTCGACCCACCACAGGCGGCCGCGGAACGCCAGCGGCTCTTGGTTTATCTTCAACCGCCGCGCAGACGGGAGCTGGCACGGCGGGACCGCCACGATCTCCCACATGTCTTTGTGCGAGAGGAACCGGAGCATGAGGTTCCCCTCAAGCAGGTTGGCGGCGGCGAACCTGTCAGGCGGCCCGTGCCCGTGCCCGCGGTCGGCATGGGTGAGGAGGCCCATGCCGCGGCCGTACAAGAACTTCACCACCGGGTGGCAGGCGATGTAGGGGAGGCGGGATAGCTGGCGGGTGACAGGGTTGAAGACGAAGTGCGTGGTGGCGGGGACGTGGGTGGGGTCGACGGTGGGCGTGCTGGGCGTCTGCCGCAGCCGATGGGCGCCCTGCTTGGCGACGACGGGGGCCACGAAGCGGAAGTCTGAGTAGACGAGGAGGAGGAGGCCGTCGCCGCTCGCGGCGCAGACCTCGCCGCCGAAAACCTGCGTGACGTCGCTGTCGGGGTCGGGGACGGCGCCGGTGTAGGCGAGGTGCTCCGGGACGTACAGTTGGGAGACGCGCGGCGGGTGATAGAGGTACACCCCCGCGCTCGGCGCTCCGGGGGGCGCCGACGCCGTGGCGCCCATCGCGTCCCACCGGGGATGCGAGGCGGCGGTGGTGAGGGAGCGGCGGAGGCCGCCGGAGACGACCGCGGACAGGCGTAGGAGGCGGCGGAGCGGCATCTCGCTGGCTGTGGAGATTTCCTTGTGGAGTTGTGGTGGTGGGGAGAATGGATTGTTCTGGAACGCTTGGTGCACGTGGACTGGGTGCACGCAGCGTAGATACCAGGTGTGGTGTATGGACCGGGTTCAGCGTTATGGATGGTCGAACTGCGCTGCAAAAGCTTCCCATTGGCTGGACACCTGACGTCACCATTTTCCCGCCAAAATTCCCAGGGCCTGGCGCTGGGCCGAGGCCCGAGGGCCATCGGCAACATGTCCATCTCAGAGCTCCATTGCTCAAACTCAGCACACAGTGCCACGGAACCCCTGCCGCTTCAAAAAAAAAAGTGCCACGGAACCCCTAAAAAAACACAATTTCCACGGTGACTATTGATAGAGCAACTCAGTCCCTCCAAATCCAAAGAAAAAAGATACATAAAGCTATGCGATTACATTGTTTCTGTTATCATCGCAGATCGAACTTATACCGTTGAACTAATCATCACTTCGTCGAAGCTGCCTCGCACATCAGTGGACGGGCAAACAGAGAATCAAAGAGAGAGACCCCTCAGTAGGATTTCTCATAAACATGCGGAAGATATATATATGCGATCGTCTTGCAAGTATGTGAGTATTCTCCAATGATCAATACATGCTCATTAATCAAACCTAGTAATCTACTAGAATGTTCTAATGTGAGCCAACTCGCACAGATTCCCCAAAACGAGATAGCAACTGCCACCAGCTAACTCCAGCAAACCCAAGCTTCTCCATATTCCCCAAAAGGAGTTTGGTAAACACTTATCCACCATCAGCTTCCTAGTTGATCAGATGACTTGTATCTGTTAGTTTAAAAGAGAGAGAACAGAAACATCAGGAGAGTTTGAATAACAATGTGGAGATGAGTAATATGAAAAAAAAAAATGTTTTGAGTAAAAGAAAAGCTACTTTGGTCCATCTATGCCTGTTTCCAAGTTTAGTACCGTATTTGCTTACTACTGATGAAACGAAACTACACAATCAACACTGGTGTAGTAAGCAAGGGAGCTTCACTTTCAGGGTACACCAGATATCCAAAAGCATTTCACGAGAAGCAAACATAATTCGCATACTGATGAAATAGGTAGGCACCTTTAATCAGGGGCGGAGCCAGAAAATTTGACCATTGGGTTCACTCCATGACTCGTTGTGAGAACTTAGTACTTCTTTTGCAGGGAGAACTTAGTACTATTATGTGAAGTGTAATGTCTAATTTTAAATTATGTTCCAACAAAATTATAGTACCCAAAAACAACATAATGAATAGAAATATGGTATCATATATCACACATTGTGTTGCATTAAAAACTGAAGTGTGCAAGACATACCTGTTCAATAAAATTATAAAAACACTTGTTTACATATTATAAACAGAGTGGTATTATATAACTTTCGATCAGCAGGATCATAAGGCAATTCATCTAAGTTAATTTATGTATGCATAGTAGGCTTTAGGAGACTAGCCGTAGTAAGATTTGATGCACTTAGCCTACGTCTAATGGGTGACCTTGATGTGCCTATATCATTATCTTGATCTGGTGATCGAGTTTTCTTGAAAATAAATACCACTTCATAGCCTAGATCAATCAAAGTTCATGGAGAAAAACAAATAAAAAACTAGGGCAAAACAGTCACTGCCGTACTAGTGTTTTAGGATAGATAGAACATACACAAAAGGAGAGGAGATGCAAGTATATAATCTAATTACCTCAAATTTTAGGCTTCAGTATTGCCAACGTCGATCTGCAGACGTCTACTTGCCGCGGGCGTGCGGCAGTGGCGGAGGCGCCGAGCGAGGCGAACAGGCGAGATGGGAATCAGAACAGACGAACGATGAAAAAAACCCAGTCTTCGACGAGGCGTGCGCTTTTCTCGTAGAAACGATTACATTTTTTAGGGGTGCAAAAACGGTTACGTGATTCACACACTCACGATTCTTGTAAAACGACTGCATGGACTTTCGCCTTTTGAGACCTTTGTTCCACGTATGTGAGATGTGGTGGGGTCAGCCAAAATATTTTATTGGGTTCACATCGATCAAACACGTATATATACGCACGTACCAGGCAAGATCCATTGGGTTCAGTTGAACCCAATGGCTATACGCTGGCTCCGCCGCTGCCTTTAATTTCAGGCTTTTATAAAATATATTCAGTAAGGCAGTGGTCGGGATAATGAACAAGGGCAGGCTCCTGTACCTCTATACGTGATGGTTTGATCGATCTTTAGTTTCGGACACAATCACACCTGCTAGTTCAGGAAATGTTACTCCCTCCGATCCATATTATTTGGCGCACACTTAGTATAACTTCATACTAAAGTTGTACTAAGTGTGCGTCAATTAATTTGGATCGGAGGGAGTATTTAATAGACTTGGATGGAAGATCCATGATAAGATGCCAACTCATAGTTTCAGCATATGTCAAGTTGCCAACTACCACAAGAGTGCACGACTAGAAGAATAAATTCAGGTAGCAAATTTCAACACAACTAATCGTTTACACAGAATTATCAGCGATGGTTACGGATTTGAGAATATGCCAACATACAAAATGTAGAATAGAATGTAAACTAGTTTTGGGCCCCTACAAATATTTCAAGTTCCACAAAACCCTGAGTAGAACTCAACCAGAGACTTTCAGGTATTCACAATGAAAGATGTCAGTATATTTGAAAATACAGAGAGAACAAGCTGAAAATAGTAATAACTTGTTAAATATGCACAACATTGTTTCCCAGGTTATAAAATGCATGGATTGAGTAACGAATATATAAAAGAACAATACAGCATCATAGACATGTGAACGGATGATATATAGCCAAAAATGCATTCACAAATGACCATTAGCTAAGAGAAAGTACCCAGAGATTCGTTAGGTGGTAAATCGGTACCGTTCAGGCATTCGGCTGTTTGTCTGAACGAACCAGAATATCTGCCAGAGTCTTGTTTTTCATGAGGCCGTTCTTGCCTACAAAGGGATATGATTATCAGTGTACAAGATTTCAAACAAAAATCCTAATACTAACACAAAAAATCAAAATGCTAACAGCAGTCCTAATACTAACACACACAAAACATAATACTAACAACAACAAAAAATCATAACAGTACGGATTTCACTGCATCTCATACAAGAGCTAGACAACTGATACATAAAGCAGGCTGTCAAGAATTCAGTGCAGCATGGCATAAGCCATGACTACATGACAATCACAAGAATACAATTGTATTTTAGAAAAAGCACTGAGCATTCAGTCAAACAAAGTAATGCATTAGGTGATTAAAATGGATACAAAATCCTGAAGGAGCCTTCTGCCTTTCTAAAACTTCATTGCATAGAGAGAGATAAATATAGAACATGTTGTAAATTAGAAAATCATAAACAGGAGATAACTCTAATCAGGTTTTAGACTGGATTCTAACTTGGAACAAATCACCAAAGGAGGCTGCCCCTACTTCGCTGCATTAACTAGCAGCCAAATAATGATAACAGGCAGAAGAGAAGATATGCACCAATTCAATAGTTTTTATCAAAACTATTACCAAAGATATACCGGATTTCTCCCATGGAAATCCTCACAATAATGAACACCATTTTGGAAATAGTTTCAGAAAAGAAATAAACAGCTTCATATAACTGAGAATATACCAACGCTGATCATTATAGGATTAACCTACGCTACAAATAGCGCTAAAATTAGATGTTTAGAAGCTAAATACTCATACAGTCATACTACTGCATACATGTTTCAAAATAAATTTTCTCTTGACCAAGGCAAAATCTGACATGATTAGAAAACTAATAGGTCGAAATGGTTGAAGAAAAAACTGGACAAACTGCAGGCATGGCTCAATAACACAACCAATGTGGCACACAAGGGGCCAAGCACACATGATTTGAACTAAACACGTATGTAGAGTCTGACCAAGCCAGTAATCATGTACTTAGGTAGACATCGTTGAATTGTAACTAAAGAGAAATGTGTGGCTGTGATCACCTGGAATGGAGCTTGATCCGAGAAATGAGGGGAGCACACATGGCAGAACGAAGCTTGAGTTGCACTTGCTTGGATGAACGCCGCCACCACCTAATGCCATAGACTCAGTCGGTCTCTTCGAGCGCATGTCCACGCCTAAACATAATGCTTTGCCGACAGGCACAGAGAGATCCACGCTTAAACATGATGCCTTGCCCACAAGCACGGTGAAATACAGCGAGTCGGGGTCGAGTGGATCAATGGCAGCAATCAAAGGCGTCGCCTTGGCATCGGAATAGAGAGTTCTCCACGACACCTGATGCTCCAGCGTCCAACGGCCACTCTCGCCGTCCAGCGTGAACGACTTGATGCGGAAGGGCTCCTCCTCAGAAACCTCCACAAACCGCAGCCTGCCGCCGCTGACCCCCATGCGCCTGTGCAGGAGGAGCTGCCACATCTCTATAGCGCTCTGTTGGTTAGGAAGCACGCTGCCTCCTGGCAGCTCGACGGGGCAGAGCTCAGGCCGGTCGCTGAACGGGTCGACGCTGACGGCGCCCCAGCTCACGTCCACCCACCAGAGCCGGCCCCCGAAGTCCAGTACCTCGTGGTTCATGTGCATCCGGCGCCCAGGCGGCAGCGGGGACGGCAGCAGCAGCTCGTCCCACTTTCCTGTCTCTGAAGTGAGCCGGCGCAGCAGGAATCGGCGTCCGCGGTCGACCACGCTGAGCTGCGCGGCGGCGTACCTCTTGGGCGGCCCGTGCCCGCCGTCGGCGTGGGTGAGGAGGCCCGTGGACGCGGCGAAGGCGTCCTCCGTGCCGTCGAAGTCCGGGAGGCGCGCCATCTCGCCGGTGACGGGGTTGCAGACGAAGCGGGCGAGCCTCATCGGGTCGGAGCAGCACCAGCGCTCGTACACCTGGTCGAGGACCTCGAACGGGACGGCGGACGGGGGCCGGTCTTCGAACATTTCGAAGGCGTTGGCGCGGTTCTTGTAGGCGCCGAGCAGGAGGAGGCCGTGGCCGCTCGCGGCGAGGACGCTGCTGCCGAAGACGTTGATGAAGCGGCGGTCGGCGGCCGGGAGGGGGTCCAGAGCGAAGGCCCGCTTGGGGACGGTGACGCGGGAGGGGAGCGGGGGCGGGGCGAGCGAGAGGGACGCGCCCCGCGCCGACTCCTCCGCCGTCGAGATCCGGTAGACCATCGCCCAGGCGGGGCGCGAGGCGGCGGTGGAGAGGGAGCGGCGGAGGGGGCTGGAGAGGCGGCGGAGCGGGAGCGGCATCTCGCCGGAGGAGTCGGCGATGGTCGATTTGGTGGTGGTACTGTAGCTACCGAGCGAGGGGTGCCTGAGGTGGCTGGCTCACATGGACTCGGTTCATTCAGCTCCGCGAAAAGGCTCTTCCCATGTGCTCAGCATGGACCCCACCTGTCGGGTGGGACGGTACATTGGTCGAACTGAACAGTGCTTTTTGCTATCCATCACATGAAACATGTGGTAAACAATCCAAACAATTCAAAAAAAAAAAAATACTTTTTGCTATCCTTTCAGGCACAACAAAAGCCAAAGAAATTTGTTTTTCAAAGAACAAAAGCTCGAACGCCTCTTCCCCTCAAAACGAGAAGACTAAACACATCTCTGTTTACCATGGTTTGGATACCTGCTCGTTGTTAGTTTTCTTAGTTGGTTTAGAGTCGAATGTCTGGATCATGCGCTTGCAGACTTGTTCTGTTTCACTGTTTTGGTTTCTTTAAATGAAATCGAAGCGAAAATCCTCTTTTGCTCCAAAAAACACCTTTGTTTACTATGGTAGTTCACCAATATTTTAAGGTTGAATCGCCGTCACATGATTCCATCTTCCATGCTCTCGTGGAAGGGCTCAACGTTTTCAAGTGAAAGACATGGTATGGCCCCGAGCACACTTGACAAAACCTCAAGTAGGAGTGCCTGCACGCCTACGATGGTACCAATTGTACTGGATCCTGCTGGTCCTTGGGTGCCATTTTCATACAACGACAAGTCGACGATGACAACAACAACGGTTGATTCTATGGCAGACCATGAAGTTTGTCGACACTTCCCCATAGTACATCTCATGCGTGATGGTTTGAAGTGCCTCTGGCTCTTGGTTTTCCCTTGTGAGATCAATCCCTTTTTCCCCATAACACACCGCCCTTCTAGCGATTTTTCATGTTCTTTCCACAAAAATAGCACGATTCCATAAGGGGATTGAAAATGGAAGGAGATGGATCTAGACTGTTTATGTTGTGCGAACTAGCGGAACGTCTTTGAAGGAAATATGCCCTAGAGGCAATAATAAAGTTATTATTTATTTCCTTATTTCATGATAAATGTTTATTATTAATGCTAGAATAGTATTAACCGGAAACATAATACATGTGTGAATACATAGACAAACAAAGTGTCACTAGTATGCCTCTACTTGACTAGCTCGTTAATCAAAGATGGTTATGTTTCCTAACCATAGACATGTGTTGTCATTTGATTAACGGGATCACATCATTAGGAGAATGATGTGATTGACATGACCCATTCCATTAGCTTAGCACCCGATCGTTTAGTATGTTGCTATTGCTTTCTTCATGACTTATACGTGTTCCTATGACTATGAGATTATGCAACTCCCATTTACCGGAGGAACCACTACTAGAAAAAGGGCTATATATGTGATTGACACTAATGGCGCACCAGACAAGCGGTGCGCCATTAATATATACTAATGGCGCACGACCTTCTGATACGCCATTAGAGTTGAAACTACTAATGGCGCACCTGGCCCAGGGTGCGCCATTAGTATCAAATTTTTTTTAACTAGTGCGCCTGTCTAAACATACTAATGGCGCATCCAGACACAGTGCGCCATTACTAGTTGTAACTAGTAATGGCGCACCTGCCGGAAAGTGCGCCACTAATGTTGTTTTTTCTATTATATTTTCTATTCCCTTTTTTGCAAAACTACTAATGGCGCACTGTTCCACCGTGCGCCGTTAGTATGTTTTTTTGCAAAACTACTAATGGCGCACCACCAGAAGGTGCGCCATTAGTAACCTGGATTACTAATGGCGCATTTAGAGTTGGTGCGCCATTAGTAACCTGGATTACTAATGGCGCATTTAGAGTTGGTGCGCCATTAGTAAGTGGGCAGCAACAAGATATTTTGGACAGCCTCTCCTACCCACACTCACTTTCTCCCCACTTCATTCTCTCCACCTCCTCCTTATCTCGGGTGCCTCCTCTTTTTCACCTCATTTCCACCATAGATTCATTCAATTTAAGTGGTTAAATTACCTTGTTTTGATAGGTAAGTAAAGGGGGAAGCTATATTTATGTTGTTCTCCCTACAACAATGTGCACATGCACTTTTTATGGCCTAGCTAGATCTATGTATGTTCGTGGTGTTGCATATGTTTGTGGTGTTGCATATGTGTTTGTGTTTGGAGGTGTACCGGTATTTGAAATGCGATAGTTGCCAATATTTTGCCGGAATGTTGATTCATTTCCGTTTCGACGAGAATTTTGGCATTAAGCATTCTTTTTGGTCCTATTTTTAGGGAAAGTCATGCCAAATTTTTTCTTGGTTCTAAAATATCGTTTTGCTCTACCCCGCAGGCGACCATGGTCCGCATGATGACTGAAGGCATAATGAATAGGTTTTTGAGGTCCGCGAAGGCCGAGATGCTTCAAAAGAACGAGACGGAGATAAGATGTCCGTGTCGAAGATGCAAGCTGAAGAGCCTTATTGCGGACCCGGAATCCGGGCAGGTGCGGGACCACCTGCTCTTGCGTGGTTTCATGAATGGCTATCGGTGGCAAGGTGATGAAGATGACTATGAAGTCGTCCATGGGGGCCGGGCAAGAAATGAGGAAGGGCAGCAAGACAACCACCGCGGCTCGGGCGGGCGAGAAGACGAAGAATCCCCAGGAGATGATCACGACGGTGATGCTGTACACAGTCATCATGTAGAAGATGCAGGACATGATGATGAGGAAGATGCCGGAGCAGACGACGGGCATGATCATGAAGATGATGATGCCGGCGGAGCAGACGACGCTGGACCATCAATGGGCTGGGTGCAGGACCCTCATATTCAAGAGCTGCTTCTCAAGCAGACGGATAACGCAAGAGCTGCCGCCCGAGAGAAAGCCAAGATGGATCAACTTGAGTTAGACGCGGTTACTCCATTGTATGAAGGATGCAGGCCCGAGGATACCCGCCTGAAAGTAACGCTCATGGCTCTGGAGATGAAGGTAAAACACAAAATGACCGACGCATGCTTCGACGAGAACATGTCATTCTGGCACGAACGTCTTCCCAAGGGGAACAAGTGCCCGACCAGTTTGGAGGAGGCGAAGAAAATCGTGTGTCCTCTGGATTTACCGCACGTGAAATACCATGTATGCATGAACAATTGCATCATTTATCGGGACGAGCACGCGGAGTCTACCATATGTCCGGTGTGCGGCGTCACTCGATACAAGAAGAGGAAGAAAGCTCCTCGAAAAGTGGTGTGGTACTTTCCGATCACTCCTCGTCTGCAGCGGTATTTCGCGGACCCTAAGGTAGAAAAGCTCCTGCGTTGGCACGCGGATAGGGAGGAGAAGAAGCGAGAAGATGACGCAAATGATCCGGAGATAGATAAAAAAGACAAGATGCTGAGTCACCCTAAGGATGCGAGCCAGTGGCAAGCATTGAACTTCGAAGACCTAGAATTTGGGAACGATCCAAGGAACATCGTGCTGGGCGCGAGCACCGATGGAGTCAATCCGTTTGGCAGCCAGAGAAGCACACATAGCACCTGGCCTGTGTTTGTGTGGATGTACAACCTTCCCCCCTGATTGTGCATGAAGAGGAAGTACATTCACATGAGTATGCTAATTGAAGGACCGAAACAACCAGGGAATGACATCAATCTGTATCTGGGGCTGCTGAAAGAGGAGCTTGACACGCTGTGGAAAACGCCAGCCAATACGTGGGACGCCGCAGAGAAAGAATATTTCCCTATGAGAGCCGCGCTGCTCACGACGGTGCACGACTATCTCGGTTACGGATATGTCGCGGGGCAGGTGGTCCACGGATTTTCTGGATGCGTCAGGTGCATGGATGACACAACGTATCGCCAGCTAGATAGAGATCCCGGGTCTTCGAAAACCGTGTTCATGGGACATCGAAGGTGGCTTCGCGACGATGACCCGTGGAGAAAACGCAAGGATCTATTCGATGGTGAAACCGAACCCCGAGGACGCCCGCGTACGAGGAGCGGCGAGGAAATAGACGAGCTGTTGAAAAATTGGAAAGACTGCCCACTGCCGGGAAAGAAGCGAAAGGCGCCAGAGCCGCTGCTGAAGGTATGGAAAACAAGGTCTGTTTTCTGGGACTTGCCGTACTGGAAGATCCACCGTGTGCCTCACAGCCTTGATGTCATGCATATCACGAAGAACGTGTGCGAGAGTCTGCTTGGTACCCTGCTCAACATGCCAGAGAGGACCAAAGATGGGCCGAAAGCAAGGGCAGACTTGAAATCAATGGGCATCAGGCAGGAGCTTCACGCTATATATGATGATGATGATGATGAGGCGAAGCAGGACACGGAAAGTCGTCGCAAAGGCAAAAAGGCCAAGAAGACCGGAAATGACTACCCTCCCGCGTGCTTCACTCTAAGTCAGGAGGAGATCGAGCAGTTTTTCACCTGCCTCGTAGGAGTAAAACTTCCTTATGGTTACGCGGGGAAGATAAGCAGATACCTAGACCCAGCGAAGCAGAAGTTCAGCGGGATGAAGTCTCACGACTGTCACGTGCTGATGACGCAGATACTTCCAGTTGCAATCCGTGGGATCATGGACACGCACGTCCGTGAAACCCTATTTGGCCTATGCAACTTTTTCGACGTTATCTCTCGGAAGTCTGTTGGCGTGAGGCAACTCAGAAGGCTACAGGAAAAGATCGTGGTGATACTATGCGAGCTTGAGATGTACTTCCCACCCGCATTCTTCGATGTTATGGTGCATCTACTGGTCCATATCGTGGACGATATCATCCAACTCGGGCCGACGTTCCTGCACAGCATGATGCCGTTCGAAAGGATGAATGGTGTCATCAAAGGATACGTTCGCAACATGTCACGTCCAGAGGGAAGCATAGCCAGGGGCTTTCTGACCGAAGAGTGCATCTCCTACTGCACGAATTATCTAGGCATCGAGAAACCCGTTGGTCTGCCTGTCAACAGGCACCTCGGCAGGCTCGCTGGATGGGGTCACCGTGAGGGTCGTCGCGAAATGCATGTCGACTTCGAGGGTCGACTAGCCGACTTTGAAAGAGCAAACCTAGTCGCGCTACAACACATAGACGTGGTCGATCCTTGGGTGGTAGAGCACAAAACCTTTATTAAGAAGACGTACAATGACCGAGGCCAACAGAGGACGGACGGAGATATACTCAAAGAGCACAACTCATGTTTCACGCGTTGGTTCAAGCAGAAGCTTCTGTCGTACCCTTTACATGAGGATTCTTCCGCGGAAGAACAACTCATATTCGCCTTGTCACAGGGCGCCGAGCACAACCTGATGACCTATGAGGCGTACGATATCAACGGCTACACATTCTACACCGAGGCCAAGGACATGAAGAGCGATGGTTATCAGAACTCCGGGGTAACGATGGAATCCTACACCGGTAACGACAAGGACAGATACTATGGAAGGATCGAGGAGATCTGGGAGCTGAGCTACGCTGGAGAGAAGGTCCCGATGTTCCGTGTCAGATGGGCCAAGAGCATCCTAAAAGAAGACCGGTATTTCACCACCATGGTTATACCCGAAGCCAAATCCAAGACCGCTGTCGGTGTACTAGAGTAGGGGTACCCTAGTATCCCGAACTTGTGCACGGGCAGTCGCAGCATCCCGCGACAAGGCTTGCTGGGTGACCGCCAAGGTCCTCCGTGGCTCCTTTGGAGCCATTCAAGAACAAAGTATCCAAGCCAAGGCAAGGCGCTTAAGGAGACAAGACCCCGGCAAGAGGAGCTTGCCGGGAAGGCCAGCCAAGGCAAGTCGCTTAAGGAGACAAGACCCCGGCAAGAGGAGCTTGCCGGGAAGGCCACCCAAGGCATCTCAAGGAACTTGCCGCGACGCGCCACACGTCCTGGCAAGGCCCGGTGAGCGACAAGCTCCCGGACGCGGCAAGACAACGACCGCGGCAAGGCGCTTGCCGCGGCAAGCCACCACTGTGTACCCGCGCTCTAGCGCATCCACCAACGTGTCGCTCTGGGACCCTTCCAGGCGTACGTGGCGGGAGGCTGTGCAGCCAGCGGTGCGCGGTGGCAAGCGGCGCTGACAAGATTGCCATCGTGGAGAGCAGTGGCGTCCCTGACGGTCCTTTTTGCACTATTTAGGCGACGCAGACGGGCATTTAATGCCTTTGTCCCCTGCCGTCAGGGTTAGGTATGATACACTGTAGCAGGTAGTTGTACCAACCGCAACACCTTTCCATTTTTACCCCTGTCTACGTTGCCACCTGTCGGTGACCCCTTGAGCATATAAAAGGAGGCCCGTGCGCAATGTAGAGGGGAGGGAGAGGAGACCATTCACGCTCGGTCTCGTTAGCTGCTGGAGGGTACTGTAGCACTCCGCGCTCCCGAGCAAGAACTCAATACAAACCACAAAGCAGGAGTGGGGTTTTACGCATCCGTGCGGCCCGAACCTGGGTAAACCGCTCGTGTGCTTCGCCTCGATCCGCTCTTCGCGTGACCTCCGCCCCCGCCGAACCGAAAGGGACCCGGTCCGCCGGTCCCATAGGTGCTCGTGGATCAGAACCCCGGCATCTTTGGCGCGCCAGGTAGGGGGCGCCGAGGTTGTGTGAACCAGATCCGGCGTTCACACGAGCTAGATCTTCATCATCTTCATCGACATGCCGCCGAAGAAGAAGGCTTCGGAGGCGGCTGCTCCGTCCGCGCCGAACCCACCACCGCCGGAGCAAACGGCTGATGGGGCAGACGCCGGCGGAAGAACGGGCGTCGACGAGGGAGCTCATGGTGCTGCCAGGTCCAAGGACAAGGCTGTGCTACCCATCGGCGGCGTAGCCGGCTCCCACAACGACCGGGCGCACTCCAAGACCTCGGCGTCCGTACATGCACCGCGCCCATCTCAGGAGGCGCGGGACCGGCAGCGTCATGGTACTCACAGTACCATGCGTTTGCTGGACCAAGATCGAGCTGGTGGATCTCGGAGTGCTCAAGACCAGCATGCACGCCAACATGCTGGCATGAGCGAGGCACGGTCGCCTGGACGGGATAGTGCTCCTTCTAACATAGTTAGAAGTCCGAGCATATCCCGCTCTCGCACCGTTCGCCACCACCACCCGCCACTCCAGCAGAAGCTTTGGCGCGAGCCCAACTGCTCCTGGACTACCCTCCAACGGTAGACAAGATCGACGACTGGAGGGCCACCATTCAGAATCTCATCGGCTTCGCCAACGGCGACACTCAACGGCAGCCGGGCACGTCGCAGCTGCGTCAAGTCAACCAGGCACGAGCCGGTGGCGACAAGACCGGTGGGGGTGCAACCTCTGTGCACTCTCCGCCCCGAAGGCCAAGATCGCCGACTCGCCGGATCCACCTCGACAGCGACTCCACCGCGTCATCAGATCCACGAGCTCGTCGCGATCAGCGCCAAGTTCTCCACGAACGACAACAAGAAGACGCTCGTACTCGCATCGAGCGCCGAAGAGAAGCGCGGCATCAATCGGACCAGCGCGCTGGGCCCTCTGTCGACATGCATGCGCCAGGGGAACCAGGCGGCTTGCCGTACGCGGTAGGTTGCCCTGCGTTTACTCGTGAGCTGCGGCAAGTCCAGTGGCCCAGCACGAAGAATTTCAAGCCAGACGTACCAGAGAAGTACGACGGCAAGTCGCATCCGTCGGAGTTCCTCAGCATCTACACCATCGCGGTGCAGGCTGCCGGGGGGCGGGACGACAAGATCCTTGCCAACTACTTCCCGCTGGTGCTCAAGCCCAACGTCAGGTCCTGGCTCATGCACTTGCCGGACAACTCCATATCCTCCTGGGCAGACCTATGCCATCAGTTTGTCGGCGCCTTTATAGGTGGCCACAAACCTCATGGCCAAGAGAGTGACCTTCATCTGCTCGCCCAGAAGGAAGGAGAGCCCCTGCGCAAGTACATTCAGAGATTCAGCCGTGTACAGCACAACATCCCAGATGTCCACCCTGCCGCGGTCATCAGCGCATTCCATCAGAACGTGCGTAACCGCAGGATGCGGGAGGAGATGGCGATGTGCAAGATCAGAGACGTCAGTGAGCTGTATGCCCTGGCCGACAAGTGTGCACGTGCTGAGGAAGGGAGGAAACTCCCCGGAGAGAATACAGGAGCAGGAGGATCTGACAGCGAGGATGCTGCCCCGGCAAAGAAAAACCGGCGGCGGAACAACAGGAAGAAGAAAGGCAAAGATGTGTTAGTCGTTGAGCAGTCCGGCAACGAAGGTGACGCCAAGAAAGCCAAAGCTGGTAGCTCCGGCAAGGAGATTGCCGCATGCACCAACTGCCAGGCTGTGGCGGCCGCCGACAAGCAGGACGGCACCGACAAGCAGTACTGCAAGATCCACCGCACCAAGGGCCATGACCTCCAGAGCTGCAAGAAGGTCGAGCAGCTTGTCCAGCAGCAAAAGGCTGAATACGAGCGACGCAACAAGGAGAGGGCCCAAGGAAGCGCTGGAGAATCCGGCAAGAAGCGCGCCGGCCGGGGAGGACGCCGCGGCAAGGCCAAGCAGCGGCAAGGAGACAGACCTCCCCGCGGCCGCGACAAGGATGAAGATGACGATGACGACGAAGACATGGATGATGTCGAGACCAGTGAGCAGGAGTTCCAGAAAGCCACAGAGGTCTTGTGCGTTGACGGCGGTGCTTCTCTGCATACTTCGCACCGCCAACTCAAACAGTGGGTGCGGGAAGTCAATGCGGCGGAACCACCTGTCGAGTCACGCAAGCTTCTGAAATGGTCCAGCACGCCTATCATCTTTGATATTGAGGACCACCCTGATCGCACAACTGCAGTCGGGTGCTTGCCGATGTTGGTTTCACCAACTATCCGCAACCTCAAGGTCACTAAGATGTTAGTTGACGGCGGGGCCGGCTTGAACCTGATCTCCTCCGCTGTACTCCAGAAACTCCAGATCCCTGACAGCGAGCTTGAAGAGACCGGTACATTCCAAGGAATCAGCCTGGGAAGGAGCAAGCCTAAGGGGAAGGTCATGTTGCCAGTAACATTTGGCAGCGAGATGAAGTTCAGGACTGAGAGGGTCACTTTTGACGTCGCCGATATTCCATTACCTTACAATGGGATACTCGGCCGTCCAGCACTCGCCAAGTTCATGGCAGCCTCTCACTACGCATACAACATGCTGAAGATGCCAGACCCGATAAGCGTCATCTCTGTCCCTGGCGACAAGAAGGATGCTCTTATCTGCGCCGACAAGATCTACCGGGAAGCGGCAGCCGCAACAGATCGCAAGTCACCTGCCGTTGAAGCTCCCGGGGGAAAGAAGAAGACCAAGCCCGACAAGAGTTCTGATGCCCACTCCGGCAAGCGCACCTCTTCGGAGTGCTGCGCTGCCGTCGAGGACGCACCATCGAGCTCCACCAGCAAGTGTAAGAAGACAATGGCAGCTCCGCCAGAGACCAAGAAGGTGTCCGCCAAGGAGGACGGCACTGTTGGTACCTTCACCATCGGTGCCACTCTCGACCCTAAATAGGAAAGCGCGCTCATTACTTTCTTGCGGGCGAATGTCGACGTGTTTGCATGGCAACCGTCTGACATCCCCGGTGTTCCCAGGAAAGTAATTGAGCACCATCTTGCCGTTTGTCCTCATGCACGGCCCGTCAAGCAGAAGGTCAGGAAGCAAGCAGTGGAGCGCCAAGAATTCATCGCAGAAGAGATCAAGAAGTTGGAAGCAGCAGGCCTTGTCAGAGGAGTGCTCCATCCTACGTGGTTGGCCAATCCTGTAGTTGTGCGCAAGGCGAACGGGAAGTGGAGACTTTGTATCGACTTTACCGATGTTAACAAAGCTTGTCCCAAAGACCCATTTCCTTTGCCGCGCATTGACCAGATTGTTGACTCCATGGCCGGATGTGACTTGCTTTCATTTCTTGACACATACTCAGGATACCATCAGATCTTCATGGCAGAAGAGGATGAGGAGAAGACCGCATTCATCACTCCATGTGGCACGTACTGTTTCATACGGATGCCTTTCGGTTTAAAAAATGCTGGTTCAACATTTGCAAGGGTAGTCCATGTCGCCCTTGAGCCACAAATACACAGAAATGTGGAAGCCTACATGGATGACATAGTGGTCAAGAGCAAGGACAAGGCAACTCCGATTCAAGATTTAGACGAGACCTTTGCAAATCTGCGCAAGATCAGCCTCAAGCTCAACCCCGAGAAGTGTGTGTTTGGAGTCCCCTCCGGCAAGCTTCTCGGGTTCTTCGTGTCTCAGCGGGGAATCGAAGCCAATCCCGACAAGATCAAGGCCATTGAGCAGATTGAAGCACCAAAACGCGTCAAGGATGTACAAAGACTTGCCGGTTGCGTGGCTGCTCTCAGCAGGTTTATCTCCAGGTCTGCTGAGCGCGCCCTGCCGTTTTTCAAAATATTGAAAAAGGCAGGTCCAATGAAATGGACTCCGAAAGCGGAGGCTGTGCTACAAGACTTGAAGAGATACCTGTCCTCCGCTCCAACACTTGTCGCACCTAAGCCACAAGAGAAGTTGCTGCTGTATATAGCGGCAACCAATCAAGTGGTTAGTGCTGCGTTAGTAGTAGAGAGGGAGGCGGATGACGAGCCAGCAACCACGGCAGGCGCATCCAGCGACAAGCAGGAGGCTTCCCCGACAAGCTCTGGCCCCGACAAGGATGGATCTGCGCAGACGCGCGAGGAGATACAGAAGAGAATGGTGCAGCGCCCAGTTTACTTTGTCAGTTCCCTTCTGTAGGGGGCTAGGTCAAGGTACTCTGGCGTGCAGAAATTGCTTTTCGGCCTTCTCATGGCCTCGAGAAAGCTGCGCCATTACTTCCAAGCACATGAGATCACAGTTGTCACTCGTTTTCCGCTGAAGAGGATACTACAGAATCCAGAAGCTACAGGCAGGATTGTTGAGTGGGCACTGGAACTGTCAAGCTTTGGCCTCAAGTTTGAGAGTACTTCAACTATCCAAAGCAGAGCATTGGCAGAATTCATAGCAGAATGGACGCCAACACCAGATGAAGAAATTCCAGAAACGAGCATCCCCGTCGAGGAAGCAAGCAAAGAGTGGCTGATGTACTTTGATGGTGCCTTTTCGCTGCAAGGCGCCGGCGTTGGCGTGCTGCTTGTCGCACCCACCGGAGAGCACCTCAAGTACGTAGTCCAGATGCACTTCCCCAAGGAGCAAGCAACAAACAATACTGCAGAGTATGAAGGCTTGCTTGCCGGTCTCAGGATCGCGGCAGACCTTGGGATCAAGAAGCTCATTGTCAGGGGTGACTCAAAGCTTGTCGTCCGCCAAGTGAACAAGAGCTATCAGAGTCCGCTGATGGAAGCCTACGTCGACGAAGTGAGAAAGCTAGAAGAGCACTTTGACGGCCTACAGATGGAGCATGTCCCAAGAGCTCAGAACGCCATTGCCGATGGCCTATCAAAGTGCGCCGCGCTTAAGTTACCTGTGGAACCAGGGATCTTTGTGCTCAAGCTGACTCAACCGTCTGTAACGCCATCAACTGGACAGAGCAAGAAGAGGAAGTTGATTTCTAGTGACTATTTTCCGGCAGAGCTTCCCGAAGCCGCCGCCAAGAAGGTCCCCAAGATCAACGCCAAGAGTGCTGAGGAGCAATCTGCTCCGGCAAGCCCTAGGGTTTGTTCTATTGAAGCAGAAGCTCCCGACAAGTTTTGCACCGGCAAGCTTGCCGGGGAATGTCAAGCTCCGGCAGAGCCGCAGGTTCTCGCCATAGAAGCGGATGTTCCCGCAGCAGCAGATTTGCCTTTGGCCAAGAAGGTCCCCAAGATCAACGCTAAGAGCGCTGAGGAGCAGTCTGCTCCGGCAAGCCCTAGGGTTTGTTCCATTGAAGCAGAAGCTCCCGACAAGTTTTGCTCCGGCAAGCTTGCCGGGGAACGTCAAGCTCCGGCAGAACCGTAGATTCTCACCGTAGAAGCGGATGTTCCCGCAGCAACAGATTTGCCTTTAGTCCTTGTTGTCGAGCCACAAGCTCCAGCATGGGCACAGCAGATTGTCCGTTTCCTTCAGACAGGAGAACTTCCCGAAGAGCAAGAAGAAGCGGAAAGAGTAGCCCGATAGTCAAGTATGTACCAGTTTGTCGGCAACACACTGTACAGAAAAAGACTCAACGGTGTGAAATTGAAGTGTATTCACCGGGAAGACGGACAAAAGCTGTTGGCAGAGATACATGGAGGCATATGTGGTCACCACATTGGCGCAAGAGCACTTGCCGGCAAAGCATTCCGGCAAGGTTTCTTTTGGCCGACAGCCCTCTAGGATGCAACTGCACAAGTAACCAAGTGTGAAGCGTGCCAGTTCCATTCCAAGCAGATACACCAACCAGCTCAAGCTCTCCAGACGATCCCTTTATCCTGGCCATTTTCGGTCTGGGGGCTCGACATCCTCGGCCCCTTTCCCCGAGCAGTCGGGGGCTTTGAGTACTTGTACGTTGCAATCGACAAGTTCACAAAGTGGCCGGAAGTGCAACCAGTGAGGAAGGTGACAGCACAGTCAGCAGTCAAGTTCTTCAGGTCGATTGTTTGCCGCTTCGGGATCCCTAACAGGATAATCACCGACAACGGTACGCAATTCACGAGCCGCACCTTCATGCAGTACGTCCAAGATCTTGGCGCCAAGGTCTGCTTCGCTTCTGTTGCTCACCCGAGAAGCAACGGTCAAGCGGAGAGGGCAAATGCTGAAGTGCTGCGTGGGCTCAAGACCAGGACTTTCGACAGGCTGCACAAGTGCGGAAGAAACTGGATCGAGGAGCTGCCGGTTGTTCTTTGGTCGATCAGGACGACGCCAAATCGAGCCACTGGCCAGACACCTTTCGCTCCAGTCTATGGAGCAGAGGCAGTTATCCCCACGGAACTCGTATACGGGTCACCTCGAGTGCTCGCTTATGATGAGCTTGAGCGAGAGCAGCTGCGACAAGATGACGCACTGCTCCTTGAGGAAGACCGTCTTCAGGCTGCTGTACGAGCTGCTCGCTACCAGCAAGCTTTGCGCCGCTACCATAGCCGCAAAGTTAACGCCAGAAGTCTCGAGGAAGGCGACCTTGTTCTTCGGTGCGTTCAGTCCGCCAAGAATTCCAACAAGTTGACGCTGAAGTGGGAAGGCCCTTACCGGGTGAAACGAGTCACTAGGCCTGGCGCTGTCCGCCTTGAGACCGAAGATAGCATTCCGGTGAGCAATTCCTCGAACATTGAGCATCTTCGTAAGTTTTACCCGTAAGGCGCGGTTGCCGGAACCTGTTCCGGCAACCACCTTTTGTACAAGTCTTGCCGCTGTTGCATGTAATCCTTTGTACAAAGCCGGGCGCAGACCCCGTGCATAAGTAAAGCTCATGTGCTCCGCACATCTTGTCAATTTCATGCTTCCTATTTTTTGCATATGTGATCTGACACTTTGTGTAGCACCTACTCCCCGGTAAGCAATAAACGAGCCGTAAGGCTCCATATCTTTATTTTCTCTTCTTTCTTTTTTCTCAAGGAAAGGAAGGTTCCCTCGCCCACAAGTTTGCCGGGGGGGAAAGGAGAAGATAATGGTATGGACCAGGCGTCGTTCAAGAAAGTTTCGCCTTACCGGGAAGCAAACAACAGAAAAGCTAAGTTGCCAAAGTTTGAGCAATCAGATTTTTTAAATTTTTGAGTTATCTCCCTTGAACGACCGCACTTTGTATGGAAAACCTGTGCGCGGAGGAACCAACTCGTAGCTAGTTGCGCCCTTACTTTGTTTCGAGTCCGCTCAACAACTTAAGTGAGCTGCGACTAGTTGCGACAAGGTTTCTTGTTGGTAACGGCACCGCCAGCAGGCTGCTGACGTCCCGCACTCAGCGCTCGCGGCTAAGGTGCCTGCACCGGCAAGTTCCCTAAAACCGTAGGGCAAAAACATACAAAGGGAGGAATCAAGTAAATGGAATAACATTGCAATCATTACCCAGAATAGAGTTATATTACAAGATAGCTTGTCGCAGCTCTAACAGATTGTTTTCATAACATGACCAGCAGCGACAAGAAAAGAAGAAAACGGGCGGCCTAGTCTACGCGATCGCCCTCAATCCTCTTGATCCCGCTCACCTTGTCCACAATGGGTGCGACAAGGGTCTTGAGCGCCTCCAGATCAGCATCCAGCGGCAAGGTCTTGAGGACGTTGGTGAGGTTGAGGCCCGGGTTGTGGAAGGCCACCTTCACCAACACCTTTTGAAGAGCTCCCGCGCAGATCTTGCGCGACTCGTCGGCCAGCTGCTTTGGGATCCTCTCCCGGAGTCGCTGGAGGGCCGTCGCCACGCCTCTGAAGAACAAGATGAGCTTGGCGCTGGGTTGGAGGTTTTCGTCGGAGGGATACCCGAGATCCTCCATCCCCAGCTGCGCCAGCTCCCTATCGATGTCTGCGGCAACATTCACAAGACCCTCCGTCCAGTGCTCCACATTCTCCCTGAAAGCATTCTGGGCGGCGGCAGCACTCTCCAGCAGCGCCTTGTCGGCCTTGATCTCCTCCTTCAAGGCCACCTCCTGCTCCTTGGCGCCATCCAACGTCTTGGTCAAAGTGGCCAGCTTCAACTCAAGATCTACGTTGGAGTCCTTGGCGGCGCTAAGCTCTTCGCCACTCGCCTTGAGATCGGCCTCCAGCTGTGCCACCTTGGTCTCCAGCTTCTTCTTGGCGGCCTCGGCAGCTGCGGCAGCATCCTCTGCTTGCTTAAGGGCTCCGCCGAATTTCAGCTCACGCGCGGCAAGCTCCTCCTCGTGGCTGTCGAGGTTAACCTTCCGCTGCGCCAGCTCGCCCTCCTGCGCAGACAGCTTCTCAGCGGCAAGCCATTGTTGCTCTTCAACTTCGACCTTCTCGAGGAAGAAGGCCTTCTGCTCTTCAGCGAGTTGCTCCCGCTCCTCTACCAGAGACCGGAGAGATTCCTGGTGGAGACTCCGAAGCTCCTCCGCGCGCTTCTCGATGTCCGCTCCCGCCTTCGCGACAAGCGCCTCGTGGGATTTCAGCTTGGCTTGCCGCGCGCGGTAGAGCGACAACAGCTTCCGCAGAAACCGCTCCTCCTCAGGCTCGCCGCTGCTACTGCTGCTCGGCGCATCAACCAGCGTCAACCCAGCGGAGGCAAGCACCTCTCCGTCGAAGCTCTCTCCCTCGACCGGCGCCCTGGAGCTTGACGCCCAGGGGAGGTTGATGAAGACGCCATTGCCGGCCTTCAAGTAGACGCCTGGCTGGGGCTCTTCGGAGACTGGCTGCGGCAGCGGCGGATGGGTCAGCGGTCGACGTAGCGCTTGGCGCTCCTGCGGCCTTAGGGTCGTCAGTGCGATCGCCAGACCCCCCGCCTGCTTCTGCGGCGGCAGCTTTGGCGGCCTCTGCGCCGGCGGGATCATCAGCACCGGCTGCTTCTTCAGTGGCAGCGGCGTCATCGGCGGCAACCTCGGTCTCCATCGGCTCCGCAGCAGATGGGTCTGACGGCCGGAAAAGGGAGAAGAGTCAAGCCAATATCCAATAAGAAGATCAAAAGAAGAAAAAACCCAAGGGAAGTTTTGAAGCGAGAGGATTACCTGTACCGGGTTCTGCAGTCGTGGTCCCCGCCGCCGGAGGGCCGCTGGTGGCTTGCCGCGGCAAGCGCCTTGCCGGAGAGCTGTCCCTTGCCGGAGACTTCTCCCTTGTCGGAGAACTCTCCCTTGCCGGAGAACTCTCCCTTGGCATTTCGGGGGCGGCCTCCGGGCGCTCCTGGTGGGGCTGCTCTGCTCCTACACAAACCAACAGTCAGATGTCAGCAAAGAAAGAGTACCCATGCGCGCCCAACAGCGGAAAGCGAACCATATACTTACGCTGGGGGCTGCTCTGGAGAAAAGTTGCCGGGTCCGGCAAGGTTGTCCCGGACGCACCCCCTGCTGTCGCAGTGGGTTCGTCCTTGATGATAATCACCGGGACCTTGGCTCTCTTCGCTGCTCTCTGGGCCAGAGTCCTAAAAAGGAACAAGTTCAGGATAAAGCAAATGAGATGCAAGACAAAACAGCAAGAGTTGAAGTACAACAAGAGAATCTTACTCTTCTTCTTCCTCGTCGGAGCTGAACGCGGAGAAGTCGAAGTCCGGCTCACGTCCGGTGCGAGGAGGCGGAGGAGTAGTTTCCCTTGGCCGCTTGGCGGGAACAGTGGTGGTGGTCTGAGACGATCCCGCTCCGGCTGCCGCCTCGGCGTGAGAAGCGGCAGGAGCAGAAGCGGTGGACCGGGTGGACCCCGCTCCAGTTGCCGCAGCAGCGTGAGGTGCTCCCGCGGCAACAGTGCTTGCCGCGGTGGAGCGTGTCGCGCGACGCGGCGGCTGTTCACTTGCCCGCTGCCCCACTACATCCCCGGCCTTGCGGAGACACCTTCTTGGTGGGGATGGAGGCTCTGCTTGCGGCGAGCTGCCTGAAGATGAGGAGGAAGAGGAGTTGATCTCCAGCGAGCCGCTCGTATCCTTGGCGGGCTCGCTCGACTCGACGTTATGCTCGGCAAGCTCTTTCTCGCCGACGCGCTCCTCTCGCTCGGCACGGCTTGCCGCCTCTGCTGCATCTGCCTCCTCCATGGTGAAACCAAATTCGCCCGCGGCTGCGGCTGCCGCCGCCTCTTCCAGCCTAGTGGCGATGCGTGTCATCTCCGCATCGGTGGTGTCGCGGGTGAGGCTATCCTTTTCGTCGGAGCGGACCGGCACTTCTACCAAGCCGTCAAAGAACTCCTGCACCACGTCGTCTGCAGGCTCTTGCCAAGTTGGGACAATTCCATGCGAATCGCACAGCGGCATCATTGCACGGATGTGGTCGAGCGAGGAATTGTTGCACAGCGGAACGACGCCCCCCGGCAACCTGAACACTTTGGGATGTTGAGGGTCGTACTTGAACAGCTCCTGGAGCATCGCGTTAAGCTCCAGAACAGTGAAGTTGAAGTTGAGGCCCGGACGCAGCCTCATGATATCCGCCGCATTCTTGAATTCCCAGGCGGGTCTCCCCCGTTCCTGCAGGGGGCCGATGCGGCGACGAAGAAAATCTGCGCCAACAGCGCCTACAGTGAGCCCGGCAAGCCTGAGGCGTAGGATCCGGGTGACGGCAATCTTCAGCCTATCGTCTTCCGGGGCCACGTCACTCCAATCGCTGCCGCGTGCTACTGGGGTTTGGCGCCGGGCGGTAAACGACTACGGGTTCTCCTTGTCAATCCAGCACCAATCTGCTCTCCATTCCTCCCACTTGCCGCGGAACTCTCCCTCTAGATAAGTGTCCTTCTTGCCGGCCCTCGAGATCCAGGCGATTCCGCCGGATAAAGGCTCTCCTCTCTCTACTCGGGGCATAAAGAAGTGGCGAAAAAAGGCTACATTGGGATGGACTCCAACAAAGTTTTCGCAGAGATGTGCAAAAACTGCCATGGTCAGAACGGCATTGGGGGTGAAATCAAGGAGGTGGAACCCGTAGGTGTTCATAATGTCGCAGAAGAACTCAGAGAAGGGCGGGCAGAGCCCGCAGTAGAAGAACAAGGCGAAGAAAGGATATCCGTTTGGAGCCGTTTTCCAAGCGGCGGCTGGAAGTACCTTCATGCGCGGATGCGCTCGCGTCTCCGTCGACCAGAAGAGGTAATAATTCTCCCTCAGCTCCCTCGCGGCAAGCTTGGGGGGGAAGACTGCCCGCTCCTTTCGCAGCGCCGCAAGCCGCTGCGCCTCGGTCGACTTCACAACCTTCCCCTTGTCGGCTCTCGGAGCCATGGCAGAAGTGGTGGAGGAGGTCGACGGCGTTGGTGGTGCTGGTGGCGATGGGGGGCGGGGCGCTACTCTCTTTCAGCTTTGGAAAGACGAGGGGGCGGCGGAGATTTCCGAGATTGGAGTAGCAACCGGCGAATGGGCGAACTACCCCTGTTTCCCCTGCTTATAAAGAGGAAGGGGGCGGACGTTCCGCCTTTCCGAATAAAGAAACCGCCCACGATCTCTCCCACGACGCCGCATTCAACGCGTGCCGTTCGGGGAGGGCGCGGTGGATACGGGGAGAGATACGGCGTAACCTAGGCCGCGCGTGCCCGTGCCCTGTTTTGGGCCTGGCCCAACAACGCTCGGCACCGTGTATGGCCCAGGCCCGGGGGCTCCTGTCGGTGTACTAGAGTAGGGGTACCCTAGTATCCCGAACTTGTGCACGGGCAGTCGCAGCATCCCGCGGCAAGGCTTGCCGGGTGACCGCCAAGGTCCTCCGTGGCTCCTTTGGAGCCATTCAAGAACAAAGTATCCAAGCCAAGGCAAGGCGCTTAAGGAGACAAGACCCCGGCAAGAGGAGCTTGCCGGGAAGGCCAGCCAAGGCAAGGCGCTTAAGGCGACAAGACCCCGGCAAGAGGAGCTTGCCGGGAAGGCCACCCAAGGCATCTCAAGGAACTTGCCGCGACGCGCCACACGTCCCGGCAAGGCCCGGTGAGCGACAAGCTCCCGGACGCGACAAGACAACGACCGCGGCAAGGCGCTTGCCGCGGCAAGCCACCACTGTGTACCCGTGCTCCAGCGCATCCACCAACGTGTCGCTCTGGGACCCTTCCAGGCGTACGTGGCGGGAGGCTGTGCAGCCAGCGGTGCGCGGTGGCAAGCGGCGCTGACAAGATTGCCATCGTGGCGAGCAGTGGCGTCCCTGACGGTCCTTTTTGCACTATTTAGGCGACGCAGACGGGCATTTAATGCCTTTGTCCCTTGCCGTCAGGGTTAGGTATGATACACTGTAGCAGGTAGTTGTACCAACCGCAACACCTTTCCATTTTTACCCCTGTCTACGTTGCCACCTGTCGGTGACCCCTTGAGCATATAAAAGGAGGCCCGTGCGCAACGTAGAGGGGAGGGAGAGGAGAACATTCACGCTCGGTCTCGTTAGCTGCTGGAGGGTACTGTAGCACTCCGCGCTCCCGAGCAAGACCTCAATACAAACCACAAAGCAGGAGTAGGGTTTTACGCATCCGTGCGGCCCGAACCTGGGTAAACCGCTCGTGTGCTTCGCCTCGATCCGCTCTTCGCGCGACCTCCGCCCCCGCCGAACCGAAAGGGACCCGGTCCGCCGGTCCCATAGGTGTTCGTGGATCAGAACCCCGGCAACCGCGGGCGCAAACGTCACCGCGAAAAATGAGCCATGGGTACTGGCTTCCCAAGTGGACCAATGCTTCTTCATTACCGACCCGTCAAAGCCTAGTCGTGTTGTCGTGAGGAGAGGCAAAAGGAAGATCATCGGAATGGATGGAGTAGCCAATGAGCAAGACTTCGACAAGTATGGCGACCCGAGGATCGAACATGACGACGATGATGAAGTAGCAGCATACACCACAAGAAGAAGCAGGACCACCCTACCTAAAGGACGTCCGTTCCACAGAAGAACTCCATTTGCGAAAAAGAAGGGCAAGAAGATTGTGAACAGATAGCTAGCTAAGATTGATTGTATTTAAATCGTAGCCTTCATTTCTCGATTGTATTTCATGGGCACTTTTTGAACTATCATGAATATTTTTAAATTTCATGGACACTCGATCTCGATCCCCCTCCATCTCGATCGCTATCCCACCTCGCCAGATCCGGTCCCCCTCGCCGCCGAGCACCCCCCGGTCCACCGGCCGCCGCCGCCGACCCCCCGCACCCTCGATTCCCCTACTCAACCGCCGCCGCCGACCCCCCGCACCCCTCCCCTACTCAACCGCCGCCGCCGACCCCCCGCACCCCGCGCACCCACCCCCGCTCCACCGGCATTACTGTTTGATGTAATTTAAAAAAAAAATTATTACTGTCTTATAAAAAAATATTACTGTTATTGTCTTATAAAAAAATATTACTGTTATGATTTAAACAAGTTTAAAAAATTATTACTGTCTTATAAAAAAAATACTAATGGCGCACCACGGTGAGGTGCGCCATTAGTATGGATGTACTTATGGCGCACCGAGGGGTGGTGCGCCATTAGTATTGTGCCATTGCTATAAGAAAAAAAACTACTAATGGCGCACCACGGTGAGGTGCGCCATTAGTATGGATGTACTTATGGCGCACCGAGGGGTGGTGCGCCATTAGTATTGTGCCCGATCCCCCCTTCCCTCTCCCCCTCGCCAGTTCCCTCTCCCTCCCTCCACCGCGCCGCCGCCGCCGCTGCCCCGACCCACTGCGCCGTAGCCGCCCACGCGCCCCCGCTGCCTCCCTCTCCCATTCCTCCCCCTCGTCGCCGGCGGCCCGGACGCCGCCCCGTCCACCTCGTCGGGCTCCTCCTCCCGCTCCGCGTCCTCGGGCTCCTCCCGCTCGCGCTCGCGCTCCCGCTCCCTCTCGTCGTCCTCCTCATCGCCGCTCCCCTCCCGCCGCCAAGCGCAGGTGAGCAACCGACACCTCGACGCCGCCTCGACGCCGCCTCTCCTCCACAACGGCCGCTGCATCAGCCCAAGTAAGTTCTCCTCCTTCTTCTTCTTTTAGATCCATTAGGCCTCCGGTCAATCTGTCCCGCGGGTGTCGATTAGGAACCCTTTGTTTCTTTCTTGGAATTGATTTTGCTCCGGTTCTTGGATCTCTGCTCGGCATGCGATCCCTGATAGTTTCTATAATTGCAGAGCACTGATCGCGGCCTCGTTTCCATCTTGTTGGTACTTGGAACTTGGAAGGGGTACAAGCAGGCGGAGCGGGTGAAGCCAGACCGGAAGAAGTAGGCTGGAGGTGGAGTGAGAAGGGGGAGCAGAGAAAGAAAGGTTTGTTCCATGTCCTCGGATGAAGTTCCATGTTTCGATGGTCTCTGTGTAGTTTCTGGTGCAGACCGTACATCCATCAAAAGCCACAATGCAAGCCAACTTTTATTTCTCTTGCCTGGTTCCACTAAGATGTGTTATTGCAAGCTATTAATTATTTTTCAGTTGTGAGCCTTGAGAAGATTAATTTTTTCCTATATTGTAGCTTTAACAGTTTTCAGTGTTCCATCTTTCTAGTCTCCTATGTTGAATAGAGACATACAATTTTCAGTGTTAAATCAATTGTGTGATCTCTTTTTCTATGTTTCAAGGACTGCCCAATACAAGTAAAGCAATTTGTTCTGATCAGTCAACTGTGAGTGAATCGGGATGTTGATTAATGTGAGGGATTCACTTGCTGCTCCACTATTATAATTTGGCAGCTCAAAACTATACGTAGTATGCTTTGTGTGGAGTTTTTTCTTCAGTTTTGGCCACTATTGATGTTTAATACTTCATACAAAACACATGATAAAAAAATGACTCGATTTACTATAAAAACTACCTTTCCTGAATAATGCCATTTTTTTATTTTTACTAGCATGTTACCATTAAAATAGTGGTGAAAGTATTGCTTGTTACTTAGAGTAGTATAAAAGACATTTTGGACCAAAACAAGTTTCTGGTATAGTTAGAAGACGCCTGACCCATTGCTTGAGCCTTGTATTGCAAGTTGATGAAATTCGATTTGTTAGTGACTAGCTAGCTCATTCATTTCTAAAAAGCATGCGATGAGCTAGAACCCAAACATCTATGCTATCTTACTCCATGAGCCTCTACGCAGACCAAATGTAGCCAAAAACAAGACATCTATGCTATCTCACATCTAAGGTGTGCTACTGCACTACAGATTACCTGTTCTCTGGTTCAATTGTTGGTTCTATCTAATAATGCTGAGGGTTCTACTTTGGGGCTTTTTGATTCCAAGAAAACCTAGCTGATTTTTATCAAGAGGCCAAACATTCATCTAGTTTTGCTATGAACTACTGCTAATGTATGATGTTTTCCTATGAATTTGCTATGTGGTACTGCTTATATATGCTAGAACTAATTTTGATATGGATGTGCTGATTGTGTCAAGTAGTAGTACAAGGTTGTTGCCCTCTGGATGCTACCATTGTATTTGCATAGAGGAAATATTGATGGCCTATCTGTCCTGCATATTGTGCTTTGGATGTGCTTTGGCCTGATTGTTCACAGCAATATATATATACTGTGGTAATACTAGTGTAGGCTTGTATAGTTGTATAGTTTCAGATGTCTCCTGTTCTGGGTCATGGACTTTGTGCCATGGCCACATTGGTTTTCTGTTTGGCCTCAATTTGGCCTGACAAATGATGGTCTACTAGCTGGTCTACTAGCTGGCAAGATGCTTTGGCAGAAGTTTGGAATTGTTATGCAGTGTTGTGTTCAGTTTTGGCAGGAGTTCAGAACTGTTAGGCAAAGGTCATGTCTCCGACCATCGTGTCGTGATGATTTTGCAGGTACCCCGGGAGGCCCTTGAGTTTGCTGGAATGTCGATTAACTTCCGTTCCGGCAAATTCGGGTACTCCATATGTCCTATTTTCAGCAAAGGTCATGCTGAAATTTTCCGTGAATTTTAGCATGACTTTGCTAAAAATAGGACATATGGGGTACTTGTGACTAATGCATGGGCCGGGGTATCTTAGTAGTTAATTAAGTAGGATCAAGTGCCCCGGCGTACTTGTGACTAATGCATGGCTTTTAGGGTGCCTCGGTGTCGATAAAAACCGAAATGATGAAAGCTTAGGCTTTTAGGGTGCCTCGGCGTCGAAAAACCCTCAATGATAAAAGCTTAGCTTTTAGGATGCCTCGGTGTCGACAAACCCTAAATGATGAGACCATGATCTTGTTCCTTGACAATAACCAACTTTTTAACCAAACTTTGTTCCTATTTATAGAGAAACATGGCCAACAACGATGAGGCCGGGGGTTCGGGCGGCAAGAAATTCTGGGAGCTGTCCCAGGAGATGGAGGAACAACTTCACTTGTATGAGGACGCCGCCTTCCCCACCGATCCTGAGACTACTGATGGTACCGCCGAGGATGACCCCACTGATGGTGCCGCCGAGGATGCCACCATTGATGATGGCGGCGCACACACAGATGGCAGCCAACCGAAGAGGCAACGGAAGGACCGGCGCCCGACCGTGCTCCGCACCCTCAAGGAGGAAGTTACTGAAGTGGACTCCGACGGGAATCCAACGGCGCCCGAACGAATAGTCAAGGGGTACTCGCTTCAGCTCGGGTGCATTCTCCGGAGCACCGTCTCGATCAACACCGAGAACCTGAGGCATCCTGACCGAGGGAATTTGCGCAACCTCCTCTTCATGAAGCTGCACAAACGATACAAGTTCCCCGCTGAATTTGAAAACACAAGCCTCAAAGGGAATAAAGTGAACAATGCTGCCCTCACGAAGATGAGCAAGGCCCTGTCTACTTGGAAAAGCAATGTGAAGAGAATGATTGAGAAAGGTGAGAGTTATGAGAAGATCAAGGAGAAAAATCCTTCGATCACCGAAGATGACTACAACGACTTCAAGATCAATTGCTCGAGCACCACAAACTCCGAATCAAGTAAATGGGGGAAAGAAATGCGGGAGCTGAACTTAGGGGAACACACACTCGGTCCCGGCGGTTACAGAGTGGCGGAGCCTATATGGGACAAGGAGGAGGCAGACCGTGCCGAGCAAGGCCTACCGCCCCTCTTCGATAAATATGGTGACAAGCAGACCAGGAACTTTGTCAGGGCCCGGTACAAGAAGGACCCAAAAACAAAGGAGCTTACCACGGATCCGAAGACCAGGGCGCTTGAGCTTGTTCTGGTAAGGAATACACCCCCGCGTAATTAGCTCCATATGGTTGCATTCTAATTAATGAAGCCAAATTTCTAAATGGTTCACATTCCTTCCGCAGGCGACTGAAAGCAGTAGCGCGGGGTCGACTAAGAGCAACCCTTGGGACACCACTCTAAATAGGGCATTGAATGTAATGAAGAACAAGGATAAGCTCAGTAAGCCGACGTCAGCTGGTCGTGTGGCCGGCAAAGGCTTGTCGACAAAATGGTCGTCATACTATAACACTGGTGGGCGAAAGGAGAAAAAGACCAGCTCGGAAAGCCAGGCGCGCGAGGTTCAAGAACTCAGGGCACAGGTGGCGCGGATTCCGGAGATTGTCCAAGAGCAAGTGCAACAACAACTCGGAGCGACGATCACCGCCATTGTGCCTACCTTGATCCAAGGGATTAGTGCGTGGATTGCGGGCGGCCAACAGGGGCCGCCCCCGATTCCTAGCTTCACGGCCAGCAACTCGCAGAATGCGATGGCGGGGCCATTGGTGTCTCCGGCGGAGGTGGCATTAGTGTCTCCGACGCCGGCACGGGAGCTTAATGCACCCGGGTGTACGCCGGCCGGCACCTCTGCAGCAAGCGGCCCCTCCGTCAACTGCACGCCCGCCGTTGGCGGTGCCTCGACATTAGCCGAGCTCGACGCCATCATCACGGTAACTAATTAAGCCTCTCTCGGCCGAGGACTTCATCTCCTTGCCTTTGACTGGGCATCCCTAACGCCCTACATGTTTTCGCAGGGCGCCGCCGATGTTCCGTGCACTCTCCTGCACTTCGTGAACAACGAGTTGGTCGATGTCGCCAAGGGCAAAATCGTTCAACCGGGCAACCCCTTGTTCCACGGTACCCAGATGCCACCCAACTTGTTTAGGGTTCAACCGGTTCGGGTGCTGCCAGGCTGCGACGAGTTGTTACCTCCGATTCGACCCGTCGGGGCCGACGATGATGACGTGATGACCCTCAGCGCCTGCCTGAGCTGGCCCCTGCTTTGGCCGAAGAGCCATATTCGTTTGGGGGCGGGGGACACCACCCCAAAGACAACACCGCCAGTCGTGCCGGCGCCAAGTCGGCCCCATGGAAAGACCGCCGCAACGGTGCCGGACATCCCTATGCCACTAGATCCAAACATGCATATGGCACAGGATCAAAACGACGACGACGACGATACATTTGCCAACGTCGATCAGTACTTTGCCGATCATGGGTACGGTGGCGACTTCATGGGGCCTCCTTCTCAAGAACCCAACCCAACAAAAGACGTGCGCGATCTAGCTGGTACCGCGGAGAAGCCAAGTTGCAACAGGCGTCGTCTGCAGTTCAGCTCTCAGGAGACGCCTCCAGCTGCCAACTTCACCGAGCCTCAGATAGGCGAGGTGCGAAATATGATCAGCCCCAACACACTCAAGAAGGCGGTCTGTGAGCAGAACTCGGTCCCATTACAGGAGAAGAAGAAGGCACGCAAAAGAAAGACTAACAAGGGTGCGGGCCAGCCGGCACCGAGTACGATCCATGCTTAGGACGGGCCACCTTCACCTGAGGATATCTTGAGGAGGGTGCATGTGGCGGGTAGGCCGATGCTACCGAGAAATATGCTCGATGCTGCAACCGGTGCTATGCGGAGTCTGCATGACAGTGTTCTTTCTTTGGAGAAGCGGCGTCTCGGAGAGAAGGATGTGGCATACCCGGTTTTCGCGGCCAAGGTGCCAGAGGGCAAGGGCTTTGTGGATAACTCCATCGGGGGTACGATCGTCCTGCGGTTTGATGACATCCACGCTATGCTGAACCTTCATCCGCTGCACTACACCTTGGTTCGGCTATTTTCGCTGAGTATGGAGATGCGGATCATTCGCGACAAGACCCCGGACATCGTGATAGTCGACCCCTTCTACATGCGTGCCAAGATCTTGGGCAGCGCTCGGGACCGGCAAGTCGCGAGTTCTTACCTCGAAGGCGTCATTCTGGCAAACCAAGATAAGGATAACTTCCTCGTGCCTTACTTTCCCGAGTAAGTCCTCCCCTCAACCGCCCCGTAACATATGAATTCTTAGATTTCGATCGTTTTTCTTTTAACATTTCGTGTTTTCTGCAGTGACACACATTGCACGCTCATCCTCCTAAGCCCCAAATATTCCATGGCCACGTATTTCGACCCGGACCATCAGTCGAACGTAGACTACACAAATGTCAAGAAGGTTCTTGATGATGTTCTCCCCGGCTACGTCAAATCTGGAGGCACCTTCACTAGGCCTATTCATAAGTACGGCAAGCACGTGTTCTCCCACAATATGACGTTCTGCTGCGTCAAGCAGCCGCCTGGCGGTCAGAAGGGTGCCTACTACGCCATCCATCACATGCGGGCGATCGTACGGGACCATCATCAACTTCTGCTACCGAGTAGACTCAAAGATTGGGCCGCGAGCATGTCGGCAATCCAGGACGCGGACATCAGACAAGAATTCTTTCGCATCAAGTCGGAGTTTGCGGAAATCATCCATCAAGATGTCCTTCGTACCTCGGGGCAGTTCTACCTTAGAAATCAACCGTCCAACAGTGACATCGACACAATCCTACAAATGCAGGCTGACAACGCCCGTTGTTTCATGACTCCCACGATAGACGGCGGCTTCATCCACGCTCTGGTCCCTTGAGTCGAGTCGAAAGCAGTGATGCTGTGTCTAGTTCTGAAACATCGATTGGCTCATGTTGTAATTAAACTTTAATGAACTTGTAGTATGTCTCTTTGGTTTCGAGAGTCGTTCAACTTAAGATGTAATCGATGCTATTAATGTCTTGCTTTTCTCTTCCGATCGTTCTGTTGCATACTTATATATTGCTTATGTATTGTCTGTGAATTGGTACTAACGTTTCGTTTGGCTACTGCATAGCGATGCCGTGGTATGTCGTGTACAAGGGTAAGGTTCCCGGAGTCTACGACGACTGGGAGGAGTGTCGGAGATAGGTTCACCGATTCAGCGATAACAGTTACAAAAGGGTACGCCACTAGGGCCGAGGCCGAATCTAGATACGCCCGCTATCTAGCGGGAGAGGGGAGGGAGCGTTGGAGGAACCGGATGAAGACGAGTTTCATCGTGATGATGCTCATCGTGATGACCGCAGCTCTCTTCTATGTGATGGTAGTTTAGATGATCGATATCGACTTGTAATGTGAAGACAAACTCGCGGTCTCGAGACTTGTAATATAATGTTCTATCTTTGTTCGGTCTTTTCAATTCGGAGACTAATATGATGAATTGTATTCGGAGACTAAAATGATGAATTGTATTCAGAGACTAATCTTCTATTGTATTCGATGAATCTGTTGTTGATGTGTGCTGTTTATATTTTGTCCAATTATACATTTTGTAACCTATGCAAAAAACAGAAAATAAAAAAAAAATAAAAAAAACCTAATATTCATACTAATGGCGCATCACATCATAGTGCGCCATTAGTATGCCAAAGGATACTAATGGCGCATCATTAAACAGTGCGCCATTAGTATGCCGAAGTTACTAATGGCGCATCTTGTTGTCGTGCGCCATTAGTATGCCAAAGCACCTGGGTATACATGGCCCCCTGGGAGGCATACTAATGGCGCACTGTTGTATATACTAATGGCGCATCTGAGGTGCGCCATTAGTATACCAGATACTAATGGCGTGCTACTAATGGCGCACCACTAATGCGCCATTAATGGCCAAATTAGGTGCGCCATTAGTAGGCCTTTTCCTAGTAGTGAACACTTTGTGTGCTACCAAACGTCACAACGTCACATTGTTGTTATGCGGTCTGACCGATAAAGATCATCGTAGAATATGTAGGAGCCAATATGAGTATCTAGGTTCCGCTATTGGTTATTGACCGGAGACGTGTCTCGGTCATGTCTACATTGTTCTCGAACCCGTAGGGTCCGCACGCTTAAGGTTTCGATGACAGTTATATTATGAGTTTATGAGTTTTGATGTACCGAAGTTAGCTCGGAGTCCCGGATGTGATCACCGACATGACGAGGAGTCTTGAAATGGTCGAGACAAAAAGATTGATATATTGGACGGCTATATTCGGACACCGGAAGTGTTCCGAGTGGTTTCGGAGAAAACTGGAGAGCCGAAGGGTTACCGGAACCCCCCGGGAGAAGTAATGGGCCATATGGGCCTTAGTGGAGAGAGAGAGGGGCAGCCAAAGGTGGGCCGTGTGCCTCCTCCCCCTGGTTCGAATTGGACTAGGAGAGGAGGGGGGGCGCCCCCCTTTCCTTCTCCCTCCCCTCTTCCTTCCCCCTCCTAGTAGGAGTCCTACTCCTACTAGGAGGAGGACTCCTCCTGGCGCGCCAATAGGGGCCGGCCGGCCTCCTCCCCTTGATCCTTTATATACGGGGGCAGGGGCACCCCTAGACACACAAGTTGATCCACGTGATCATATTCTTAGCCGTGTGCGGTGCCCCCTTCCACCATAATCCTCGATAATATTGTAGCGGTGCTTAGGCGAAGCCCTGCGACGGTAGTACATCAAGATCGTCACCACGCCGTCGTGCTAACAGAACTCTTCCCCGACACTTTGCTGGATCGGAGTCCGGGGATCGTCATCGAGCTGAACGTTGCTAAAACTCAGAGGTGTCGTAGTTTCGGTGCTTGATCGGTCGGGCCGTGAAGACGTACGACTACATCAACCGCGTTGTGCTAATGCTTCCGCTGTCGGTCTACAAGGGTATGTAGATCAAACTCTCCCCTCTCGTTGCTATGCATCACCATGATCGTGCGTGTGCGTAGGAAAATTTTGAAATTACTACGTTTCCCAACAGGGGTATCAGAGCCTAGGTTTTATGCGTTGATGTTGTGCACGAGTAGAACACAAGTGAGTTGTGGGCGATATAAGTCATACTGCTTACCAGCATGTCATACTTTGGTTCGGCGGTATTGTTGGATGAAGCGGCCCGGACCGACATTACGCGTACGCTTACGCGAGACTGGTTCTACCGACGTGCTTTGCACACAGGTGGCTGGCGGGTGTCAGTTTTTCCAACTTTAGTTGAACCGAGTGTGGCTACGCCCGGTCCTTGCGAAGGTTAAAGCAGCACCAACTTGACAAACTATCGTTGTGGTTTTGATGCGTAGGTAAGAACGGTTCTTTCTCAGCCCGTAGCAGCCACGTAAAACTTGCAACAACAAAGTAGAGGACGTCTAACTTGTTTTTGCAGGGCATGTTGTGATGTGATATGGTCAAGACGTGATGAGATATAAGTTGTTGTATGAGATGATCATGTTTTGTTGAAGTTATCGGCAACTGGCAAAATCCTTATGGTTGTCTCTCTATTGCATAAGATGCAAGTGCCCAATAATTGCTTTACTTTATCGCTATGCAATAGCAATAGTTGCAAGAGCAATTGTTGGTGAGACGACCATGTAACGACACATTGATATAGATCAAGATGATGGAGATCATGGTGTCATGCCGGTGACGATAGAGATCATGACAGTACTTTGGAGATGGAGATCAAAGGAGCAAGATGATGATGGCCATATCATGTCACATATTTTGATTGCATATGATGTTTATCTTTTATACATCTTATTTTGCTTAGTTTGACGGTAGCATTTTAAGATGATCTCTCACTAATTATCAAGAGGTGTTCTCCCTGAGTATGCACCGTTGCGAAAGTTCTTCGTGCTGAGACACCACGTGATGATCGGGTGTGATAGGCTCTACGTTCAAATACAACGGGTGCAAAACAGTTGCACACGCAGAATACTCAGGTTAAACTTGACGAGCCTAGCATATACAGATATGGCCTCAGAACACGGAGACCGAAAGGTCGAACGTGAATCATATAGTAGATATGATCAACATAGTGATGTTCACCATTGAAAACTACTCCATCTCACGTGATGATCGGACATGGTTTAGTTGATTTGGATCACGTGATCACTTAGATGACTAGAGAGATGTCTGTCTAAGTGGGAGTTCTTGAGTAATATGATTAATTGAACTTAAATTTATCATGAAATTAGTCCTGGTAGTATTAGCATATCTATGTTGTAGATCAATAGCTCGCGTTTAGCTCCCCTGTTTTATTTTTGATATGTTCCTAGAGAAAACTAAGTTGAAAGATGTTAGTAGCAATGATGCCGATTAGATCCGTGATCTGAGGATTATCCTCATTGCTGCACAGAAGAATTATGTCCTTGATGCACCTCTAGGTGACAGACCTATTGCAGGAGCAGATGCAGACGTTATGAACGTTTGGCTAGCTTAATATGATGACTACTTGATAGTTTAGTGCACCATGCTTAACGGCTTAGAATCGGGACTTCAAAGACGTTTTGAACGTCATGGACCATATGAGATGTTCCAGGAGTTGAAGTTAATATTTCAAGCAAATACCCGAGTTGAGAGATATGAAGTCTCCAACAAGTTCTATAGCTAAAAGATGGAGGAGAATCGCTCATCTAGTGAGCATGTGCTCAGATTGTCTGGGTACTACAATCGCTTGAATCAAGTGGGAGTTAATCTTCCAGATAAAATAATGATTGACAGAATTCTCTAGTCACCATCACCAAGTTAGTAGAACTTCGTGATGAACTATGATATGCAAAGGATAAATTCCCAAGCTCTTCGTAATGCTGAAATTGACGAAGGTAGAAATCGAGAAAAACATCAAGTGTTGATGGTAGACAAGACCACTAGTTTCAAGAAAAGGGCAAAGGAAAAAAGGGGAACTTCAAGAAGAACAGCAAGCAAGTTGCTGCTCAAGTGAAGAAGCCCAAGTCTGGTCCTAAGCCTGAGACTAAGTGCTTCTACTGCAAAGGGACTGGTCACTGGAAGCGGAACTACCCCAAGTGATTGGCGGATAAGAAGGATGGCAAAGTGAACATAAGTATATTTGATATACATGTTATTGATGTGTACTTTACTAGTGTTTATAGAAACCCCTCAGTATTTGATACTAGTTCAGTTACTATGATTTGTAACTTGAATCGGGAGTTGCAGAATGAACAAAGACTAGTTAAGGGTGAGGTGACGATGTGTGTTGGAAGTGGTTCCAAGATTGATATGATCATCATCGCACACTCCATATACTTTCGGGATTAGTGTTGAACCTAAATAAGTGTTATTTGGTGTTTGTGTTGAGCATGAATATGATTTGATCATGTTTATTGCAATACGGTTATTCATTTAAGTAAGAGAATAAATTGTTGTTCTGTTTACATATACGGTTACACACCCAATGAAAATGGTTCGTTGGATCTCGATCGTAGTGATACACATATTCATAATATTGAAACCAAAAGATGCAAAGTTAATAATGATAGTGCAACTTATTTGTGGCACTGCCGTTTAGGTCATATTGGTGTAAAGCGCATGAAGAAACTCCATGTTGATGGACTTTTGGAATAACTTGATTATGAATCAGTTGATGCTTACGAACCATGCCTCATGGGCAAGATGACTAAGACTCCGTTCTCTAGAACAATGCAGCAAGCAACAGATTTGTTGGAAATCATGCATACTGATGTATGTGGTCCGATGAATACTGAAGCTCGCAGCAGGTATCATTATTTTCTGATCTTCACAGATGATTTGAACAGATATGAGTATATCTACTTGATGAAACACAAGTCTGAAATATTTGAAAAGTTCAAAGAATTTCAGAGTGAAGTGGAGAATCATCGTAACAAAAATAAAAGTTTCTACGATATGATCGCGGAAGTAAAATATTCGAGTTATGAGTTTGGCCTTCAGTTAAAACAATGTGAAATAGTTTCACTACTCACGCCACCTGGAACACCACAGTGTAATGGTGTGTCCGAACGTCATAATCGTACTTTACTTGATATGGTGCGATCTATGATGTCTCTTACAGATTTACCGCTATCGTTTTGGGGTTATGCATTAGAGACAGCTACATTCACGTTAAATAGGGCACCATCTAAATCCGTTGAGACGACACCGTATGAACTATGGTTTGGCAAGAAACCTAAGCTGTCGTTTCTTAAAGTTTGAGGTTGCAATGCTTATGTGAAAAAGTTTCAACCTGATAAGCTCTAACCCAAATCGGAGAAGTGCGTCTTCATAGGATACCCAAAAGAAAATGTTGGGTACAACTTCTATCACAGATCCGAAGGCAATATATTCGTTGCTGAGAATGGATCCTTTCTAGAGAAGGAGTTTCTCTCGAAAGAAGTGAGTGGGAGGAAAGTAGAACTTGATGAGGTAATTGTACCTGCTCCCTTATTGGAAAGTAGTTCATCACAGAAATCTGTTCCTGTGACTACTACACCAATTAGTGAGGAAGCTAATGATGATGATCATGTAACTTAAGATCAAGTTACTACCGAACCTCGTAGGTAAACTAGAGTGAGATCCGCACCAGAGTGGTACGGTAATCCTGTTCTGGAGGTCATGTTACTTGACCATGACGAGCTTACAAACTATGAGGAAACGATGATGAACCCAGATTCCGCAAAAATGGCTTGAGGCCATGAAATCTGAGATAGGATCCATGTATGAGAACAAAGTATGGACTTTGGTTGACTTGCTCGATGTTCGGCAAGCCATTGAGATTAAATGGATCTTCAAGAGGAAGACGGACGCTGATAGTAGTGTTACTATCTACAAAGCTAGACTTGTCGAAAAAGGTTTTTGTCAAAGTTCAAAGTGTTGACTACGATGAGATTTTCTCACTCGTATCGATGCTTAAAGTCTATCCGAATCATGTTAGCAATTGTCGCATTTTATGAAATCTGGCAAATGGATAACAAAACTGCAATCCTTAATGGATTTCTTAAAGAAGAGTTGTATATGATGCAACCAGAAGGTTTTGTCAATCCTAAAGGTGTTAACAAAATGTGCAAGCTCCAGCGATCCATCTATGGACTGGTGAAAGCATCTCAGAGTTGGAATATACGCTTTGATGAGTTGATCAAAGCATATAATTTTATACAGACTTGTGGTGAAGGCTGTATTTACAAGAAAGTGAGTGGGAGCACTACAACATTTCTGATAAGTATATGTGAATGACATATTGTTGATCGGAAATAATGTAGAATTATTCTGCAAAGCATAAAGGAGTGTTTGAAAGGAGTTTTTTCAAAGAAAGACCTCGATGAAGCTGCTTACATATTGAGCATCAAGATCTATAGAGATAGATCAAGACGCTTGATAAGTTTTTTAAATGAGTACATACCTTGACAAGATTTTGATGTAGTTCAAAATGGAACAGTCAAAGAAAGAGTTCTTGCCTGTGTTACAAGGTGTGAAATTGAGTAAGACTCAAAGCCCGACCACGACAGAAGATAGAAAGAGAATGAAAGTCATTCCCTATGCCTCAGCCATAGATTCTATAAAGTATGCCATGCTGTGTACCAGATCTATTGTATACCCTACACTGTGTTAAGCGAGGGAGTACAATAGTGATCTAGGAAGTAAATCACTGGACATCGGTCAAAATTATCCTTAGTGGAATAAGGATATGTTTCTCGATTATGGAGGTGACAAAAGGTTCGTCGTAAAAGGATTACGTCGATACAAGTTTTTGGCACTGATCCGGATGACTCTAAGACTTCATCTGGATACATATTGAAAGTGGGAGCAATTAGCTAAAGTAGCTCCGTGCAGAGCATTGTAGACATAGTAATTTGCAAAATACATACGGATCTGAATTTTGGCAGACCCATTGACTAAGCTTCTCTCACAAGAAAAACATGATCACACCTTAGTACTCTTTGGGTGTTAATCACATATAGATGTGAACTAGATTACTGACTCTAGTAAACCTTTTGAGTGTTGGTCACATGACGATGTGAACTATGGGTGTTAATCACATGGTGATGTGAACTATTGATGTTAAATCACATGGCGATGTGATCTAGAATATTGACTCTAGTGCAAGTGGGAGACTGAAGGAAATATGCCCTAGAGGCAATAATAAAGTTATTATTTATTTCCTTATTTCATGATAAATATTTATTATTCATGCTAGAATTGTATTAACCAGAAACATAATACATGTGTGAATACATAGACAAACAAAGTGTCACTAGTATGCCTCTACTTGACTAGCTCGTTAATCAAAGATGGTTATGTTTCCTAACCATAGACATGTGTTGTCATTTGATTAACGGGATCACATCATTAGGAGAATGATGTGATTGACATGACCCATTCCATTAGCTTAGCACCCGATCATTTAGTATGTTGCTATTGCTTTCTTCATGACTTATACATGTTCCTATGACTATGAGATTATGCAACTCCCGTTTACCGGATGAACACTTTGTGTGCTACCAAACATCACAACGTAACTGGGTGATTATAAAGGAGCTCTACAGGTGTCTCCAAAGGTGAATGTTGGGTTGGCGTATTTCGAGATTAGGATTTGTCACTCCGACTGTCAGAGAGGTATCTCTGGGCCGTCTCGGTAATGCACATCACATAAGCCTTGCAAGCATTACAACTAATGAGTTAGTTGCGAGATGATGTATTACAAAACGAGTAAAGGGACTTGCCGGTAACGAGATTGAACTAGGTATTGAGATACCGACGATCGAATCTCGGGCAAGTAACATACCGATGACAAAGGGAACAACGTATGTTGTTATGCGGTCTGACCGATAAAGATCTTCGTAGAATATGTAGGAGCCAATATGAGCATCCAGGTTCCGCTATTGGTTATTGACCGGAGACGTGTCTCGGTCATGTCTACATTGTTCTCGAACCCTCAGGATCCGCACGCTTAAGGTTTCGATGACAGTTATATTATGAGTTTATGAGTTTTGATGTACCGAAGTTAGCTGGGAGTCCCGGATGTGATCACGGACATGACGAGGAGTCTCGAAATGGTCGAGACATAAAGATTGATATATTGGACGGCTATATTCGGACACCAGAAGTGTTCCGGGTGGTTTCGGAGAAAACCGGAGAGCCGGAGGGTTACCGGAACCCCCCAGGAGAAGTAATGGGCCATATGGGCCTTAGTGGAGAGAGAGAGGGGCAGCCAAAGGTGGGCTGCGCGCCTCCTCCCCCTGGTCCGAATTGGACTAGGAGAGGGGGGGGGGGCGGCGCCCCCCTTTCCTTCTCCCTCCCCTCTTTCTTCCCCCTCCTAGTAGGAGTCCTACTCCTACTAGGAGGAGGACTCCTCCTGGTGCGCCAATAGGGGCCGGCCGGCCTCCTCCCCTTGATCCTTTATATACGGGGGCAGGGGGCACCCCTAGACACACAAGTTGATCCACGTGATCATATTCTTAGCCGTGTGCGGTGCCCCCTTCCACCATAATCCTCGATAATATTGTAGCGGTGCTTAGGCGAAGCCCTGCGACGGTAGTACATCAAGATCGTCACCATGCCGTCGTGCTGACAGAACTCTTCCCCGACACTTTGCTGGATCGGAGTCTGGGGATCGTCATCGAGCTGAACGTGTGCTAAAACTTGGAGGTGTCGTAGTTTCGGTGCTTGATCGGTCGGGCCGTGAAGACGTACGACTACATCAACCGCGTTGTGCTAACGCTTCCGCTGTCAGTCTACAAGGGTATGTAGATCACACTCTCCCCTCTCGTTGCTATGCATCACCATGATCTTGCGTGTGCGTAGGAAAATTTTGAAATTACTACGTTTCCCAACAGTCTTGCCTTCTCAGGCCGACGGCTTTGTGTTATATAGATGGGGCGCACCTCCCATAACAGCGCATACATACGGTTGAGATTACATTCTTGGAGATAAAGAAAGAAGGTAGAGATAAGAGGTACATGAGATAAACATTATACTCTAACTACCTAACCAACTCCTATGATGTGCCTGTCATGTAAATATGTGTCGGTCATGTAGATATTGACGTGTTTAACACCCTCCCTTAATCAAAACTCCATTAAGTTGAGATTATACTTGAAGCTTTCAAAATTCTTGACCGGCAATGCCTTTGTGAATCCATCTGCAATTTGATCACTGGAATGCACAAAACGAATGTCAAGTTGTTTGTGAGCCACCCTCTCTCTGACAAAATGAAAATCTATCTCAATGTGTTTGGTCCTGGCATGAAACACTGGATTAGCTGAAAGATAGGTGGTACCAAGATTATCACACCACAAACATGGATCTTGTTTACTTTTTATACCAAGTTCCTTGAGCATGGATTGAACCCATATGATTTCAACTGTGGCATTTGCCAATGCTTTATATTCTGCCTTTGTACTAGATCTAGAGACTGTAGCTTGCTTGCGAGCACACCATGAAATTAAGTTGGGTCCAAAGAAAATAGCAAAACCACCAGTAGAGCGTCTATCATCAAGACAGCCTGTCCAATCAGAATCAGAGAATGCACCGACAAGTGTAGAGGATGACTTGCTAAAATTGAGACCCATGCTTAATGTGTTTTTGACATATCTAACTATCCGTTTGGCAGCAGTCAAATGAACAATTGTAGATGCATGAAGAAACTGACATACTTTGTTGACAGCAAAAGAAATATCAAGCCTAGTAAGAGTAAGATATTGAAGAGCTCCTACCAAGATTTTGTATTTTGTGCTATCCTCTTGAGTCAAGAGAGTCCCTTGTGTGAGAGATAACTTTTCTGAGCTGGATAATGGAGTAGGTGTAGGTTTATAACCTTGTAGACCAGCTTTTCTTACCAAGTCAACTTCATACTTTTCTTGGGAGAGATGAAGTCCATCCTTGTGCCTCTTTACTTCAACCCCAAGAAAATAATGCAATTATCCAAGATCCTTCAAGGCAAAGTCTGTACTCAAATCTTTTAACAACCCTGTGATAGCTTCATCAGATGAGCTTGTCACAATAATATCATCAACATATATTAAGACAAATATGCATGTATTGAACTTGTTGTAGATGAACAGAGAGGTGTCAGACTTTGAAGGGACAAAACCAAGTGTTTGCATTTTGTGACAGAGACAGGAGTACCATGCTCTTGGTGCCTGTTTCAAACCATAAAGTGCTTTGTCCAACTTGCAGATATGAGAGGCTGCACTTTTACTTATAAACCCAGGAGGTTGTTTCATATATACCTCCTCTTCCAGAACACCATGAAGAAACGCGTTATGAACATCAAGTTGCCTGAGACTCCATCCCCTGGAAACGGCAATAGACAAAACAAGACGGATAGTGGCAGCTTTAACAACTGGACTAAATGTGTCCTCAGAATCTATGCCATACCGTTGTTTAAAACCCTTTGCAACGAGCCTAGCTTTGTAGCGATCAATAGTTCCATCAGATTTCCTCTTTATTCTGAATACCCACTTGCAATCAATTAAATTTTTACCTTGCTGTGGGGGAACCAAATGCCAAGTTTTATTTTTCTTGAGTGCCATGTATTCTTCATTCATAGCATTTTTCCACCTGTCATCACCAAGTGCTTCCTAAAGCATCTGGGGTTCACCTGGTTCACTTGTAGAACAGACCATACCGTATTTGGTTATGTGTATATAATTAACAGGATGTATTACCCCATGTTGTAGTCGTGTACGTCGTGACGGTGCAACATCTGAATCCTCAGCCACAGAAAATCCCGAAGCAGAAGCTCCTGTAGCAGAATCTTCTCCCGCCGGATCTTCTATGGCAGTTTGATCAGGTGCAGCATCTTCTATAGGCGCAGAAGATCCCGGGGCCTCATCATTGGTGAATGACGGCGTATCAGCCTCAAGGCGGACGCTAGTCTGCTGCGCGCGCGTGGGCGCACAGGAATCCGCGCCCGGTCTCGCAGCAGACCCCGGCCCCGTGTCAGGCCGACGAATCTGGTCGCTGATGTCTACTACACAACCTTCTTCTTGTAGACGTTGTTGGGCCTCCAAGTGCAGAGGTTTGTAGGACAGTAGCAAATTTCCCTCAAGTGGATGACCTAAGGTTTATCAATCCGTAGGAGGCGTAGGATGAAGATGGTCTCTCTCAAGCAACCCTGCAACCAAATAACAAAGAGTCTCTGGTTTCCCCAACACACCCAATACAATGGTAAATTGTATAGGTGCACTAGTTCTGCGAAGAGATGGTGATACAAGTGGTATATGGATAGTAGATAATGGTTTTGTAATCTGAAAATATAAAAACAGCAAGGTAACTAATGATAAAAGTGAGCATAAACGGTATTGCAATGCGTCGAAACAAGGCCTAGGGTTCATACTTTCACTAGTGCAAGTTCTCTCAACAATAATAACATAATTGGATCATATAACTGTCCCTCAACATGCAACAAAGAGTCACTCCAAAGTCACTAATAGCAGAGAACAAACGAAGAGATTATGGTAGGGTACGAAACCACCTCAAAGTTATTCTTTTCAATCAATCCGTTGGGCTATTCCTATAAGTGTCACGAACAGCCCTAGAGTTCGTACTAGAATAACACTTTAAGACACAAATCAACCAAAACCCTAATGTCACCTAGATACTCCAATGTCACCTCAAGTATCCATGGGTATGATTATACGATATGCATCACACAATCTCAGATTCATCTATTCAACCAACACGTAGAACCTCAAAGAGTGCCCCAAAGTTTCTACCGGAGAATCACGATGAAAACTTGTGCCAACCCCTATGCATAGGTTCATGGGCGGAACCCGCAAGTTGATCACCAAAACATACATCAAGTGAATCACGTGATATCCCATTGTCACCATAGATATCCACGGCAAGACATACATCAAGTGTTCTCAAATCTTTAAAGACTCAATCCGATAAGATAACTTCAAAGGGGAAACTCAATCCATCACAAGAAAGTAGAGGGGGAAGAAACATCATAGGATCCAAATATAATAGCAAACTCGCGATACATCAAGATCGTATCACCTCAAGAACACGAGAGAGAGAGAGAGATCAAACACATAGCTACTGGTACATACCCTCAGCCCCGAGGGAGAACTACTCCCTCCTCGTCATGGAGATCGTCGAGATGATGAAGATGGCCACCGGAGAGGGATTGCCCCCTCCGGTAGGGTGCCGGAATGGGTTTAGATTGGCTTTCGGTGGCTACGGAGGCTTCTGGCGCCGGAACTCCCGATCTATTGTGCCTCCCGGAGTTTTTAGGGTATATGGATATATATAGGCGGAAGAAATACATCAGGGGAGCCACGAGGGTGGAGGGGGCACCCAGGGGGGTGGGTGCGCCCCTGCCTCGTGGCCTCCTCATTGCTGCCCTTATGTGGACTCCAAGTCTCCCGGGTTGCTTTCCTTCCAAAAATAAGTTCCATGAAGTTTCAGGTCAATTGGACTCCGTTTGATTTTCCTTTTCTGCGATACTCTAAAACAAGGAAAAAAACAGAAACTGGCACTGGGCTCTAGGTTAATAGGTTAGTCCCAAAAATAATATAAAAGTGTATAATAAAGCCCATAAACATCCAAAGTTGATAATATAATAGCATGGAACAATCAAAAATTATAGATACGTTGGAGACGTATCAACATCCCCAACCTTAATTCCTGCTCGTCCTCGAGTAGGTAAATGATAAAAATAGAATTTTTGATGTGGAATGCTACCTAACATATTTCTCTAAGTAATTCTTCTTTATTGTGGCAAGAATATTCAGATCCATAAGATTGAAGACAAAAGTTTAATATTGACATAAAAAATAATAATACTTCAAGCATACTAACTAAGCAATCATGTCTTCTCAAAATAACATGACCAAAGAAAGTTATCCCTACAAAATCATATAGTCTGGCTATGCTCCATTTTCACCACACAAAATATTTAAATCATGCAAAACCCCGATGACAAGCCAAGCAATTGTTTCATACTTTTGATGTTCTCAAACTTTTTCAATCTTCACGCAATATATGAGCGTGAGCCATGGATATAGCACTATAGGTGGAATAGAATGGTGGTTGTGGATATGACAAAAAGGAGAAGATAGTCTCACATCAACTAGGCGTATCAACGGGCTATGGAGATGCCCATTAATAGATATCAATGTGAGTGAGTAGGGATTGCCATGCAACGGATGCACTAGAGCTATAAGTGAATGAAAGCTTAAAAAGAAACTAAGTGGGTGTGCATCCAACTCGCTTGCTCACGAAGACCTAGGGAATTTTGAGGAAGCCCATCATTGGAATATACAAGCCAAGTTCTATAATGAAAGATTCCCACTAGTATATGAAATTCACAACATAGGAGACTCTCAATCATGAAGATCATGGTGCTACTTTGAGGCACAAGTGTGGTAAAAGGATAGTAGCATTACCCCTTCTCTCTTTTTCTCCCATTTTTTATTATTTTTATTTTTTTATTTGGGCCTTTCTCTATTTTTTATGGCCTCTTGTTTTCTCTTTTTTTATTTGGGCTTCTTTGGCCTCTTTTTTATTTTTTTCATCCAGAGTCTCATCCCGACTTGTGGGGGAATCATAGTCTCCATCATCCTTTCCTCACTGGGACAATGCTCTAATAATGATGATCATCACACTTTTATTTTCTTACAACTCAAGAATTACAACTCGATACTTAGAACAAAATATGACTCTATATGAATGCCTCCGGCGGTGTACCGGGATGTGCAATGACTCATGAGTGACATGTATGAAAGAATTATGAACGGTGGCTTTGCCACAAATACAATGTCAACTACATGATCATGCAAAGCAATATGATAATGATGAAGCGTGTCATAATAACGGAACGGTGGAAAGTTGCATGGCAATATATCTCGGAATGGCTATGGAAATGCCATGATAGGTAGGTATGGTGGCTGTTTTGAGGATGGTATATGATGGGTTTATGATACCGGCGAAAGGTGCACAGTATTAAAGAGGCTAGCAATGGTGGAAGGGTGAGAGTGCGTATAATCCATGGACTTAACATTAGTCATAAGGAACTCACATACTTATTGCAAAAATCTATTAGTTATCGAAACGAAGTACTACGCGCATGCTCCTAGGGGGATAGATTGGTAGGAAAAGACCATTGCTCGTCCCCGACCGGCACTCATAAGGAAGACAATCAATAAATAAATCATGCTCCGACTTTATCACATAACGGTTCACCATACGTGCATGCTACGGGAATCACAAGCTTCAGCACAGGTATTTCTCAAATTCATAACCACTCAACTAGCATGACTCTAATATTACCATCCTCATATCTCAAAACAATCATCAAGTATCAAACTTCTCATAGTATTCAATGCACTCTATATGAAAGTTTTTATTATATCCCTCTTGGATGCCCATCATATTAGGACTAAATTCATAACCAAAGCAAATTACCATGCTGTTTAGGACTCTCAAAATAATATAAGTGAATCATGAGAGTTCATCTATTTCTATAAAATAAAACCACCACCGTGCTCTAAAAAGATATAAGTGAAGCACTAGAGCAAATAACAAACTATTCCGACAGATATAAGTGAAGATCAATGAGTAGTCGAATAATCATGCAACTATATGAAGACTCTCTAACATTTAAGGATTTCAGATCTTGATACTTTATTCAAACAGCAAGCAAAACAAAATAAAATGAAATCTAAGAATAGCAAACATCATGTGAAGAAGCAAAAACTTAGGATCAATCGATACTAACCGATAGTTGTTGAAGAAGAAAGGTGGGATGCCAACCGGGGCATCCCCAAGCTTAGACGCTTGAGACTTCTTGAAATATTATCTTGGGGTGCCTTGGGCATCCCCAAGCTTGAGCTTTTGTGTCTTCTTAATTCCTCTCATATCACGGTCTCCCTAAATCTCAAAAGCTTCATCCACACAAAACTCAACAAGGACTCATGAGATAAGTTAGTATAAACCATTGCAAAAACCTTATCATACTCTACTGTAGCAAATCACTAAAATTATTATTCAACATTGCATACTAAATGCCTCTGCGTATTTAATAGTCCTATCCTCAAATAGAATCATTAAAGAAGCAAACATATGCAAATAAAGCAAACATAACAGCAATCTGCCTAAACAGGACAGTCTGTAAAGAGTGCAACAAGATCCATACTTCCCTAGCTCCAAAAATTATCAAAGAAAATTCCCACTGTATTAAATTTATCAGAGCTTAATATGCAAAAGGTTTAAACATTTTATCACATTCTTAATTTTCTAGGGAATCATTGCAACAGCGGTAAACTTTCTGTTTTCAAACAGCAACACGAGGACTTGTAAAATAGGCATAGTAAAGGCTATCAATGCCACTTTTATTGAAATAAAAGATGCAAAACATTGTTCTAAATAACAGAAAGCAAATCCTAACAAAATAAATTGAAGCTCCAAGCAAAACACATATCATGTGGTGAATAAAAATATAGCTCCAAGTAAAGTTACCGATGAACGAAGACGAAAGAGGGGATGCCTTCCGGTGCATCCCCAAGCTTAGGCTCTTGGTTGTCCTTGAATACTACCTTGGGGTGCCTTGGGCATCCCCAAGCTTAGGCTCTTACCACTCCTTATTCAATAATCCATCGAATATTTACCCAAAACTTGAAAACTTCACAACACAAAACTTAACAGAAAACTCGTAAGCTCCATTAGTATAAGAAAGCAAATCACCATCATAAGGTACTGTAATGAACTCATTCTTTAATTATATTTTTTTGACCATGCATTATTTAATTATATTACTGTTAAACCTACTGTATTCCAACTTCTCTATGGTTTATAAACTATGTTACTAGCCATAGATTCATCAAAATAAGCAAACAACACACTAAAAACAGAATCTGTCAAAAACAGAACAGTATGTAGTAATCTGTAGCTAACGCAAACTTCTGAAACACCAAAAATTCTAAAATAAATTTCTGGACGTGAGTAATTTATCTATTAATAATCTGAAAAAGAATTAACTAAATATCACTCTCCAATAAAAAATGGCAGCAAATCTCGTGAGCGCTAAAGTTTCTGTTTTTTTACAGCATGATTAAAAAGACTTTCCCCAAGTCTTCCCAACGGTTCTACTTGGAACAAACACTAATTAAAAGCATAAAACCACATCTAAACAGAGTCTAGATGAATTATTTATTACTAAACAGGAACAAAAAGCAAGGAATAAAAATAAAGTTGGGTTGCCTCCCAACAAGCGCTATCGTTTAATGCCCCTAGCTAGGCATGATGATTTCAATGATGCTCACATAAAAGATAAGAATTGAAACATAAATAGAGCATCAAGAAGAATATGACTAGCACATTTAAGTCTAACCCACTTCCTATGCATAGGGATTTTGTGAGCAAACAACTTGTGGGAACAAGAATCAACTTGCATAGGAAGGTAAAACAAGCATAACTTCAAAACTTTAAGCACATAGAGAGGAAACTTGATATTATTGCAATTCCTAAAAGCATATGTTCCTCCCTAATAATAATTTTCAGTAGCATCATGAATGAATTCAACAATATAACCAGCATCTAAAGCATTCTTTTCATGATCTACAAGCATAGAATTTTTATTACTCTCCACATAAGCAAATTTCTTCTCATGAATAATAGTGGGAGCAAACTCAACAAAATAACTATCATGTGATTGAAAATTAAGATCAAGATGACAAGTTTCATGGTTATCATTATTCTTTAAAGCATACATGTCATCACAATAATCATCATAGATAGTAGGCATGCTTTCATCATAGTAAATTTGCTCATCAAAGCTTGGGGGACAAAAAACATCATCTTCATCAAACATAGCTTCCCCAAGCTTGTGGCTTTGCATATCATTAGCATCATGGATATTCAAGGAATTCATACTAACAACATTGCAATCATGCTCATCATTCAAATATTTAGTGCCAAACATTTTAATGCATTCTTCTTCCAACACTTCGGCACAATTTTCCTTTCCATCATACTCACGAAAGATATTAAAAAGATGAAGCGTATGAGGCAAACTTAATTCCATTTTTTGTAATTTCATTTTATAAACTAAACTAGTGATAAAACAAGAAACAAAAAGATCGATTGCAAGATCTAAAGATACACCTTCAAGCACTCACCTCCCCGGCAATGGCGCCAGAAAAGAGCTTGATGTCTACTACACAACCTTCTTCTTGTAGACGTTGTTGGGCCTCCAAGTGCAAAGGTTTGTAGGACAATAGCAAATTTCCCTCAAGTGGATGACCTAAGGTTTATCAATCCATAGGAGGCGTAGGATGAAGATGGTCTCTCTCAAGCAACCCTACAACCAAATAACAAAGAGTCTCTTGTGTCCCCAACACACCCAATACAATGGTAAATTGTATAGGTGCACTAGTTCTGCGAAGAGATGGTGATACAAGTGGTATATGGATAGTAGATAATGGTTTTTGTAATCTGAAAATATAAAAACAGCAAGGTAACTAATGGTAAAAGTGAGCGTAAACGGTATTGCAATGCGTTGAAACAAGGCCTAGGGTTCATACTTTCACTAGTGCAAGTTCTCTCAACAATAATAACATAATTGGATCATATAACTATCCCTCAACATGCAACAAAGAGTCACTCCAAAGTCACTAGTAGCGGAGAACAAACGAAGAGATTATGGTAGGGTACGAAACCACCTCAAAGTTATTCTTTCCAATCAATCCGTTGGGCTATTCCTATAAGTGTCACAAACAGCCCTAGAGTTCGTACTAGAATAACACCTTAAGACACAAATCAACCAAACCCCTAATGTCACCTAGATACTCCAATGTCACCTCAAGTATCCGTGGGTATGATTATATGATATGTATCACACAATCTCAGATTCATCTATTCAACTAACACATAGAACCTCAATGAGTGCGCCAAAGTTTCTACCGGAGAATCACGACGAAAATGTGTGCCAACCCCTATGCATAGGTTCATGGGCGGAACCCTCAAGTTGATCACCAAAACATACATCAAGTGAATCACGTGATACCCCATTGTCACCACAGATATCCATGGCAAGACCTACATCAAGTGTTCTCAAATCTTTAAAGACTCAATCTGATAAGATAATTTCAAAGGGAAACTCAATCCATTACAAGAGAGTAGAGGGGGGAAGAAACATCATAGGATCCAAATATAATAGCAAAGCTCGCGATACATCAAGATCGTATCACCTTAAGAACACGAGAGAGAGAGAGGGGGGGGAGAGAGAGAGATCAAACGCATAGCTACTGGTGCATACCCTCAGCCCCAAGGGAGAACTACTCCCTCCTTGTCATGGAGATCGTCGGGATGATGAAGATGGCCACCGGAGAGGGACTGCCCCCTCCGACAGGGTGCCGGAACGGGTCTAGATTGGCTTTCGGTGGCTACGGAGGCTTTTGGCGGCGGAACTCCCGATCTATTGTGCCCCCCAAAGTTTTTAGGGTATATGGATATATATAGGCGGAAGAAATACATCAGGGGAGCCACGAGGGTGGAGGGCACGCCCAGGGGGGTGGGCGCGCCCCCTGCCTCGTGGCCTCCTTGTTGCTGCCCTTACGTGGACTCCAAGTCCCCTGGGTTGCTTTCCTTCCAAGAATAAGTTCCGTGATGTTTCAGGTCAATTGGACTCCGTTTGATTTTCCTTTTCTGCAATACTCTAAAACAAGGGAAAAAACAGAAACTGGCATTGGGCTCTAGGTTAATAGGTTAGTCCCAAAAATAATATAAAAGTGTATACTAAAGCCCATAAACATCCAAAGTTGATAATATAATAGCATGGAACAATAAAAAATCATAGATACGTTGGAGACGTATCAGTCGCGCCGCTTGTACGTGACCGGTTGGTCACGGAAGCACACGCCGTCCTGGCGAGCCACGTGCTGCCGCGTGTCGAACGGGGGTTGGCGCGGAGAGGCGCTTGGGCTACCACTAGTTGTAGCGTGACGCGCGGCATGCGCTGGGCTGGGGACGGCCGCACAGACGGCTGGCGCTGTCGCCTGCGCATCGGCCGGCTCTGATCCCGAGGGGGATCGACTAAACTGCTGCTGCGGAGCCGATACCGAGGAGGATTTGCCTCCTGGATGCGGACACATGTGATATTGGACTACCGGCGCATTTTTTCATTGATTTCTCCATTGTTTTCGCTGTTATCTCCTGGAACATCATCAAAAAAGCTCATGCACACCATTAGTAGCAGGATTAGTCAATAGTTGATCATTATAATTCGGACCCCCTTGATCAATGGTGGCAAGATGAGTAGGCAGGAGGAGAATTTCTTCTCAGAGTCGAGCACCGGTGTTTGGGTGTAGGATGGCGAAAGGAAATTTTGTTTCATCAAAAACGACGTCATGAGATATATAGACACGTCAAGTGGATATATCTAAGCACTTGACACCTTTGTGTTGAGGGCTATACCCTAGAAAAGCACATTGTTTTGAGCGAAGCATGGGTTTTCTTTTGTTGTATGGGCGAAGATTGGGCCAACAAGCACACCCAAATACGCGAAGAGATTTATAGTCTGGTTTGGTGTGAAGAAGTCATTCTACTGGAGTTTGATTGTTGATGACTCGACTAGGAAGCATATTAATGATGTGAACAATAGTAAGAAAGGCCTCATCCCAAAACTTGAGGGGCATGGAGGCTCCTGCCAGGAGAGCTAGCCCGACCTCAACTATGTGTCTGTGCTTCCGTTCAGCGGAGCCATTCTGTTGATGGGCATGAGGGCATGATACATGGTGTGATATGGCAAGTGTTTGGAAGAAGGAGTTGAGTTTTTCATACTCCCCCCAGTCCGATTGGACTGCAATAATTTTGCTATCAAATTTTTGTTCAACTAAGGCTTGAAAGTTTTGAAAAACTTGAAAGACATTGGATCTCTTTTTGAGAAGGTAAATCCACACAAACTTGCTATAGTCATCTATAAAGCTTACATAATACTCATGTCTACCAACAGAAGTGGGAGCAGGACCCCACACATCAGAAAAGATCAATTGAAGTGGTTTGGTAGAGATACTAGTAGATACTGGATAAGATAATTGATGACTTTTAGCACATTGACAGGAATCACAAATAGTTTCGACATTTTGTTCACCAACAAATGGGAGTTTATTTTTCCTAAGCAATCTTTCAACTAAAGAAAAAGCAACATGCCCTAATCGATCGTGCCACCGTGTTGACGAAATTTTGACAACACCATTGGCTTGTTTATTGAGTCTCATAAGCTCCGGAATCAACGGGTAAAGCCCTCGAACACATCTACCTCGATAGAGAACCTTCTCCGTGGCCTCGTCCTTGATCAAAAAGAAATAAGTATGAAATTCAAGGAAAACATGATTATCAAGTGCAATTATATGAATGGACAGGAGACTTTTAGTAGCACTAGGGACATGCAAAATTTTCTTGAGATGAATTGGACAGTGAGGGGTACGAAAAGTAGAATGACCAATGTGACAAATCTGCACACCTTCTCCACTTGCCGTGTGGATGTGATCCTTGTCACGGTACTTTTCTTTCATCGTGACTTTCTCAAGCTCATTGGTGATGTGGTTGGTGGCGCCGCTATCAACGTACCAATTTGTGTCGATGCCGTAGGATCCATCAGTCGTGGCAGCCACCTTTTCTTCATCTTGGGAGTCCTCGTCATCTTCATCATAACGATACCAGCAATCCTTCACGGTGTGCCCTGGCTTACCACAAATCTGGCGGCGAGGCATCTCTAGTCGGGCCCGAGGTGGACCGCCGCCACGACGACCGCGGGATGCACCATAGCGGCTATTGCCGCCGCCGCTGTTTCAACCACCACCGTGTCCTCCAGATCGCCCCTTGGCGCGAGAGGAGCCACGGCCACGTGATCCACCACCACGGCCACGCACCGCGGCGTTGGCAGAGGAGCGGAAGCCGCCGCTGCCCGAGTGATTAATCTAAGCCATGCGCTCGTCGAAGTTGCTGAGCATGGCGTAGAGCTCATCGAGGGAGACTGGCGTGACGCATGCGTCGAGGGCGTGGACTAGGGGCTGGTAGTCGACGTCGAGGCCGTGGATGATGTAGGAGATGAGTTCGTCGTCTTGGATGGCCTTCCCCGCAGCTGCAAGCTCGTCGGCGAGGCCACAGAGAGAGGCGAATGTTGGAAATATGCCCTAGAGGCAATAATAAAATGGTTATTATTGTATTTCCTTGTTCATGATAATTGTCTATTGTTCATGCTATAATTGTATTAACCGGAAACCATAATACATGTGTGAATACATGGACCACAACATGTCCCTAGTAAGCCTCTAGTTGACTAGCTCGTTGATCAATAGATGGTCATGGTTTCCTCACCATGGACATTGGATGTCATTGATAACGGGACATTGGATGTCATTCATGGTTTCCTGACCATGACCATGGACATTAGGAGAATGATGTGATGGACAAGACCCAATCCTAAGCCTAGCACAAGATCGTATAGTTCGTCTGCTAAAGCTGTTGTAACGTCAAGTATCATTTCCTTAGACCATGAGATTGTGCAACTCCCGGATACCGTAGGAATGCTTTGGGTGTACCAAACGTCACAACGCAACTGGGTGGCTATAAAGGTGCACTACGGGTATCTCCAAAAGTGTCTGTTGGGTTGGCACGAATCGAGACTGGGATTTGTCACTTCGTGTAAACGGAGAGGTATCTCTGGGCCACTCGGTAGGACATCATCATAATGTGCACAATGTGACCAAGGAGTTGATCACGGGATGATGTGTTACGGAACGAGTAAAGAGACTTGCCGGTAACGAGATTGAACAAGGTATCAGGATACCGACGATCGAATCTCAGGCAAGTACTATACCGGTAGACAAAGGGAATTGTATACGGGGTTGATTGAATCCTCGACATCGTGGTTCATCCGATGAGATCATCGTGGAGCATGTGGGAGCCAACATGGGTATCCAGATCCCGCTGTTGGTTATTGGCCGGAGAGTTGTCTCTGTCATGTCTACGTGTCTCCCGAACCCGTAGGGTCTACACACTTAAGGTTCGGTGACGCTAGAGTTGTAGAGATATTAGTATGCGGTTAACCGAAAGTTGTTCGGAGTCCCGGATGAGATCCTGGACGTCACGAGGAGTTCCGGAATGGTCCGGAGGTAAAGATATATATATATATATATATATATATATATATATATATATATATATGAAGTCCAGTTTCGGCCACCGGGAGAGTTTCGGGGTCACCGGTATTGTACCGGGACCATCGGAAGGGTCCCGGGGGTCCACCGGGTGGGGCCACCTGTCCCGGAGGGCCCCATGGGCTGAAGTGACGTGGGAACCAGCCCCTGGTGTGCCCCCCTTGGGCCTCCCTTGCGCCTAGGGTTGGAAACCCTAAAGGGGTGGGGGTGCCTCCACCTGGCTTGTGGGCCAAGCCACCCCCTAGGCCGCCGCCCCTCCCATTAGATGGGATCTCTAGGGGCCGGCGCCCCCCCAGGGCCCCTATATATAGTGGAGGAGAGGGAGGGCAGCAGCACCCTAAGCCATGGCGCCTCCCTCCCTCCCGTGACACCTCTTCCTCCCTGCTTGCGCTTGGCGAAGCCCTGCCGGGATCCCGCTACTTCCACCACCACGCCATCGTGCTGCTGGATCTCCATCAACTTTTCCTCCCCCTTGCTGGATCAAGAAGGAGGAGACGTCTCCGCTACGTACGTGTGTTGAACGCGGAGGTGCCGTCCGTTCAGCGCTAGGATCATCGTGATTTGGATCACGACGAGTACGACTCCATCAACCCCGTTCTCTTGAACGCTTTCGCTTAGCGGTCTACAAGGGTATGTAGATGCACTCCCCTTCCCCTCATTGCTAGATTACTCCATAGATTGATCTTGGTGATGTGTAGAAAATTTTAAATTTCTTCTACGGTCCCCAACAGTGGTATCAGAGCTAGGTCTATGCGTAGATTCTATGCACGAGTAGAACACAAAGTAGTTGTGGGCGATGATTTGTTCAATTTGCTTGCCGTTACTAGTCTTATCTTGATTCAGCGGCATTGTGGGATGAAGCGGCCCGGACCAACCTTACACGTACGCTTACGTGAGACTGGTTCCACCGACTGACATGCACTTGATGCATAAGGTGGCTGGCGGGTGTCTGTCTCTCCCACTTTAGTCGGATCGGATTCGATGAAAAGGGTCCTTATGAAGGGTAAATAGCAATTGGCATATCACCATTGTGGTTTTGCGTAGGTAAGAAACGTTCTTGCTAGAAATCCATAGTAGCCATGTAAAACATGCAACAACAATTAGAGGACGTCTAACTTGTTTTTGCAGGGTTTGCTATGTGATGTGATATGGCCAAAAGGATGTGATGAATGATATATGTGATGTATGAGATTGATCATGTTCTTGTAATAGGAATCACGACTTGCATGTCGATGAGTATGACAACCAGCAGGAGCCATAGGAGTTGCCTTAATTTATTTATGACCTGCGTGTCAATGAAAACGCCATGTAATTTCTTTACTTTATTGCTAACCGTTAGCCATAGTAGTAGAAGTAATGGTTGGCGAGGCAACTTCATGAAGACATGATGATGGAGATCATGGTGTCATGCCGGTGACGATGGTGTTCATGCCGCGTCTCGAAGATGGAGATCAAAGGCGCAAGATGATATTGGCCATATCATGTCACTTTATGATTTGCATGTGATGTTTGTCATGTTTTTACATCTTATTTGCTTAGAACGACGGTAGCATAAATAAGATAATCCCTCATTAAAATATCAAGAATTGTGTTCCCCCTAACTATGCACCATTGCTAAGGTCCGTTGTTCCGAAGCACCACGTGATGATCAGGTGTGATAGGTTCTAACGTTCGCATACAACGGGTGTAAGCCAGATTTACACACGCAATACACTTAGGTTAACTTGACGAGCCTAGCATGTACTCCCTTCGTCCCGAATTACTTGTCGCAGGTATGGATGTATCTAGATGTATTTTAGTTATAGATACATCAATTTCTATCCATTTCTGCGACGAGTAATTTGGGACGGAGGGAGTACATACATGGCCTCGGAACACGAAAGACCGAAAGGTCGAACATGAGTCGTATAGTGGATACGATCAACATGAAGATGTTCACCGATGATGACTAGTCCGTCTCACGTGATGATCGGACATGGCCTAGTTGACTCGGATCATGTATCACTTAGATGACTAGAGGGATGCCTATCTAAGTGGGAGTTCATTGAATAATTTGATTAGATGAACTTAATTATCATGAACATAGTCATAAGGTCTTTGCAAATTATGTCGTAGCTCACGCTTTGGTTCTACTGTTTTAGATATGTTCCTAGAGAAAATTTAGTTGAGAGTTGATAGTAGCAATTATGCGGACTGAGTCCGTGAACTGAGGATTGTCCTCATTGCTGCACAGAAGGGCTATGTCCTTAATGCACCGCTCAGTGTGTTGAACCTCGAGCGTCGTCTATAGATGTTGGGAAACATCTGACATACACGTTTTGATGACTACATGGTAGTTCAGTGCGTAATACTAACGGTTTAGAATTGTGGCACCAAAGACGTTTTTGAAACCTCGCAAAACATATGAGATGTTCCAAAGACTGAAATTGGAATTTCAGACTAGTGCCCACGTCAAGAGGTATGAGACCTCTGACAAGTTTCTTAAGCCTGCAAACTAAGGGAGAAAAACTCAATCGTTGAGCATGTGCTCAGATTGTTTGAGTACTGCAATCGCTTGAATCGAGTGGGAGTTAATCTTCCAGATGAGATAGTGATGGTTCTCCATAGTCACTGCCACCAAGCTATTGGAGCTTCATGATGAACTATAACATATCAGGGATAGACATGATGATCCTTGAGCAATTCGCGATGTTTGACATCGTGAAAGTAGAAATCAAGTAGGAGCATCAATTGTTGATGGTTAGTAAAACCACTAGTTTCAAGAAGGGCAAGGGAAAGAAGGGATACTTCATGAAACGGCAAATCAGTTGCTGCTCTAGTGAAGAAACCCAAGGTTGAACCAAACCCAAGACTAAGTGCTTCTATAATGAGGGGAACGGTCACTGAAGTAGAACTACCCTAGATACTTGGTAGATGAGAAGGCTGGCAAGGTCGACATAAGTATTTTGGATATACGTCATATTATTGTGTACTTTACTAGTACTCCTAGTAGCACCAGGGTAATAAATACCGGTTCGGTTGCTAAGCGTTAGTAACTTGAAATAAAAGGCTACGGAGACTAGCTAAAGGTGAGATGACGATATGTGTTGGAAGTGTTTCCAAGGTTGATGTGATCAAACATCGCACGCTCCCTCTACCATCGGGATTGGTGTTAAACCGAAATAATTGTTATTTGGTGTTTGCGTTGAGCATAGACATGATTGGATTATGTTTATCGCCACACGATTATTCATTAGGAGAATAATGGTTACTCTATTTATTTGAATAATACCTTCAATGGTCTTGCACCTAAAATGAATGGTTTACTGAATCTCGATCGTAGTGATACACATGTTCATGCCAAAAGATATAAGATAGTAATGATAGTACCACGTACTTGTGGCACTGCCATTTGAGTCATGTTGGTATAAAACGCATGAAGAAGCTCCATGTTGATGGATCTTTGGACTCACTCGTTTTTGAAAAGATTGAGACATGCGAACCATGTCTATTGGTAGATATGCATGAAGAAACTCCATGCAGATGGATCGTTTGGACTCACTTGATTTTGAATCACTTGAGACATGCAAATCATACCACATGGGCAAGATGACTGAAAGGCCTCGTTTTTAGTAAGATGGAACAAAAAAAAGGCAACTTCTTGGAAGTAATACATTTTGATGTGTGCAGTCCAATGAGTGCTGAGGCACGCAGTGGATATTGTTATGTTCTTACTTCACAGATGATTTGAGTAGATGTTGAGTATATTTACTTGATGAAACACAAGTCTGAATTATTGAAAGGTTTAAGTAATTTCAGAGTGAAGTTGAAGATCGTCGTGACAAGATGATAAAATGTCTATGATATGATCATAGAGATGAATATCTGAGTTACGAGTTTGGCACACAATTAAGACACTGTGGAAATTGTTTCACGACTAATACTGCCTGGACCACCATAGTGTGATGGTGTGTCCGAACATCACAACTGCACCCTATTGGATATGGTGCATACCATGATGTCTCTTATCGAATTACCACTATCGTTTATGGGTTAGGCATTAGAGACAACCACGCTCACTTTAAATAGGGCACCACACAATTCCGTTGAGACGACACCGTATGAACCATGATTTAGAGAAACCTAAGCTGTCGTTTCTTAAAAGTTTGGGGCTGCGATGCTTATGTGAAAAAGTTTCAGGCTGATAAGCTCGAACCCAAAGCGGATAAATGCATCTTCATAGAATACCCAAAAATAGTTGGGTATACCTCCTATTTCAGATCCGGAAGCAAAAGTGATTGTTTCTAGAAACGGGTCCTTTCTTGAGGAAAAGTTTCTCTCGAAAGAATTGAGTGGGGGGATGGTGGAGACTTGATGAGGTTATTGAACCGTCACTTCAACTAGTGTGTGGCAGGGCACATGAAGTTGTTCCTGTGGCACCTACACCAATTGAAGTGGAAGCTTATGATAGTGATCATGAAACTTTGGATCAAGTCACTACCAAATCTCATAGGTCTACAAGGATGCATACTACTTCAGAGTGGCACGTAATCCTGTCTTAGAAGTCATGTTGCTAGACAACAATGAACCTATGAGCTATGGAGAAGTGATGGTGGGCCCAGATTCCGAAGAATGGCTCGAGGCCATAAAAACCGAGAGAGGATCCATGTATAAAAGAAAGTATAGACTTTGAAAGAACCACTTGATGGTCGTAAGGCTGTTGGGTGCAGATGGATTTTAAAAGGAAGACACACAATGATGGTAAGTGTCACCATTAAGAAAGCTCGACTTGTCGTTAAGATGTTTCCCGACAAGTTCAAGGAGTTGACTACGATGAGACTTTCTCACTCGTAGCGATGCTAAGAGTCTGTTGGAATTATGTTAGCAGTTACTGCATTATTTATGAAATCTTGCAGATAGGATGTCAAAACATTGTTTCCTCGACGTTTTTCTTGAGGAAAGGTTGTATGTGATACAACCAGAAGGTTTTGTCAATCCTGAAAGATGCTAACAAGTATGCAAAGCTCCAGCAATCCTTCTAAGGACCGGAGTAAGCATCTCGGAATTGGAATGTACGCTTTGATGAGATGATCAAAGATTTTGGGTTTATACAAAGTTTATGAGAAACTTGTATTTCCAAAGAAGTGAGTGGGAGCACTATAGAATTTTTGATGAGTATATGTTGTTAACATATTGTTGATCAGAAATGATGTAGAATTTCTGGAAAGCATGCAAGGTTATTTGAAAAGTGTTTTTCAATGGAAAATCTGGATTAAGCTACTTGAACATTGAGCATCAAGATCTATAAGGATAGATCAAAAACGCTTAATAGTACTTTCGAATGAATACATACCGTGACAAGATTTTGAAGGAGTTCAAAATAGATCAGCAAAGAAGGAGTTCTCAGCTGTGTTACAAGGTGTGAATATTGAGTAAGACTCAAGACCTGACCACGTCCCCTATGCTTTAGACGTAGGCTCTACAGTATGCTATGCTGTGTACAGCACCTCAAGTGTGCCTTGCCATGAGTCAGTCAAGGGGTACAAGAGTGATCCAGGAATGGATCACACGACAGTGGTCGAACTTATCCTTAGTAACTAGTGGACTAAGAAATTTTCTCGATTATGGAGGTGGTAAAAGAGTTCGTCGTAAAGGGTTACGTCGATGCAAACTTTGACACTAATCCGGATGACTCTGAGTAGTAAACCGGATTCGTATAGTAGAATAGTTATTTGGAATAGCTCCAAGTAGCGCGTGGTAGCTGCATCTACAAGATGACATAGAGATTTGTAAAGCACACATGGATCTGAAAGGTTCAGACTCATTGACTAATAAACCTCTCTCACAAGCAAGATATGAACAAACCCCATGGGTGTTGGATTCATTGCAATCACATAGTGATGTGAACTAGATTATTGACTCTAGTGCAAGTGGGAGACTGTTGGAAATATGCCCTAGAGGCGATAATAAAATGGTTATTATTGTATTTCCTTGTTCATGATAATTGTCTATTGTTCATGCTATAACTGTATTAACCGGAAACAGTAATACATGTGTGAATACATAGACCACAACATGTCCCTAGTAAGCCTCTAGTTGACTAGCTCGTTGATCAATAGATGGTCATGGTTTCCTGACCATGGACATTGGATGTCATCAATAACGGGATCACATCATTAGGAGAATGATGTGATGGACAAGACCCAATCCTAAGCCTAGCACAAGATCGTATAGTTCGTCTGCTAAAGCTGTTCTAATGTCAAGTATCATTTCCTTAGACCATGAGATTGTGCAACTCCCGGATACCGTAGGAATTCTTTGGGTGTACCAAACGTCACAACGTAACTGGGTGGCTATAAAGCTGCACTACGGGTATCTCTGAAAGTGTCTGTTGGGTTGGCACGAATCGAGACTGGGATTTGTCACTCCGTGTAAACGAAGAGGTATCTCTGGGCCCACTCGGTAGGACATCATCATAATGTGCACAATGTGACCAAGGAGTTGATCACGGGATGATGTGTTACAGAACGAGTAAAGAGACTTGCCGGTAACGAGATTGAACAAGGTATCGGGATACCGACGATCGAATCTCGGGAAAGTACTATATCGGTAGACAAAGAGAATTGTATACGGGATTGATTGAATCCTCGACATCGTGGTTCATCCGATGAGATCATCGTGGAGCATGTGGGAGACAGCATGGGTATCCAGATCCCGCTGTTGGTTATTGGCCAGAGAGTTGTCTCTGTCATGTCTACGTGTCTCCCGAACCCGTAGGGTCTACACACTTAAGGTTCGGTGACGCTAGAGTTGTAGAGATATTAGTATGCGGTTAACCGAAAGTTGTTCGGAGTCCCAGATGAGATCTCGGACGTCACGAGGAGTTCCGGAATGGTCCGGAGGTAAAGATATATATATAGGAAGTCCAGTTTCGGCCACCAGAAGAGTTTCGGGGTCACCGGTATTGTACCGAGGCCACCGGAAGGGTCCCGGGGGTCCACTGGGTGGGGCCACCTGTCCCGGAGGGCCCCATGGGCTGAAGTGACGTGGGAACCAGCCCCTAGTGGGCTGGTGCGCCCCCCTTGGGCCTCCCTTGCGCCTAGGGTTGGAAACCCTAAAGGGGTGGGGGCGCCTCCACCTTGCTTGGGGGCCAAGCCACCCCCTAGGCCGCCGCCCCTCCCATTAGATGGGATCTCTAGGGGCCGGCCCCCCCAGGGCCCCTATATATAGTGGAGGAGAGGGAGGGCAGCAGCACCCTAAGCCCTAGCGCCTCCCTCCCTCCCGTGACACCTCTTCCTCCCCGCTTGCGCTTGGCGAAGCCCTGCCGGGATCCCGCTACTTCCACCACCACGCCGTCGTGCTGCTGGATCTCCATCAACTTTTCCTCCCCCTTGCTGGATCAAGAAGGAGGAGACGTCTCCGCTCCGTACGTGTGTTGAACGCGGAGGTGCCGTCCGTTCGGCGCTCGGATCATCGGTGATTTGGATCACGGCGAGTACGACTCCATCAACCCCATTCTCTTGAACGCTTCCGCTAAACGATCTACAAGGGTATTTAGATGCACTCCCCTTCCCCTCGTTGCTAGATTACTCCATAGATTGATCTTGGTGATGCGTAGAAAATTTTAAATTTCTGCTACGATCCCCAACAGCAAAGTAGGCGGCAACCGTCTGGTTGCCCTTCTGTGCGTTGATGAGTGCCGTCCTAATGTTATTCACGTGGCTCATGGACTGCGAGGAAAACATACATGCCACCGCTGTCCAGAGCGCGTGCGCCGTGGTGACCATGGTCACCGCAATGAGTACCTCCTTGGAGAGGGTGCTGAGCAAGTAGCCCAACACCTGTTGATCCTCCCAGACCCAGATTGGGTGGAGAGGGTTGGGCTCAGAGCTTTCTTTTCCATCCTTGTCCTTGGTGACATGAAGCCTGGCCGACTCCGGTGTGGTGCCGTCGACGTAGCCGAAGACGCCGGCGCCGCGCAGATGAGGAGTGACCTGCGTGCGCCAGAGCACGTAGTTCGTGCGTGTTAGCTTCTCGGTGACCTGCCCATTGAGGGTGGTCTGGGAAGCACCGGAGGAGGAGGAGGAGGAAGACATGGCTAGGCTCGGTAGATGGGATCTCAGTAGATGGGAAGAGATGGGGCTCTGATTACCATGTGCGAACTAGCGGAACGTCTTGCCTTCTCAGGCCGACGACTTCGTGTTATATAGATGGGGCGCACCTCCCATAACAGCGCATACATACGGTTGAGATTACATTCTTGGAGATAAAGAAAGGAGGTAGAGATAAGAGGTACATGAGATAAACATTATACTCTAACTACCTAACCAACTCCTATGATGCACCTGTCATGTAGATATGTGCCGGTCATGTAGATATTGACGTGTTTAACATATGTGTGCCAAACAAAAGGGAAAGAAAATTGCTCTTCAACATGGCATGTGGATGTTTAACAAGGAGTTTTGATGGTGCTAGAAGATTTTGTTGAAATATAGGTGGGCTTTAGGCCCATAAAACAATTTCAGAAATAACTTTAAATGCCAATGTGGGTGTCATGACAAGGAAGGTGGTGGGAGGTTTAGTACCACCCAGGGACAGGGAGTGAAGAAAGTTATTGGTCTCCTTAAAAGGGATCCTCTTCCACATACTATTGGAGCATGAGAAGAGGAGTGATTCTCGCGTGCTCCTCCTCCGTCGCCCGCCTGGTGTGCCATGTTTCATGAACAAGCCGAGCTCAGACCTATGTCATGCATACGCTTTTTGCCTGTCAGCAACAAATAATTGATTGCGAGCCATTAACGGACCTGCGACGAATCTGAGACGTTGGATCTTGGGTTGTTGCCAACCCAGGCGTGAGTTCAGCCCACGTCTCTGTTAGGGAACGTAGTAATTTCAAAAAAGTTCCTACGCACATGCAAGATCACGGTGATGCATAGCAAAGAGAGGGGAGAGTGTTGTCCACGTACCCTCGTAGACCGAAAGCGGAAGCGTTAGCACAACGCGGTTGATGTAGTCGTACGTCTTCACAATCCGACCGATCAAGTACCAAACGCACGGCACCTCCGAGTTCAGCACACGTTCAGCCCGATGACATCCCTCGAACTCCGATCCAGCCGAGTGTTGAGGGAGAGTTTCGTCAGCATGATGGCGTGGTGACGATGATGATGTTCTACCGACGTAGGGCTTCGCCTAAGCACCGCTACAGTATTATCGAGGTGGACTATGGTGGAGGGGGGCACCGCACACGGCTAAAAGATCAAACGATCAATTGTTGTGTACCTAGGGTGCCCCCTGCCCTCGTATATAAAGGAGAAAGGGGGGTACGGCCGGCCAGGAGAGAGGGCGCGCCAGGAGGAGTCCTACTCCCACCGGGAGTAGGACTCCCCCCTTTCCTAGTTGGATTAGGACTTGGGAGGGGGAAAGAGGAGGGAGAGAGGAACGAAGGGGGGCGCCGCCCCCCTCTCCTTGTCCTATTCGGACTAGGGGGAGGGGCGCGCGGCCCAGCCCTGGTCGCCTCTCCTCTTCTCCGTAAAGGCCCACTAAGGCCCATTAACCTCCCGGGGGGTTCCGGTAAACTCCCGGTACTCCGTTAAAATCCCGATTTCACCCAGAACACTTCCGATATCCAAACATAGGCTTCCAATATATCAGTCTTCATGTCTCGACCATTTCGAGACTCCTCGTCATGTCCGTGATCACATCCGAGACTCCTAACAACCTTCGGTACATCAAAACATATAAACTCATAATATAACTGTCATCGAAACGTTAAGTGTGCGGACCCTACGGGTTCGAGAACTATGTAGACATGACCGAGACACGTCTCCGGTCAATAACCAATAGCGGAACCTGGATGCTCATATTGGATCCCACATATTCTATGAAGATCTTTATCGGTCAGGCCGCATAACAACATACGTCGTTCCCTTTGTCATCGGTATGTTACTTGCCCGAGATTCGATCATCGGTATCTCAATACCTAGTTCAATCTCGTTATCGGCAAGTCTCTTTACTCGTTCTATAATACATCATCCTGCAACTAACTCATTAGTCGCAATGCTTGCAAGGCTTAAGTGATGTGCATTACCGAGAGGGCCCAGAGATACCTCTCCGACAATCGGAGTGACAAATCCTAATCTCGAAATACGCCAACCCAACAAGTACCTTTGGAGACACCTGTAGAGCACCTTTATAATCAACCAGTTATGTTGTGACGTTTGGTAGCACACAAAGTGTTCCTCCGGTAAACGGGAGTTGCATAATCTCATAGTCATAGGAACATGTATAAGTCATGAAGAAAGCAATAGCAACATACTAAACGATCGGGTGCTAAGCTAACGGAATGGGTCAGGTCAATCACATCATTCTCCTAATGATGTGATCCCGTTAATCAAATGACAACCCATGTCAATGGCTAGGAAACATAACCATCTTTGATCAACGAGCTAGTCAAGTAGAGGCATACTAGTGACACTCTATTTGTCTATGTATTCACACATGTATTATGTTTCCGGTTAATACAATTCTAGCATGAATAATAAACATTTATCATGATATAAGGAAATAAATAATAACTTTATTCTTGCCTCTAGGGCATATTTCTTCAGTCTCCCACTTGCACTAGAGTCAATAATCTACTCCCTCCGTTCCTAAATACTTGTCTTTTTAGGCATTTCAACAAGTGACTACATACGAAGCAAAATGAGTGAATCTACATTCTAAAATATGTCTACATACATCCGTATGTAGTAGTCATTTGAAATGTCTAGAAAGACAAATATTTAGGAACGGAGGGAGTAGTTAACATCGCCATGTGATTTAATACCAATAGTTCACATCACCATGTGATTAACACCCATAGTTCACATCGACACGTGACCAACACCCAAAGGGTTTACTAGAGTCAATAATCTAGTTCACATTGCTATGTGATTAACACCCAAAGAGTACTAAGGTGTGATCATGTTTTGCTTGTGAGAGAAGCTTAGTCAACGGGTCTGCCACATTCAGATCCGTAAGTATTTTGCAAATTTCTATGTCAACAATGCTCTGCACGGAGCTACTCTAGCTAATTGCTCCCACTTTCAATATGTATCCAGATTGAGATTTAGAGTCATCGAGATCAGTGTCAAAATTTGCATCGACGTAACCCTTTACGACGAACTTTTTTTTCACCCCCATAATCGAGAAACATATCCTTATTCCGCTAAGGATAATTTTGACCGTTGTCCAGTGATCTACTCCTAGATCACTATTGTACCCCTTGCCAAAAACAGTGTAGGGTATACAATAGATCTGGTACACAACATGGCATATTTTATAGAACCTATGGCCAAGGCATAGGGAATGACTTTCATTCTCTTTCTATCTTCTGCCGTGGTCGGGCTTTGAGTCTTACTCAGTTTCACACCTTGTAACACAGGCAAGAACTCTTTCTTTGACTGTCCATTTTGAACTACTTCAAAATCTTGTCAAGGTATGTACTCGTTGAAAAACTTACCAAGCGTCTTGATCTATCTCTATAGATCTTGATGCTCAATATGTAAGCAGCTTCACCAAGGTCTTTCTTTGAAAAACTCCTTTCAAACACTCCTTTATGCTTTGCAAAATAATTCTACATTATTTCCGATCAACAATATGTCATTCACATATACTTATCAGAAATGATGTAGTGCTCCCACTCACTTTCTTGTAAATACAGGCTTCACCACAAGTCTGTATAAAACTATATGCTTTGATCAACTTATCAAAGCGTATATTCCAACTCTGAGATGCTTGCACCAGTCCATAGATGGATCGCTGGAGCTTGCATATTTTGTTATCACCTTTAGGATTGACAAAACCTTCTGGTTGCATCATATACAACTCTTCTTTAATAATCCATTAAGGAATGCACTTTTGTTTATCCATTTGCCAGATTTCATAAAATGCGGCAATTGCTAACATGATTCGGACAGACTTAAGCATAGATACGAGTGAGAAACTCTTATCGTAGTCAATACCTTGAACTTATCGAAAACCTTTTGCGACAATTCTAGCTTTGTAGATAGTAACACTACTATTAGCATCCGTCTTCCTCTTGAAGATCCATTTAATCTCAATGGCTCGCCGATCATTGTGCAAGTCAATCAAAGTCCATACTTTGTTCTCATACATGGATCTCATCTCAGATTTCATGGCCTCAAGCCATTTCGTAGAATCTAGGCTCATCATCGCTTCCTCATAGTTCGTAGGTTCGTCATGGTCAAGTAACATGACCTCCAGAACAGGATTACCGTACCACTCTGGTGCGGATCTCACTCTGGTTTACCTACGAGGTTCGGTAGTAACTTGATCTGAAGTTACATGATCATCATCATTAGCTTCCTCACTAATTGGTGTAGTAGTCACAGGAACAGATTTCTGTGATGAACTACTTTCCAATAAGGGAGCAGGTACAGTTACCTCATCAAGTTCTACTTTCCTCCCACTCACTTCTTTCGAGAGAAACTCCTTCTCTAGAAAGGATCCATTCTCAGCAATGAATAACTTGCCTTCGGATCTGTGATAGAAGATGTACCCAACATTTTCTTTTGGGTATCCTATGAAGACACACTTCTCCGATTTGGGTTAGAGCTTATCAGGTTGAAACTTTTTCACATAAGCATTGCAACCTCAAACTTTAAGAAACGACAGCTTAGGTTTCTTGCCAAACCATAGTTCGGCTGTGTTTGTTTGGGCTTCAGTTTTGGCAGATTCAGCTGTGGACTTGCTGTGCTGTCAAAACTGTTGTGCTGAGGAAATAGCTGTGGTGAAGGTTAGCTGTTTGGCAATGCAGCTGTGGAAACAACTGTGGGCTGGTGAAAAGCCTGAAATGCCCTGAGATCAGTGTAACTTGTTGATTATGTGTTAATATATTGTTTAAATGGTATTTTCACTAACAGGGAATGATTTGTTCTATGGTAATGCATAAAGTATTTCATAATAACAATTCTCTCACTTTCTTGCTCATATATACATAGAATAATATTGAGCAAAAGAATTATGTTGTCACACAAGTCCATGCAAGTCACAATTGTTCGCACATCTAATTACAGGTCCGTACAAATACTATCCCCGCTGTGTTGCGTGTGGTGAACTGGTGAGAGACGAGAGAGAGAGAGGAGTCAGCTCGGATGGATCGGGAGAGGGATGGCATTCTCATTGTAAATTGAATGAAACGGCTAGGTTAGCGGTGGGATTATCATGAAGTGCAAGCCGTTTTGTAGCCAAAGTACTCCCCGGGTCGCTTCGGCCTATAACACGTAAAACATCACGAAGCTGCTTTGGGCTGTGGCCACGAAGCTATCCATTTTGGTGTTTGTTCCCGTTTTAGTTTTTTCCCACGAGAAACTGGCTCCAGAAGCTGTAACAAACACAGCCTTCATACGGTGTCGTCTCAACGGATTTAGATGTTGCCCTATTTAACGTGAATGTAGCTGTCTCTAATGCATAACCCCAAAACAATAATGGTAAATTGGTAAGAGACATCATAGATTGCACCATATCTAATAAAGTACGGTTACGATGTTCGGACACACCATTACACTGTGGTGTTCCAGGTAGCGTGAGTAGTGAAACTATTTCACATTGTTTTAACTAAAGGCCAAACTCGTAACTCAAATGTTTTACTTCTGCGATCATATCGTAGAAACTTTTATTTTTGTTACGATGATTCTCCACTTCACTCTGAAATTCTTTGAACTTTTCAAATGTTTCAGACTTGTGTTTCATCAAGTAGATATACTCATATCTGCTCAAATCATCTGTGAAGATCATAAAATAATGATACCTGCCGCGAGCCTCAATATTCATCGGACCACATACATCAATATGTATGATTTCTAACAAATCTGTTGCTCGCTCCATTGTTCCGGAGAATGGAGTCTTAGTCATATTGCCCATGAGGCATGGTTCGCAAGCATCAACTGATTCATAATCAAGTGATTCCAAAAGCCCATCAGCATGGATTTTCTTCATGTGCTTTACACCAATATAACCTAAACGACAGTGCCACAAATAAGTTGCACTATCATTATTAACTTTGCATCTTTTGGCTTCAATATTATGAATATGTGTATCACCACGATCGACATCCAACAAACCATTTTCATTGGGTGTATGACCATAGAAGGTTTTATTCATGTAAACAGAATAGCAATTATTCTCTAACTTACATGAATAACCGTATTGCAATAAACATGATCCAATCATATTCATGCTCAACGCAAACACTAAATAACATTTATTTTAGGTTTAACACTAATCCCGAAAGTATAGGGAGTGTGCAATGATGATCATATCAATCTTCGAACCATTTCCAATACACATCGTCACTTCACCCTTAACTAGTCTCTGTTCATTCCGCAACTCCTGTTTCGAGTTACTATTCTTAGCAACTGAACTAGTATCAAATACTGAGGGGTTGCTATAAACACTAGTAAAGTACACATCAATAACAGGTATATCAAATATACCTATGTTCACTTTGCCATCCTTCTTATCCGCCAATTACTTGGGGTAGTTCCGCTTCCAGTGACCAGTCCCTTTGTAGTAGAAGCACTCGGTTTTAGGCTTAGGTCCAGACTTGGACTTCTTCACTTGAGAAGCAACTTGCTTGCCATTCTTCTTGAAGTTCCCCTTCTTCCCTTTGCCCTTTTTTGAAACTAGTGGTCTTGTTAATCATCAACACTTGATGCTCTTTCTTGATTTCTACCTTCATCGATTTCATCATAATGAAAAGCTCGGGAATCGTTTTCGTCATCCCTTGCATACTATAGTTCATCACGAAGTTCTACTAACTTGGTGATTGTGACTAGAGAATTCTGTCAATCACTATTTTATCTGGAAGATTAACTCCCACTTGATTCAAGCGATTGTAGTACCCAGACAATCTAAGCACATGCTCACTGCTTGAGCTATTCTCCTCCATCTTTTAGCTATAGAACTTGTTGGAGACTTCATATCTCCCAACTCGGGTATTTGCTTGAAATATTAACTTCAACTCCTGGAACATCTCATATGGTCCATGACATTCAAAACGTCTTTGAAGTCCCGATTCTAAGCCGTTTAAGCACAGTGCACTAAACTATCAAGTAGTCATCATATTGAGCTAGCTAAACATTCATAATGTCTGCATCTGCTCCTGCAATAGGTTTGTCACCTAGCGGTGCATCAAGGACATAATTCTTCTGTGCAGCAATGAGGATAAACCTCAGATCACGGATCCAATCCGCATCATTGCTACTAACATCTTTCAACTTAGTTTTCTCTAGGAACATATCAAAAATAAAACAGGGGAGCTAAACGCAAGCTATTGATCTACAACATAGATATGCTAATACTACCAGGACTAAGTTCATGATAAATTTAAGTTCAATTAATCATATTACTTAAGAACTCCCACTTAGATAGACATCCCTCTGATCCTCTAAGTGATCACGTGATCCATATCAACTAAACCATGTCCGATCATCACGTGAGATGGAGTAGTTTCAATGGTGAACATCACTATGTTGATCATATATACTATATGATTCATGCTCGACCTTTTGGTCTCCGTGTTCCGAGGCCATATCTATTATATGCTAGGCTCGTCAAGTTTAACCTGAGTATTCTGCGTGTGCAACTGTTTTGCACCCATTGTATTTGAACGTAGAGCCTATTACACTCAATCATCACGTGGTGTCTCAGCACGAAGAACTTTCACAACGGTGCATACTCAGGGAGAACACTTATACTTTGATAATTTAGTGAGGGATCATCTTATAATGCTACCGTCAATCAAAGCAAGATAAGATGCATAAAAGATAAACATCACATGCAATCAATATAAGTGATATGATATGGCCATCATCATCTTGTTCTTGTGATCTCCATCTCTGAAGCACCGTCATGATCACCATCGTCACCGGCACGACACCTTGATCTCCATCGTAACATCGTTGTCGTTTCGCCAATCTTATGCTTCTACGACTATCGCTACCGCTTAGTGATAAAGTAAAGCATTACAGGGCGATTGCATTGCATACAATAAAACGACAACCATCTGGCTCCTGCTAGTTGCCGATAACTCGGTTACAAAACATGATCATGATACGTCTCCAACGTATCTATAATTTTTGATTTCTCCATGCTATATTATCTGCTGTTTTGGACATTATTGGGCTTTATTATCCACTTTTATATTATTTTTGGGACTAACCTATTAACCGGAGGCCCAGCCCAGAATTGCTATTTTTTGCCTGTTTTAGGGTTTCGAAGAAAAGGAATATCAAACGGAGTCCAAACGGAATGAAACCTTCGGGAACGTGATTTTCTCAACGAACAAGACCCGGGAGACTTGGACCCTATGTCAAGAAAGAAAAGAGGAGGTCACGAGGTAGGGGGGCGCGCCTGCCTACCCCAAGGGCGCCCTCCACCCTCGTGGGCCCCATGTTGCTCCACCGACGTACTCATTCCTCCTATATATATATCCGCGTACCCCCAAACGATCAAAAACGAAGCCAAAACCCTAATTCCACCGCTGTAACTTTCTGCATCCACAAGATCCCATCTTGGGGCCTGTTCCGGAGCTCCGCCGGAGGGGCATCGATCATGGAGGGCTTCTACATCAACACCATAGCCCCTCCTATGAAGTGTGAGTACTTCACCTCAGACCTATGGGTCCATAGTTAGTAGCTAGATGGCTTCTTCTCTCCTTCTGGATCTCAATACAATGTTCTCCCCCTCTCTTGTGGAGATCTATTCGATGTAATCTTCTTTTTGCGGTGTGTTTGTTGAGACCGATGAATTGTGGGTTTATGATCAAGTCTATCTATGAATAATATTTGAATCTTCTCTGAATTCTTTTATGTATGATTGATTATCTTTGCAAGTCTCTTCGAATTATCAGTTTGGTTTGGCCTACCAGATTGATCTTTCTTGCAATGGGAGAAGTGCTTAGCTTTGGGTTCAATCTTGCGGTGTCCTTTCCCAGTGACAGTAGGGGCAGCAAGGCACGTATTGTATTGTTGCCATCGAGGATAACAAGATGGGGTTTTCTTCATATTGCATGAGTCTATCCCTCTACATCATGTCATCCTGCTTAAGGCGTTACTCTATTTTTAACTTAATACTCTAGATGCATGCTGGATAGCGGTCGATGAGTGGAGTAATAGTAGTAGATGCAGGCAGGAGTCGGTCTACTTGTCTCGGACGTGATGCCTATATACATGATCATACCTATATATTCTCACAACTATGCTCAATTCTGTCAATTGCTCAACAGTAGTTTGTTCACCCATCGTAGAATACTTATGCTCTCGAGAGAAACCACTAGTGAAACCTATGGCCCCCGGGTCTATCTTTATCATATTGATCTCTTACTACTTAGTTATTTCCTTTGCTATTTACTTTGCCTTTATTTTACTTTGCATCTTTTATCATAAAAATACCAAAAATATTATCTTATCATATCTATCAGATCTCACTCTCGTAAGTGGCCTTATAGGGATTGACAACCCCTATTTGCGTTGGTTGTGAGGATTTATTTGTTTTGTGCAGGTACGAGGGACTCGCGTGCAGCCTCCTACTGGATTGATACCTTGGTTCTCAAAAACTGAGGGAAATACTTACGCTACTTTGCTGCATCATCCCTTCCTCTTCGGGGAAAACCAACGCAGTGCTCAAGAGGTAGGAAGAAGGATTTCTGGCGCCGTTGCCGGGGAGGTCTACACAAAAGTCAACATACCAAGTACCCATCACATACCCTTATCTCCCGCATTACATTATTTGCCATTTGCCTCTCGTTTTCCTCTCCCCCACTTCACCCTTGCCGTTTTATTCGCCCTCTCTCTCTCTATCCTCCCTCTCTTTTTTCTATGTGCCTCTTTTTGCCCGCTTGCTTTCTGTTTGCTTGTGTGTTAGTTTGTTTGCTTGTCGTTATGGCTAGTCCCTTATCTTCTCCATTGTCTCCCGAGAATGAAATTCTAAATTTTAAGCAAAGGGAGGGAGAAAATCTAAAAGATGATTGGTATAGAATTTGCAATGCTCAAAATAGATCCACTAGGAAGCAATCTACTTCCGTTCTTCTTCGCAGTTTTTATGTAGGCATTACTCCTTGGCACCATTATGTTCTTGATACTATTACCGGAGGGAACTTTTTGGGTAGCCATACTTTTGATTCTTATAATGCTATGTTAGATTTATTTGGCTCACCACCTCTCTTGGTTAATGGAACTATATTAACTTTGGAGCATGTAATGCAAAGGCTTGAGATTATTGAAAATAAGGTTGCTACCGTAGAGTTAATTGAAAATTTGGATAAAAAGATCCACAGCCGAATCTCTCAATATGGATCTAAAGTAGGAGTAACTTTGAAAGATACTAAAGAAAAGGAACCCATAGTTAATGAGAAAATAAATCACGATTCCGTTAGGATCGATAAACTTGAGAATATTATTACCAACTTGGGAACCGCTTTTTCTTCTGTAAAGAATAATCCAAGTCCTTCCACTAAAGTTGCCAAACTTATGTATGTTCCTAAAAATAAGGGTGAATCATCTAGTAAGGAAAATACGGATCTCAAATCTATAAGTATTCATCCCAATCTTTTTGCTATCATTAAGGAACCATTTGTTAAAAATGAATTTTTCGATCTTGTGCCTAAAAGTTTGATAATTAATAAAAAGAAAGAAATTCCTAAAGATGGTATATGCCTCACTGAAGAATTGCCTACTAAAGATGGCAATACCTAGATCTATTCTTGCTTGTTATGCCTGGCTAGGGGCATTAAACGATAGCGCTTGTTGGGAGGCAACCCAATTTTATTTTTATTCCTTGCTTTTTGCTCCTGTTTAGTAATAAATAATTTATATAGACTCTGTTTTGGTTGTGTTTTTTGTCTTTAATTAGTGTTTGTGCCAAGTAGAACCGTTGGGAAGACTTGGGGAAAGTCTTGTTGAACTTGCTGTAAAAAAACAGAAACTTTAGCGCTCACGAGAACTGCTGTCATTTTTATTTGGAGAGTGATATTTAGTTAATTATTTTTTGCAGATGATTAATAGATAAATTCCTCACGTCCAGCAATTTATTTTAGAATTTTTGGGGTTACATATCTTGCGCTAGCTACAGATTACTACAGACTGTTCTGTTTTTGACAGATTCTGTTTTTCGTGTGTTGTTTTCTTATTTTGATGAATCTATGGCTAGTAAAATAGTTTATAAACCATAGAGAAGTTGGAATACAGTAGGTATAACACCAATATAAATAAAGAATGAGTTCATTACAGTACCTTGAAGTGGTCTTTTATTTTCTTTCGCTAACGGAGCTCACGAGATTTTCTACTTTAAGTTTTGTGTTGTGAAGTTTTCAAGTTTTGGATAAAGATTTGATGGATTATGGAACAAGGAGTGGCAAGAGCCTAAGCTTGGGTATGCCCATGGCACCACCAATATAATCTAAGGACACCTAAAAGCCAAAGCTTGGGGATGCCCCGGAAGGCATCCCCTCTTTCGTCTACTTCTATCGGTAACTTTATTTGGAGCTATATTTCTATTCACCACATGATATGTGTTTTGCTTGGAGCGTCTTGTATTATTTGAGTCTTTTCTTTTTAGTTTACCACAATCATCCTTGCTGTACACACCTATTGAGAGAGCCATACACGATTTGGAATTTGTTAGAATACTCTATGTGCTTCGCTTATATCTTTTGAGTTATATAGTTTTGCTCTAGTACTTCACTTATATCTTTTAGAGCACGGTGGTGGATTTGTTTTATAGAAACTATTGATATCTCATGCTTCACTTAAATTATTTCGAGAGTCTTAATAGCATGGTGATTTGCTTAAAATCCTAATATGCTAGGTGTTCAAAGTTAGTAAAAGTTTCTTAAGAGTGTTTTCAATACTAAGAGAAGTTTGATGATTGATGATTGTTTTGAGATATGGAGGTAATAATATCAAAGTCGTGCTAGTTGAGTAGTTGTGAAATTGAGAAATACTTGTGTTGAAGTTTGCAAGTCCCGTAGCATGCACGTATGGTAAACGTTATGCAACAAATTTGAAACATGAGGTGTTATTTGATTGTCTTCCTTATGAGTGGCGGTCGGGGACGAGCGATGGTCTTTTCCTACCAATCTATCCCCCTAGGAGCATGCGCGTAGTACCGAGGTTTTTGATGACTTGTAGATTTTTGCAATAAGTATGTGAGTTCTTTATTACTAATGTTGCGTCCATGGATTATACGCACTCTCACCCTTCCATCCTTGCTAGCCTCTTCGGTACCGTGCATTGCCCTTTCTCGCATTGAAAGTTGGCGCGAACTTCGCCGGTGCATCCAAACCCCGTGATATGATACACTCTTTCACACATAAACCTCCTTATATCTTCCTCAAAACAGCCACCATACCTACCTATTATGGCATTTCCATAGCCATTCCGAGATATATTGCCATGCAACTTTCCATCATTCCGTTCATCATGACACATTCATTATTGTCATATTGCTTAGCATGATCATGTAGGTGACATAGTATTTGTGGAAAAGCCACCGTTCATAATTCTTTCATACATGTCACTCTTGGTCCATTGCATATCCCGGTACACCGCCGGAGGCGTTCATATAGAGTCATCTTTGTTCTAGTATCGAGTTGTAAATAAATAGAAGTGTGATGATCATCATTTTCTAGAGCATTGTCCCAAGTGAGGAATTAAAAAAAGAGAAAGGCCATAAAAAAGAGAAGGCCCAAAAAAAATATAAATGCCATAAAAAAGAGAAGGCCCAAAAAAAGGAAAAAAATGAGAGAAAAAGAGAGAAGGGACAATGTTACTATCCTTTGCCACACTTGTGCTTCAAAGTAGCACCTTAATCTTCATGTTAGAGTGTCTCTTGTTTTATCACTTTCATATACTAGTGGGAATTTTTCATTATAGAACTTGGCTTGTATGTTCCAACAATGAGCCTCCTCAAGTGCCCTAGGTCTTCATGAGCAAGCAAGTTGGATGCACACCCACTAGTTTCTTTTGTTGAGCTTTCATACATTTATAGCTCTAGTGCATCCGTTGCATGGCAATCCCTACTCCTTGCATTAACATCAATCAGTGGGCATCTCCATAGCCCATTGATTAGCCTCGTTGATGTGAGACTTTCTCCTTTTTTGTCTACTCCACATAACCCCCCTCATTATATTCTATTCCATCCATAGTGCTATGTCCATGGCTCGCGCTCATATATTGCGTGAAAGTTTATAGGTTTGAGATTACTAAAGTATGAAACAATTGCTTGGCTTGTCATCGGGGTTGTGCATGATGAGAGCATTCTTGTGTGACGAAAATGAAACATGACTAAACTATATGATTTTGTAGGGATGAACTTTCTTTGCCATGTTATTTTGAGAAGACATAATTGCTTAGTTAGTATGCTTGAAGTATTATTATTTTTATGTCAATATGAACTTTTGTCTTGAATCTTTCGGATCTGAATATTCATACCACAATTAAGAAGAATTACATTAAAATTATGCCAAGTAGCACTCGGCATCAAAAATTCTGTTTTTATCATTTACCTACTCGAGGACGAGCAGGAATTAAGCTTGGGGATGCTTGATACGTCTCCAACGTATCTATAATTTTTGATTGCTCCATGCTATATTATCCAATGTTTTGGACATTATTGGGCTTTATTATCCACTTTTATATTATTTTTGAGACTAACCTATTAACCGGAGGCCTAGCCCAGAATTGCTGTTTTTGCCTATTTTAGGGTTTCGAAGAAAAGGAATATCAAACGGAGTCCAAACCGAATGAAACCTTCGGGAACGTGATTTTCTCAACGAACAAGACCCGGGAGACTTGGACCCTACGTCAAGAAAGAAAAGAGGAGGCCACGAGGTAGGGGGGAGTGCCTGCCTACCCCACGCGCGCCCTCCACACTCGTGGGCCCCCTATTGCTCCATCGACGTACTCCTTCCTCCTATATATATCCACGTACCCCCAAATGATCAGAAACAGAGCCAAAACCCTAATTCCACCACCGTAACTTTCTGTATCCACGAGATCCCATCTTGGGGCCTGTTCCGGAGCTCCGCCGGAGGGGGCATCGATCACGGAGGGCTTCTACATCAACACCATAGCACCTCCGATGAAGTGTGAGTAGTTCACCTCAGACCTATGGGTCCATAGTTAGTAGCTAGATGGCTTCTTCTCTCTTTTTGGATCTCAATACAATGTTCTCCCCCTCTCTTGTGGAGATCTATTCGATGTAATCTTCTTTTTGCGGTGTGTTTGTTGAGACCGATGAATTGTGGGTTTATGATCAAGTCTATCTATGAATAATATTTCAATCTTCTCTGAATTCTTTTATGCATGATTGGTTATCTTTGCAAGTCTCTTCGAATTATCAGTTTGGTTTGGCCTACCAGATTGATCTTTCTTGCAATGGGAGAAGTGCTTAGCTTTGGGTTCAATCTTGCGGTGTCCTTTCCCAGTGACAGTAGGGGCAGCAAGGCACGTATTTTATTATTGCCATCGAGGATAACAAGATGGGGTTTTCTTCATATTGCATGAGTCTATCCCACTACATCATGTCATCTTGCTTAAGGCGTTACTCTGTTTTTAACTTAATACTCTAGATGCATGCTGGATAGCGGTCGATGAGTGGAGTAATAGTAGTAGATGCAGGCAGGAGTCGATCTACTTGTCTCGGACGTGATGCCTATATACATGATCATACCTAGATATTCTCATAACTATGCCCAATTCTGTCAATTGCTCAACAGTAATTTGTTCACCCATCGTAGAATACTTATGCTCTCGAGAGAAGCCACTAGTGAAACCTATGGCCCCCGGTCTATCTTTATCATATTGATCTCCTACTACTTAGTTATTTGCTTTGCTATTTACTTTGCCTTTATTTTACTTTGTATCTTTTATCATAAAAATACCAAAAATATTATCTTATCATATCTATCAGATCTCACTCTCGTAAGTGGCCTTATAGGGATTGACAACCCCTATTTGCGTTGGTTGCGAGAATTTATTTGTTTTGTTCAGGTACGAGGGACTCGCGCGTAGCCTCCTACTGGATTGATACCTTGGTTCTCAAAAACTGAGGGAAATACTTACGCTACTTTGCTGCATCATCCTTCCTCTTCGGGGAAAACCAATGCAGTGCTCAAGAGGTAGCAGATCATCTCATACAATAAAATTTAGCATCATGTCTTGACCATATCACATCACAACATGCCCTTCAAAAACAAGTTAGACGTCCTCTACTTTGTTGTTGCAAATTTTATGTGGCTGCTACGGGCTTAGTAAGAACCGTTCTTACCTACGCATCAAAACGACAACGATAGTTTGTCAAGTTGGTCCTGCTTTAACCTTCACAAGGACCGGGCGTAGCCACACTCGGTTCAACTAAAGTTGGAGAAACTGACACCCGCCAGCCACCTGTGTGCAAAGCACGTCGGTAGAACCAGTCTCGTGTAAGCGTACGCGTAATGTCGGTCCGGGCCGCTTCATCCAACAATACCGCCGAACCAAAGTATGACATGCTGGTAAGCAGTATGACTTATATCGCCCACAACTCACTTGTGTTCTACTCGTGCATATGACATCTACGCATAAAACCTGGCTCGGATGCCACTGTTGGGGAACATAGTAATTTCAAAAAAATTCCTATGCACACGCAAGATCATGGTGATGCATAGCAACAAGAGGGGAGAGTGTTGTCCACGTACCCTCGTAGACCGAAAGCGGAAGCGTTAGCACAACACGGTTGATGTAGTTGTACGTCTTCACGATCCGATCGATCAAGTACCAAACGCATGGCACCTCCGAGTTCAGCACACGTTCAACCCGATGACGTCCCTCGAACTCCGATCCAGCCAAGTGTTGAGGGAGAGTTTCGTCAGCATGACGGTGTGGTGACGATGATGATGTTCTACCGACGCAGGGCTTCGCCTAAGCACCGCTACAGTATTATCGAGGTGGACTATGATGGAGGGGGCACCGCACACGGCTAAAAGATCAAACGATCAATTGTTGTGTCTCTAGGGTACCCCCCTGCCCCGTATATAAAGGAGCAAGGGGGGTGCGGCCGGCCAGGAGAGAGGGCGCGCTAGGAGGAGTCCTACTCCCACCCTCCCCCCTTTCCTAGTTGGATTAGGACTTGGGAGGGGGAAAGAGGAGGGAGAGAGGAAGGAAGGGGGGGCGCCGCCCCCCTCTCCTTGTCCTATTCGGACTAGGGGGATGGGCGTGCGGCCCAGCCCTGGTCGCCTCTCCTCTTCTCCGTAAAGGCCCACTAAGGCCCATTAACCTCCGAGGGGGTTCCGGTAACCTCCCGGTACTCCGGTAAAATCCCGATTTCACCCGGAACACTTCCGATATCCAAACATAGGCTTCCAATATATCAATCTTCATGTCTTGACTATTTTGAGACTCCTCGTCATGTCCGTGATCACATCCGGGACTCCGAACAACCTTCGGTACATCAAAACATATAAACTCATAATATAACTGTCATCGAAACGTTAAGCATGCGGACCCTACGGGTTCGAGAACTATGTAGACATGACCGAGACACGTCTCCGGTCAATAACCAATAGCGGAGCCTGGATGCTCATATTGGCTCTCACATATTCTATGAAGATCTTTATCGGTCAGACTGCATAACAACATACGTTGTTCCCTTTGTCATCGGTATGTTACTTGCCCGAGATTCGATCGTCGGTATCTCAATACCTAGTTCAATCTCGTTACCGGCAAGTCTCTTTACTCGTTCTGTAATACATCATCCCGCAACTAACTCATTAGTCGCAATGCTTGCAAGGCTTAAGTGATGTGCATTACCGAGAGGGCTCAGAGATACCTCTCCGACAATCGGAGTGACAAATCCTAATCTCGAAATACACCAACCCAACAAGTACCTTCGGAGACACCTGTAGAGCACCTTTATAATCACCCAGTTATGTTGTGATGTTTGGTAGCACACAAAATGTTCCTCTGGTAAACGGGAGTTGCATAATCTCATAGTCATAGGAACACGTATAAGTCATGAAGAAAGCAATAGCAACATACTAAACGATCGGGTGCTAAGCTAACGGAATGGGTCAGGTCAATCACATCATTCTCCTAATGATGTGATCCCATTAATCAAATGACAACTCATGTCAATGGCTAGGAAACATAACCATCTTTGATCAACGAGCTAGTCAAGTAGAGGCATACTAGTGACACTCTGTTTGTCTATGTATTCACACATGTATTATGTTTCCGGTTAATACAATTCTAGCATGAATAATAAATATTTATCATGATATAAGGAAATAAATAATAACTTTATTATTGCCTCTAGGGCATATTTCCTTCAGTCTCCCTACCACGGCCAACTATATATTTGATGCGTCGGTAATCTTAGTCGTCACCCAGATCATATTGCATCTGCTCTACCCCCTCGTGCATAGGCCCACCACCATTCCGCTCGATGTTGTTGCTTCCAGCAATCCTATCCCGTCCACCGTGTGCACGGTTGTACGAGAGAGCAGACCTCCAAATCCCCCGCCCTTTGTGATCTTGCACTAGGAGAAGGATGATGTTTTGGGGAGCGACTGCTCGCCGCTGTTAGTCTTTGTCCACTACTTCGACTACGTTATTGTCTCCTTTGACATCATCATGTCCACTGAAGCCGAGAAGAAAGCTGCTGATGAGACTGCCGCCGCTGCAGCGGCTATGACTTGGCCGACTGGAGGGTATAATTCATTTATCCCGCTCCTGTTTATTTTATATTGGTTGTATTGTCTATTTGTGTGGATATTTCTGCTATATGTGTAGTACGTGAATACATGATAAGATATTAGTATGAGTTTAATACTGCCAATGCCATGTATGATTGTTTTCTGGACTAGAATAGTGGAAAAATTGCTAATTATTTCAACAATCCAAAAACCTAATATTTATAGGCAATTTTTTGTTTTATGGCTTTGTAACGAAATATGGAAGGGAGAAAGCCCACAATCCCTACAATGTGAATGTGAATGATAATCGTGGGCGAGTCGATGCACGGCCAAGGGAGGTTCCCGGTGGTGGCCTTGGTGGCTATCTCCGGAGGACACCATGGTGGATTTCGCTTAGAGTGACGAGTGGAGTAATTGTTTTTTGACAAAGGGTGAATTTTATTGACAAAGAGTGGAGCAGTTATTAAATTAGATCTGCCATCAAGACAATGACTAGAACACCACTCCGTATCTGGGGTGAAAACATGTGATCTGACGTTCACTACTTGGAACCGGCGACGATAATCTTGGGTTGTCTCCTTGTTGAAGGTGTTATCTTTGTGTTGGTGCTCTAGCCTTGGTTGGTTTGACCTACCCCACTTAAGTGTTCATTCCTTCTTGAAGGCATTCAGTGCAAAAGATGGTCACTTAGTCATAGTTTTTTTTTAATATGTTGACCTTTCTTGGTCATTTCATGCACTGTTTTATCATGTGTTCTTGTCTTCATAACATTACCTTTCTTTAATACTCCCGCTGTTCCATAATTAGTGGATATTTTTAAAAAGTCAAACCGCACAAACTTTGACCAAGTTTGTGAAGAATTTTTTTACATCTAGAATACAAAACATATGTCATTAGATTCATCGCAAGACGTAGTTTCATATTTCATATATTTGGTATTGTAGATATAAATATTTTTCTTTAATTATAAACTTTATCAAAGTTTGCAAAGTTTGAATTTTCAAAAAATCTATACACACTACACTATGGAAGAGGGGAGTAATATATTGGTTGTGTGCATCCTAAGATGCAAATTTCAAGAGGTATAACATTCTTGTCAGAAAAATAATGATAAGAGAAACACTGAATCCGAAGCACACACAGTTGGACTAAACCGTCCCGGATTTGCTACAGTGATGTCAATGCCAGATATGCTACAGTGGTTAGCAATCAGTAGTTAAACGCGATTCTCAGGCAGGAAGATAGCTCAGCGACAATGGTCATCGTTGCCCTTATGATGGAATACATGATGTTTCATTTTACGTGCTTCAGAGAAGCAAAGCGCCATAAATAATTTGTTGACCAATACTATATAAGCATGTTGTGAATCGTTCAGGCAATCGACTCTCTAGTAGCGACAAACTGATAACAAATTAATGCATAGTCTCGCCGTTTTGAATCATAACCTACGTCTGGTTTTATACCATCATCAGGAAGTAATAGATTCATAGGTATCGTGCTATTCACAACAAAATGTTGTGAGCAACAGATGAACTTGATTTACCTAATCATCACGCATTCACGCACGGCAGCCAAAATGACACTTAATCTTTCTTACTTGAGTAAAGCTACAAGAGCAATATACCATCAATTAACACAAAAGCAGATATACTCAGCGCATGAATACTAATACTACATTAGAAATGGAACACATCACCAATGCCGCATGGATAACATACACAGAGATCCCTAAATAAGCTTTCTCCTAACATTAAACATGTCCAAGCAGCAATCTTTCCCTAAGAATGTATCATCTAGCTACTAAACGCAGCATACACAACGCTCGGTGATGGATGTTACATGCTGATTAATTTTGCAAATTTGCTGGAATGCTCTGCTGTGAATCTTCGCCTAGAAAATCTCCACGATTTGCCCTAAAAACGGGATACAGTAAGTTGATCACGAAACTCCATCAGACCAAGACATCTCCAGATTTTCCCCCAAAATGAGAGTTCAGTAAGCTACCGCCATCAGCTTCCTAATTGATTACCCCACAAAAAAAAACTTCCTAATTGATTATAGAGCAGCATCTGTAGTTCTGAGAAACCTGAAAACAAAAAGAAGAAACATTAGGCACATTTGAGTAAACATGTCAACAGAATGAGCGATATGGAAAAACAGCAAAACGAAATTCAGTAAACAGAAACGCTACTATAATCCATCAATGTGCATTTCTAAAACTGAAGTAATATAGTGAAATATCACCTGGTCACCTGGGTAACACGTTTATTTTCTATCCAAGGCCTGACTGTAGCATAAAATTAGGCCGTGGTCAATTCAGTTTCAGGCTTTAATCAGCTGGTCATAATATTTTAGGAAAAGGGAAGACAACGGCCATCATGATGACAAGGCTAAATGTCCTTCATATTCTAATACAGTGGTCACCACTCACCAGATGAACATGGCTAGGCATCTGTGTCTGATAGTTCTGAAACACTAATACACCTGAACGGAGGGATGGAAAGTTCATGCACCCGATAACTTTTGGCTGTGTGGCAACTTGCTGCCAGATGAATATGAACGGAATACAAAGTTCAGGTGCACTCAATAACTATTCTATGGAGAGAATATGTGTTACTAGTCTTCCCAGAAAGCATTTCTAGTTGAATTAAAGCACCAAACTAGACACTATAAGCAATATGTTGGAACAACACAGAGCCAGTTGAAAATAACTGCAGTAATTGTTTTTTCAGTCCATAAACTGCATGGATTGAGTAAGGGAACTTGTACCAAGAATGCACCATCCTAAATTTGTGAATGGATCATACAACAATTGATCAATAAAGAAGCATCAGCTAACACAAAGTGGAGAAAGATCACCAGCTGGAATTGGTACCTTCGTCCTTCCTATGGGATGTCTGAGCGAACAAGAACATCTGCCAAGGTCTTGTTTTTCTCGGCGGTCTTCTTGCCTGAAAAGGTTAATTTGATCAATATACTATAATTTGAACAGAAGCAGCAACAACACTAGTGTAGCAAAATATATAACAGTATAAATTCATGTGCATCGCATACAAGAATTAAGATAGCGAGAAATATGATGATTAGAGCAGGTTCTCAAGAATTCAGCATCGTACCCATAAGCGATGTCATTATAATAATTAGAGGCAGATAGTGATTGAGTAGTGTAGAGGAATTATAAAAAGGGATACACCTCCTTAAGTTACTTTCTCAAACTAAATTATATAAATATGGAAATATAATGAAGATCATACAATGTACTGTCAAAGCAACCAGAACCTTGTAAAAGTTTCTGTTCAAAAGCTAAATCACTTACTCCACGGTGTATATGTTTCAAGGAAAACCCTTGATTTGGAAGTTTCAAATCAAAGAAGGACATTACTGATTTCAGCTTACGGAATGACATATTGGTGGCTAAGAGAACAATGCATTGTTTAAAACCAAGAAAATAAACAGGGACAAAAGTGGGGATAATAATTTGTGCTTTGGATATGATTGATTACAGCTTATGGAATGATATCTTAGTGACTAGTAAGAATCACTGCATTGTCTACAATCTTAGCCCACTCCATTGCAACTAAAGACAGCACTCAAACACTTAGATAGACATGATTGCATTGCAACTAAAGAGAAATGGGTCACTGTGATCACCTGGAATCGAGCTTGATCCGAGAAATGAGGGGAGCACACATGGCAGAACGAAGCTTGAGATGCACTTGCTTGGATTGACACCACGCCCTAACTCCACAGACTCAACCTGTCTCTTCCAGCGCATGTCCACGCTTGCACAGAACCCTTTGCCCACAGGCACAGACACAGTGAGGTACAGCAAGTCGGCGCTGAGTGGATCAATGGCAGCAATCAAAGGCGACGCCTTGGCTTCGGGACAGAGTGTTCTCCACGACACCTGGCGCTCCAGCATCCAGCGGCCGCTCTCTTCGTCCAGCGTGAACGATTTGATGCGGAAGGGCTCGTCCTTGGCAACCTCCACAAACCTCAGCCTGCCGTCGCTGACCCCCATGCGCCTGCGCTGGAGGAGCTGCCTCATCTCTGCCTCGCCCTGTTGGTCGGGAAGCATGATGTCTGCCGGCAGCTCGACGGGGCAGAGCTCGGGCCGGTCGCTGAAAGGGTCGACGTTGATGGCGCCCCAGCTCACGTCCACCCACCAGAGCCGCCCACCGAAGTCCAGCACCTCGTGGTTCATGTGCATCAGGCGCCCGGCCGGCAGCGGGGACGGCAGCAGCAGCTCGTCCCACTCCCCGGTCTCCGAGGAGAGCCGGCGCAGCCGGAAACGCCGCCCCTCGTCGACCACGCTGAGCTGCGCGGCGGCGTACCTCCGGGGCGGCCCGCCGTGCCCGCCGTCGGCCCGGGTGAGGAGGCCCGTGGAGGCGGTGAAGGCGTCCTCCGCGCCGTCGAAGTCCGTGAGGCGGGCCAGCTCGCCGGTGACGGGGTTGCAGACGAAGCGCGCGAGCCTCATGGGGTCGCAGCAGGAGGAGCGCGCGTAGGCCTGGTCGAGGACCTCGAACGGGGCGGGGGACGGGACCTGGTGCTGGAAGATGCTGGCGGCGCTGGCGCGGTTCCTGAAGGTGCCGAGCAGGAGGAGGCCGTGGCCGCTCGCCGCGAGCACGCCGCTGCCGAAGACGTTGATGAGGTTGTGTCCGGAGCCCGCCGGCTGGGGGGAGCCCTGCTCGCGGGCCGGGGCGGCGAAGATGAAGAAGTTGACGGGCGGCCGGCCGTCGGCGCTGGCCGCGTCCCGGAGCGGGTCCAGGCCGAAGGCGTGCCTGGGGACGGAGACGCGGGAGGCGAGCGGGGGCGGGGCGAGCGCGACGGACGCGCGCCGCGCGGCCGCGGACTCCTCCGCCGTGGAGATCCGGTAGAGCATCGCCCAGGCGGGGCGCGACGCGGCGGTGGAGAGGGAGCGGCGGAGGGGGCCGGAGAGGCGGCGGAGCATCTCGCCGGAGGAGTCGGCGGTTGTCGATTTGGTGGTGGTAGGCTGGTAGGGGTGGCGAAAGGGGAGAGGGTTTTGGAGGACGGGGAACCAACATTGGTGCAGAGGATGGGGGAGTGGTTGGTTCACATGGACTTGGTTCACGCAGCTCTGCCACAAATGCTTTTCCATGTGCTTGGCGTGGACCCCACCTGTCAGTGGGTCGAACTGGAAGATTGAATACACCTTTGGCCATCAAGGTAGTTCAACAATCTTTCATGCCTCTTTGGGGGAGGCTTTCAAGTGGAAGACATGGTTTATTTCCGAGCACATTGACATGAACACAATTAGGGCGGGTTCGCCGATCATGTTAGGACCATTTCATGGATGGCACGAAACAACATTGGTGCTTTCTACGGCAGACCATGGCGTTGGTCGGGAGCCCGGTTCCTCCTTTCCCTACCGACAAGCTAAAAACTTTGCCATGCATCCGTTGTCGCTGCCGTGACAACAACCCGGGAGCGACAAGGTCCGTTTCCTTCCCTAGCCAGGCCAACGCCAATGGCCTCCAAGGAGGTGCGGCAAGCAGAAAGGAGACAGCAGTGACCCAGGCCACCAATTCTGGCACACAGATCAAGATGTTAGGATAATTTTAGACACACGACAATCTACTGAATGTGACATGGTTTTAAATGGAATCGGAGAACCCGAGGAGGGGTGGGCTCTGGACTGTTGTTTCACTTTCACATGGACTTGGTTCGCGCAGCTCTGCCACGAGGTTTTTTCAATGTGCTCGGCATCGACCCCACCCGTCGGTGGGATGGTATATTGGTCAAACACATATTTTGTTTCTTTCTTCTAAAACTAGAAGACTGAACTCATCTTTGTTTATCTTGGTAGTTGAACAATCTTGCATGTCTCTTCAGGGAAGGGCTCAAAGTTTTCAAGTGGAAGACATGGTTTGGTATTGAGCACGGTTGACAAGAGCACGGCGACTAGGAGCTGCCTGCAGCTTCAAGATTACAAGAACCGGCACAAATATTGAACAATATAACTGTAAAACAAAGGATTGTTGGCTAGATTCGTTATTCATGCAGTTCAGTTCAGTGCATCTAAGTATATCTAGAGAAGTTAATTTACTGCAGCCATTCTAAAAGAGTTCATACTGCGAAGACGTCTTCTAGTCGCAAATACTAGCGGATTTGCTTTTCAATGCCTTCTTATTCAACAGTAGCAATAGATCGATGGAAAATTTAATACTAGCAAGTAGAAACAGCTAAGCATATCCACCATCGAACACTTAGTACCAAAATGACGTCTTGCAACCAAAACTATAGGCTTAGCTGAGCAATTATCCTAGGATGTTCTAGTATGAACTTAAGGTCAGAACCAGCAACTCCCAGATTCTCCACAAAACAGATCCATGAGCAAACTCTGAAAACACCCAAACTTCTCCAGATTTCCTGCAAAATGAGTGCCCCGCAAACTGCCGCCATCAGCTACTACTTGATTGCTAGCCTTAGGAAACCTGAAAATAATAAATAAATAAACATTAGATGCATTTGAACATAAACATCTAAACAGAACAAGTGGCAGATAAAAAAGAAGAGGAAACAAAACAGAGTAAGCAGAAATGCTACTATAGTCCATGTACATATGTCCCTTTTAGAATGAAATGAATAGGGAGCTATCATTTTGATTTGCAGGAGAGATACAGAGCGTATGAAATAGCAAGTTTCAGTTTCAAGATTCAAGCTACTAGGCATTCTTCAGATTTATATAAACGACATATGGGTCAGTTTGCAGTTATGCACTTGATATGTTAATCATGCACTCCTTTAGATAATGAAACAAGTTCAGGAAACACCAACTCTCCTGGATGAAGCGTCCATGCTAAAAGACATAGATAGTTTTCAGCAGCACTTTGTGGTGCTGCCACAAGACTGTATTACAGGAAAAACAAGTTCAACCAGCATTCTACAGAAACATCTGCCATGATGAAATATTTGAGCATGTGTATGATAAAATAATAAATGACAACGCTTGTCATAGACACACCGAAATGCGATTCTCTTTAGCTAGTGCCCATGCGAAACATATTACTAGTGCCATAAAACATGAACTAGAACTTAACAAGGACGTGCTGATATTAGGCAACGCCGCAACAGTATATACTAGTAGTAATTGGCAAAAGGTGCACAAGATTGCTCTTCGAAATCATGAACTTCATGGATTGAGTACGAGATATACGTAAGAACAAAACAAACTCTTAAACATGTGAATGGATGACATACAACCAATGATGGATCAATATATAGTACCCAGAGATACACTGACTGGTAGCTTGGCACACTTTTCATTTTGTGTGGTGTCTATCTGAACGAACTAGAACACCGGCCAGAGTCTTGCTTTCCGTGTTGTCCTTGCCTGGAAGCAAACTCCTTTGATCAAGATACATGAACTTGAACAAAGTAACACAATTCAGAATATACTTGCAGTATATGTCTATGCATTGTATATAAGAATTCATCCCAAGTTATTACTGTCTTGCTTACAGAGAGCAATTTTATGCCTAGCCCAATAGTGATGATCGTTTGATTAATATAAATAGGATGGCTTTATCTGAGTTTGCCCACACTGATCAACAAATCCTACCATTGGGATGCTTTACACAAATTCTGTAGTAGATGATCTGCAAAACAACTTAATGGAAATGCACAGCACCACATGAGCCTCTAGGCACATCTAATCTAAATATATAATTTTATCATCTAACCATTTCAGCTGCCTCTGTGGGGAGGGGCCAGAAGTTTCAGGTTGACAACAAGGTGTTTTAGGATTGAAAACAAGAGTTCCAAGTGCTACCACCATTTTTAACCCAAGAAGAGAATGATAATTAGTAGCATGGTAATAATTTTAGATAAAATTGGCAGTGTATCTTACTCCCATATTGCAGAGTATAAGTGCAGGATATGTCTAGGCATTGTATGTAGGAATTCGTCCCAAGTCATTTTTGGCTTGTTTGTAGAGAGAGCAATTTTATGTCTGGCCCAGTAGTGCTAATTGTTTGGTTAATATAAATAGGATGACTTTGTCCGAGTTTCCACACACTGATCAATTCGATGACTTGCAAAACAACTTAATGGAAATGCATCTAGGCACATGTAAATGTATATGGGTGCATTGCATAATAGGTGCACATAATATGTGAACTTAATAGCAATTGAAGCAATGTAGCGATTACCTGCGGCAGAGTTCCGGCTGGATTCAAGCCACGGTGGAAGCACGCATGGTATGCACCCGGCTCCTCTGTCCAGAAAGCTCCGAATCACCTCCTCCTTGCTCATGTCCACGCCGATGCTGTGCCTGCCGACCTTCAGGTAGATGACATTGCCGTTCAGTGGGTCAAGAGCGACAATTTGTGGCGTCGTCTTCTCCGGCAAGGGCAGCCATGGGTGGTCTCCATCCGCCCAGAGCCGGCTGAGCACCACGCGGTGCTCCAGCGTCCAGCCGCTGCCCTCGTCGTCGAGCGTGAAGGAGCTGAGCACGAACGGCTCCCGGCTCCACACCTCGGCGTAGCGCAGCCTTCCCTCGCTGACCCCCATGCGCCGGTACCTGCCCACTGCCGGCGCGTCTTTGGACAGGGCCTCAAAACCCTCCAGGTCAAGCCACCCTGGCGCCGGCCCTGGGCGTGCGGGCATCACGCTGCCCCTCGGCAGCTCCACGAAGCGGGGCTCCGGCCGGTCGCTGAACGGGTCGGCCGAGATGGCGCCCCAGCTCAGGTCAGCCCACCACAGCCGGTCGCCGAAGGCGAACGCCTCTTGGTCGAACCTCCTGCCCGTCTCCGAGTGAAACCGCCGGACGCCCGGGAGTTGGCACGGCGTGGTGACCGCGACGTCCCACTCGCCCGTGTCCGAGAGAAAGCGGAGCATCCTGTTCCCCTGCAGCTCGGCGACGGCGACCCTGTCGGGAGGTCCGTCTCCGTGCCCGCGACCGGCTTGGGTGAGGACGCCCATGTGAGGGCCGCACACGAGCCGCCTCGGGCCGACGTCGATGGCCGGGAGGCGGGTCAGTTGGCCGGTGAGAGGGTTGCAGAGGAAGCGCGTGGTGTCCGGGGTGTGCCCGCGGACGAGGCCGGTCAGCTGGCGGACATGATTGGCGCCCTGCTTGGCGAGGATGGGAGCCGTGGCGCGGAGATCGTAGATGACGATAAGGAGGAGGCCGTCGGCGCTGGCGGAGCACACGCGGCCGACGAGGAGTTGCGCGACGTCGCTGTCGGGGTCGGGGCCGGCGCTGGTGTCGACATGGAGCGCCGGGACGGTGATGCTGGAGAAGCGCGGGGGCTCGACGATGCGCACGGACGCGCCCGGTGCTGCCGACCCGGTGGCCACTGACAGCTGGTCGACCAAGATCCAGGGAGGGCGGGAGGAGGCGGCCGTGGAGGTGGAGAAGGAGCGGCTTAGGCGGCCGGACACGGCGGCGGAAAGGCCCAAGAGGCGCCGGAGCGACATGGTGGTGATGCGGCCGGTGAGGTGACGAGGGAGAGCAGAAGGATTTCCGATGGTAAAAGATGCTTCTCGGGCTCTCGGTTCACGTGGGCTCGGTGCACACAGCTGAGGTATCGGGGGGTGGTGGCAGCCGCCGATGAAAGCTGCGTGGGGTTAGTTCCACTGCGTACTCCAGTTACAGCTCATTCGGGGCCCACAGCTCAGCGATTAGGTCTACATGGACCTTGTCTATGTATAGTTGCTTTCGAACTGCATCGTCCCATTGGCTGCGCGGCCTGTGATGGGCATACGTCATCGTTTTCCCGCCAAAAAACTTCTAGCGTCTAACGCTAAACAAATCCAACATCCATTCTTCGCATTAAGATGCGTGTTGCTCTTTTGTGCATAAAGGAACAAATCGTTGTGTTCTATTCATTCCCTAAGAAAAAATAAACTTTAATCTCATACGTATACGAGCTGAGGAGCGTCTCGCTAACTTTAATCTACTCATTCCCTAAGAAAAAGTAAACTTTAATCTACTCATGCATGCATGCTCTCAAACCACTCCGTGGAAAAGCTAGCACTTTATTTTTCTTGTGAGATATTAATAACTTTTGAATAAAATGTCCAATGTTACGTACTCCCTCCGTTCACTTTTGTAAGTCGTTTCAGACAACTCAAAATAGACTGTTTTACACATTGTCTGAAATGTCTTCAAGGTCTTATAAAAGTGAACAGAGGGAGTATTTGAATTTCCGTCGATGAGATCTTTAAAACAAAATCAAATTTGAGTAGATTTTAAATGAGTTTAAAATTTATGAAACATATTTCACTAATTTCTAAAAAACACATCATATTATTGCAGCGTCAGCACGTCGCCTTCGTATCAAATTATCCGGGTGTTTTTATTAAACTATAGCCTTATTTTGTTTTTTGTTGTTCTTCACAAAGGTGAATAGTACCCCTTGATCTTTTGCCCTTCTGCTCGGAGACCAACTGGACACTTGCACATTGCCACGAGACACTAATTAAAATTATTTTATAAATGCAAAATAAATATTTGAATCTTGTGTGTGATCTTGTTATATTTTATGTCAGCTACACATCAAATCTTGTCTGATTCGGAGTCCGTTTGCTACACGAATATTTGAATATGCGAGGCATAGTACCGTTTAAATAATAATTAATTTTTGAAAGAACAAGATTGCTATCGAGGCAACCACTTCCCTATTTTCTCTAAGCCCAAGAGCCTCAAAAATCAGCTCAAAACCCCCTCCTAACCTCTCTATTTAAGGTAGCCAACCCCCTACCAAAAATGGACAAACCCTAGCCTCCTACCCCCTCTATTTAAGGTAGCCAACCCCCTACCAAAAATGGACAAACCCTAGCCTCCTACCCCCTCTATTTAAGGTAGCCAACCCCTACCAAAAATGAACAAACCCTAGCCTCCTAACCCTAACCCCCAACCCTAACCCCCAACCCTAGGCGCCACCTGGTCATCTCCCACCTCAGGATCTCCCTAACGAGCTGGAACCCTAACCCATCCAGCCCCCATCGATCTGGATCATCTGATCCAGATCGGGGGGGGGGGGGGGGGGGGACCCAATGCCCTAGTTCATCCCCTGCAGCCTCCCACTAGTGTCGCAACCCGCCTGGACCGAGGAGGCCCCTCAAAACCCATCTGGCGCCCAGAAGTAGCCCACAGCCACGCAAACCCCTCCGTTCCCATCCGTTAGGAGAGGAGCTCCTCGTCGCCGTCCGGCATCGCCAAAATGAGCCGCCATCCGAGCTCCAATAGAGTAACCTCTGCCCTCCCGCCTCCCTCCTGTCGGTGCTAAAACCGACGAATCTCGGGTAGGGGGTCCCGAGCTGGTGATCTTGGTACGATGGTAACATGAAGTAAAGGGGGCACTATATTTACTCAGGTTCGGGCCCTCTCGAAGAGGTAAAACCCTACGTCCTGCTTGTATTGTATTGATTGTGGATGGGGTACAAAATACATGATGATCTACCCTGAGATCGTATGAATGTGTTCTAGTCTAAAAACCTTGCCTCTACAGACTAAACCCCTCGGCTTATATAGGCACCTGGGGTATCTAAGGTTACAAGTATGTTGGGTATAACTACGGATAATATGTCGATCATTTGAATATGCCTTGAAGTGTACGCCAAATCTTCGAAGGATTCCATCTTGAGTACGCCGAGGGCCATGGCCTGCATGTCCCATTTTTCAGTTGTTGGCGGGTCCTCGCCGAGGCCCATGAATGGCGAGCTGAAGTGGTGTGCACCCCTAATCCAGGACACCATCAGTAACCCTGAACTAGTCTTCAAGCCGAGGGATTTGGATCCTCCCTTGGGAAAAATTCATCTTTCTGGTCTTCAGCTTCGTAGGTGAGTTCCATCTTCCCACATCGGCTTTTAAATCTGAGGTTATATTCGGATCCGAGGTCTACTTATGCTTCACCATATTCTCCTTCAATTACGACCACACATAAGTTTGCGTTATCGTTACTCTAGGCAACGAGGGGCATCTTTTAACAAGGCCATTTTCGACACAACTTATTTTAACCTGATTCGACCTTTGCTACCTACGACGAGGTTGACATCTACCTCAACACCCTCATGCCAATGACGAGTGATATTGCCTACGCCTCCACATGCATCACATTACTTGATCCAAGCAGTGCTCGCACATGAAGGCTGGCGACGGAGGTGAGCACCACCACAACTGTGATGCATCCCAGCTTGAACCATGACCGCGATGTGCTCCATCCCGGCGACGAGCAGGTTGAGCCACATTGATCCCACATCTCCTGGCGCCTCCCTCGCGCCGTCAAGAACAACACCGCGAGCTTGCTCTTCCATGCGTTCCTTGCCCCAAATGTCGCTTGAGGAAGAGGGGGAGTATGAGAGGGGGGGAGAGGGGTCAATTTGGGGGCCTTTTTCGCCATGTCAGCATGAAGCGTTCAAAATTAGGACGAGTCAACACCAATCGGTCAAAACCGAGAGGAGGCATGAAACTTATCCGGTTTCAATTGTTGAGCGTGCAAGTTGTTTGGTATAGTAGTTGAGGGATGAAATTATCTTAAAATAATTTTCATGCGTGTCAAAAGAATGTACATGATATCTTTTAAAATGTATATACAATGTAAAAGATGTTTGTATAATTTTAAAAAAAATTAGCACCACTTAAAATGTATGCTACACTAAAAATCATGTTTCAAAAAATTGTTCGTGACATTTTTTTTATATGATGTAAATATTATATTTGTGTAGTGTAAAGAAATTTCATATCATTCAGAAAATGTTATGATGTGTATTTGATTTTTATTAACACTTATTGAAAACATGTATTCGAAAACATATTAATCATGTATTTGACAAATGTTCAAGGAAAAGCATTGAAATCAGTCGGATGATGAACGCGCTTCGTAAGCCGTCTTCAGCGCGCGCCACGCGTCCGCTGTGCCCACGCGCCGCTTATCTCTCTTCCTCCCTTATCTCTTCCTCCCGATGCGCCGAGCCGCTCGTTCTTTCTTCCTTTTCTTCTTTCTTCTCCACACCGCCCCACACACCAGCGCCATCGCCCGTCGCCGTAGACCAGCGCCGCCACCACCGCGTGTTGCTGCACCGCTGCTACAAACTGTCGTCGCCTAGTGTCGCTGCACCGCTGCTGCAAATCGTTGTCACCGCTCACCTCGTGCTGCCATAGGCTAGGCTAGGCGGAAGCTGCTGTCATAGCCGGCGGGAGCTGCGTGCAACAGGTGAAGTAGATCGGGCTCGCCGGCGTTGCGATGAAGCAGCATGGGGCCGCCGGAGCTGCAGTGAAGCGCCTTCGGAGCTGCGATGAAGCGCCGCCGGACTTGCAACGAAGCTCGCCGGAGTTTCAATGAAGCGCCATGGGGCTGTTGAAGCTTAGTTGGCGCTGCAATGGAGCACGTCCGGTGCTGCAGTGAAGCACCGCGGGGATCGCCGGAGTTGCAATGAAGCGCCACGGGGATCGCCGGAGTTGCAAGGAAGCGCCGCGGTCGGCGCTGCAGTGGAGCGCCGCGGAGATCGCCGGAGTTGGAATGAAGCGCCACGGCCGGCGCTGCAGTGGAGCGCCGCAGGGATCGTTGAAGTTGCAATGAAGCGCCGCGGCGGGGTTGTCGGAGGTGCAATGGAGCGCCACCGGGGGCTGTCGGTGACGCCATGGAGCTGCTGCCATGACTGTGTCGTGGTGTTGTCTGATCCCGCGGCTGGGAGTGTCAGATCGGACGGCTCCGGGGCGACTTAAATTCGTAACAAATCAATCGGCTGATTTGTAGCAGCCGCCAATGTTCAATGTGCATAAAAAAATGCTTCCGATGTGCATGAAAAATGTACAACGGTCTTTTGAAACAAGTAGACAAGTATAAAGAAGAAAGGAAAAAAAAAGGAAAAGAAAAGGAAAAACGGAAAAGAAAATAGGACATCGCCGATTTGGCCCACTTAGCCCTATTTGGTCCAGCAACCCCACGGTAGAAGGCGTTAGGGTAGGAATCGCACCGGATCCCCCTCTTCAGTCGTCCTTGCGCCGCCACCAGTATAAAACAGCGCTCCTCCCCAGTTCTTCGCCAACAACACATCGATCCTGGCTGCGTGATTCAGTGGTCCTGTTTGGATCCCTAAGTTAGAGTTAGATATAGTTAGATTGGGCTCAAATAACCCAAAAGGATCTAAACATGATGGGTTAGTTTAGGTTAGTTGGATCTAACCCACCCCAAAAAACTAGCCCACACTAGAGGAGCTTATTTGGGTTAGTTTTTCTGGGCCCACTAAAAAAATAGTAAAAAAACTCACCCCTCCCGCACCAGATCCCTCATCTCCACCCACCTCGCACGACTCCTCCCCATCGCGCCGCTCGCCCAAGCGCAGCGCCGCGCCGTCGGAACCCCGGGAGCGCCCTCCTGCGGCCCCGCTCGCCCTCCTCCGTCAGCCGCTCGCCCTCCTCCGTCGCCGCTCGCGCCGCTCCCTCCTCACCGGCCGCCGCTCGCCCTCCTCCGTCAGCCGCTCGCCCTCCCTCGGTCGCCGCTCCCGCTGCTCCCTCCTCACCGGCCGCCGCTCGCCCTCGCTCGGTTTTTATGGATTGTTGGATCACCACAGTCAGTTAGACAGGCTGAGAACCGTTTCAGAAGGTCTATGGAGACAGTAAGTAGGACATTTAATAGAGTTTTGGCATGCCTCCTCAGGTTAGCACATGACATAATTGTACCTAAGGATCCAACATTTTCAGAGGTGCACCCAAACTTAGAAAATCCAGTATTCTGGCCACACTTCAATGACTGCATAGGAGCTATAGATGGGACACATGTGAATGTTGTGGTGGATAAGAGTAAGAGGGTACCATACTTGAACAGGCACAATGAAACCAGTCAGAATGTGCTTGCTGTTTGTGATTTTGACATGAGATTTACATTTGTGATGTCGGGATGGCCTGGTTCAGCACATGACATGAGAGTTTTCAAAGATGCCGTAACTACTCATCAAGACAAATTTCCACATCCACCACCAGGTTTGCGACTTGAACTGTCTTGCAATATTTTTTATCCAACTACACTAGTTCATCTAAGTCTCATTCTGTGCCTTTCATAATATGTAGGGAAGTATTATGTGGTTGATGCGGGATACCCAAACCGGCCAGGCTACCTTTCATCATACAGATGTACAAGGTACCATGTGCAACAATGGCAAAATGGCCCGCCGCCACAAGGTATGAAAGAAACCTTCAACCATGCACATGCCAAAGTTAGGAATGTCGTTGAGCGATCCTTTGGAGTGTTGAAGATGAAATTTAGGATTTTATTGAACATGTCAAAATTTCCAGAGGACAAGCAAAGTAGAATTATTGTTGCCTGTATGGCTCTTCATAATTTCATTCGAGAGAGCAGAATTGCGGATAGGGAATTTGATGCTTGTGATGCAGATGAAAATTATAACCCAATGCCTAGTTCTTCTGCATCCGCATGGCCAGAAGACGAACCTCTTGTTGAAGATATCAACATGAATGCCTTCCGTGATGAGTTAGCTCATGCTTTGTTTTATGGAGTGTAATATTTTTTGAAGCTTCGATTGACGACTTGTATGTTTAAGTTATGTTTAAGTGGGACATCTCATTTGTATGGACAATTTTTTTTATCAAGTTTTGCATGCTTGATTTGTAAACATGGTTCGTTTATGTCAATTGTGAGCGGGAGGAGGCCACACAAGAGCCGGCCACATCAAATCCGGCAGAAAATAGGGTCTAAAGTAGCCAAATAATTGAGAAAGAGCATTTATTGTCAATCTAACCTTGCTATCAAAACACCACTTTGGTTAGAGTTAGTTCAAGGTTAGTTTAGAGTTAGAATCTAACTCTAGCCTCTAACTTAATTAGAGTATCCAAACAGGGCCAGTGCCGATAGTCCAGAAATTTTCTGGTTCAGTTGAATCCCAACCCCACTCCTCAGGTACTCCGCCAATCTCTGATAATAATCTCCGTGTCTTGTACATGGATCTTTGATATTACCAAGAGAAGAAACGAGAATCATCATCACAAACATCCAACGAGTTCCTTGTTCTTTCCTCTGATTATCAGGAAGTCCACCCGCCATCGCCATGGGCAGCCGGTTTGTGAACCTGTTGGCCAGGAGCTGCAACGGCGGCCCCAGACACTTCAGCCTCCACTGCTTGAACCCGGCAAGCTTATTTCACCCAGCCCGGTCACGGCCAGCGGTTCGAGCAGTTCATCGACGGCCAGCGGACGCCCCGCTGCCTCCGCCGTCCCTGTCATTCGACTGGCCCTGCAGGAAGGACGAATGGGCGTGGATGAATTTCATGGCTTTCGGCCTTGACCGGGAAAATCTCCTCGCCGTGGACCAAATCGGCAGGAGCTTCTTGTACAACCACGACTCGCGCTTGCTCCGCACTGGGATGCCCAAGATGCGCGGGCCCATTAGCGACCCCATCTCCGTTGCCGTGGGCGACAGCCTATACGTCATGAGCGGCAACCCTGGCCAGCTGCCCGGCCAGGGCTGCTTCCAGGCTCTCCTCCACACCCGCCTGCCTGGTAGCCGCGCCGAAGACTGGTGCTGGTATTCCCTCCAGCCACCGCCTCTCTTTGCCGACGACGACAACGGGGTGGATCGATCCAGCCGCTTTGAAATCGGTGCCTACGCCGTGGTTGACGATTCACAGATCTGGATATCCACGTCTGGCGCCGGCACATACTCGTATGACATCGCGAGCGGCGCGTGGAGCAAACTAGGCAACTGGGCACTGCCGTTCAGAGGTCGCGCCGAGTACATCCCTGAGCACAACCTCTGGCTTGGCTTCACGCCCGACGATCTGCAGCTCTGCACAGCAGACCTCACTGCCTCGTGCGAGCTGAGGCCGCCCGTGCTGCACGACGTGTGGGCGGACATGAACAGGCCAGAAGATTGGACCCTGACAGACGCCAGCATTGTGCCGCTTGGCTCCGGTCATGTCTGCGTTGCCAGGTTTTTTGATACCTGCCCAGAGGAGAGCATTGAGGATGTGTATGGCGATGCCCTTGAGAAAACAGAGACTTTTGCTGTTCTCGAGGGCGTCAAATTGTTAAAGGCTGGGTGGGCTCAGCTCCGGATGGTCAAGCACAAGTCGGAGCGTTACGTCTTCGGCCATGACCTTGTCATACCGCTGTGAATGATGATGATTTGTACGTACTTCACATGAAACTTCTTAGCGAACAGTCTATGTCCACCTGAAACAGGATTTAGATTGTAGAACAAAAGCCGGTAAATCGTTCCAAGCTTTGAAACTGTAAGGAGCATCAAGGACCTTGAAATATATGTTGGTGGCAGGACATACCTAAATATGAAATTTATTGTTCAGTACTTGATCTAATATTTCCTAATATCTGCAAAACGTTTAGTTGATTATTTTGAACCATACCTTGTTAGGTTGAGCTATATGAATGATTCTGCGGACGATCTCTGTGCACTCAAGATCCGGATCGCCAATCCCATCCCGTGAACTGTATGCCTGCAGATAATTCACTGCTCAAAACCAGAGCTAACACTTTTAATGCATGTAAAGAATTCTCTGGTAATTCTGTAGTAGCTATTACCTTTACATTTTTGTTCTGAATTCTATGAGCGATTCTTAGACATGTATCTCCCCATTCAGCATCATGCTTACTCTTTCCTTGGACTTCATTAAGGAAGCACCTGTGTCTCACACATCCTACAGAGAGTGGAGAACAGGCTCCTCTACACAAGTGATCTTCGGGTTTGATCCATTTCAACATCCGGTGATCCCAAATTTTTTGATAAATTTGGCAAAGTAATCTCCAGAACTTGACATGCATTAGCCTATGATGATCTTCCTTGGTATATACGAGACCCATCTTCTTAAGCTTCCTTAGGTTTGACAAAACATGACATTCTGAATTTCTGTAGTAAACCAGCTGCTTTTCAGGGTCATCTGGATTGAACTCGCTATCACCGTAATAATAATATTGTGTCAGCACCAGGTTGCTCAGCGCATCATCACCCCATCCGCCTGACCAAATTTCAGACCTTCTGTCATGTCATGCATCAGCAGCTCAAATGCATTCAACAGAGCATGTCCTCGTTCATCTTGAGGCATATCACTTGTATGGATTAGAATAGCATAACCATGAGCCCATGCTTTCCTCATTTGTTCCAGCAAGTCATACACTTCTGGTAACTGAACAGAGTTCTTACATCCATGAGATAGGATTTGATCCAATACATTAGCTGGTAAAATTGTGTCAAAGTGCAGAGCTTGTTTTGCTGGCAAGCCTCAGCAATGTGCCATCAGCAATTTTTACCCTACCAAATTGGTCGATGAAGAATGAATCAATCGTAACTGGGTGATAGAACGAGCAGCAATTTTCCCTCATATCAGCCAACAGAACATTGTAAGCTTAAACTATGCCTACTCCAATCTTGTTCACCATCTCTGTTCTTTCACATTCTCCAAAGATTTCTACTGATTCTACTGGAGAAATTTTTGTTACGAAATCAAATGGGTGCAATCTTTTGTTTTTGGAACAGAGATATTTTTTCTCCATTTCTTGAGCTCAGTATATATATAGGAGTAAACAGAAACATGAGATCGGAAGTAAACAGCAGCAAAGCCAGATTCACATCCACATTGTTTTGGAAAAATGACACAAATGAGATACCATATATGAAAACTGCAATATGCTTTGTTTACTTTCTATCTTCTGTTGCAACAAAAATAACGACATGGCCATGTTACAAAGGTAGCAATAGCATGGTTCACTTTATGCAAGATCAGTTTGTAATAATCTTTCAGAATAATGGAAGACAATGGTTCATCTCAACGACATACTGGGCATCTGCTAAGCTCTATTACTCTTATGATGTTTCACACACCCATTTGAATTTTGTAACCTGGCGGACCAGAAAATATACTCCATAGAGTTTGGCAGCAGCCAGACATATATATGCACCAACCAGGCAAACAGTACTTACTTTTTCCAAATAACAAATTGCAGACATTGTAAGAGAAATGGAATCTGCTAAATAATACATGAAGGAAGCAAAGATGTGAAAAAGCACCAAAACACGAATTAGCTGGTACACTTCATTTGATCAGGTCAATTTCTACACACAAAGTCTCCTTCTGGACAGTGTCTAGCAATGCCTCCCTTTCGATAGTGGTCTTCTTGCTCCAACCTTCAACCATGCAATCAAAAAGTTAAACAATCATAACAATGCATACATTTCTCTGCATAGTAAACATGACATGAAATGTATGGCATATTTCTCAAAAGAAAAGAGAAGGATGTCATACATTTCTCCTTGAGCTGGATGAGGGCCCACAGGGGGCGCCTGGAGAGGGAGCGGCGGAGAGGCAGCAGAGCATCTCGGCAATTTGGGCGAGAATGGAAGAGGGTTTTGGTTTTGGGTGTGATTTTTTTCGGGGAGCGAGTGAGCAAGCGCCGTGCAAAGAGTGCCGCTGTGGTTGACCTGGTTCACCCGCCGAATGCCTTGTGGAGAATTATTATTTTTCTTTATTTTTTTGACCCGGCCAACTGTCTGTTTGAATCCCCTGCGTGGAAAATATGATAGAAATGCCGCTCTATAGTAGACTGGGCTGTTCTACAGCCCAACAGCCCATGTCGACATCACTTGAAACATTTTATGCCATGGAACAATTGATTTTCCATAGGAAAGGAACCGGTAAATTCTCAAACGTAGAGTATTTTGCTATGCGCGGTGCACTAACAAAATTTGGAGACATACTATACCTTATCATCAGCATGCAAATAACTATGAGCCAAAACAGTTCGTTCAAACATATCTTACTTTTGTGACGAGCAAAGAAATCAGATAACATCTAAGCCCTTAATCTAAGAAAAACAACTAAACGTTAGTCGCATTAACATTTCACAAAGATAAGCACGACGTAGTGCAAGCAAAATTGCATTTCCGAGGTTTGCTAAAATAAAGATGCCGCGTCTCTGAGGTGGTTCCATGTAACTTGACGATGGAATGCAATCCAACAAGTTTGCGCGCCTTAGAAAGATCCAAAGATAACCCGTCTCAAACAGAGCACCGGCCAACTGAACAAGCCCAAAATTACCCCAGAATTTTCCCAAGAGAGTCCATGTCCTGCAGGTGCTAGCATCAGCTTTGGTGGCAGCCAATTTCAAGGAATCTGCAAGGCCAAAGAGTAATCTTAGGCAAACAGAAACGCTCTAATGTCTCACGGATACTTTAGGTTATGAAGTACGTACTTGATAATATTTCAAAATTTGCGATAACAATCAATTTACAGCATGCTCACTTGGTAAGAGTTAGCAACATACTTCAGTTTAGTCTTCATTAGGTCATAATATTTCAAATTTCGCGATGACAATCAATGTGCAACATCCTCACTTGGTAAGAAATGGCAACATACTTCAGTTCAGTCTTCATTAGGTGATAATATCTCAAATTTCGTGATGACAATCAGTTTGCAGCATGCTCACTTGGTAAGAAATGGCAACATACTGTACTTCAGTTCAGTCTTCATTAGGTGATAACATTTCAGGATAGTAATTAGTGAAAGGCAAAAGCTTATCATGGTGAAAAGGGAAGCCAGGTAATTGAGTAGATCACAAATTTTAGTGCCCCACCCCCTATAACCAAGAACTGACGATAGTACCAAAAAAGAACATATTCAAGCAGCATTACCTATTCCACTTTAAAAAATGTAGCATGCTTGGAAAAAAGGAACAATTGGATGATGTGATCTTCAACAATTTATACAGTCCATAAACTAAACGACCATCATATTCTCAGAGCCATATATACGTAAATAAAAACAATAAAATCAAAAGAGCTGGAATCAAGGATGACAATAGTATTGTTGTATAACTTGGACAATCAAGGTAACTAGTTCAACATGGTAACTTGGAAACATGGTCAGAGTTGCTTTTTCATGTAACATACAGCACGAGCCATGCAGGAGAAATGCATAATCATCAATAGAAGAAAGAATGAGACATGACCAATATTGGAGGAAACAACAAGAGTACCCAAACAAGGAAGAATTAAGAGAAAGTACCGCAGATAAGTAAGCTGGCACACTTCAATTTTTCTGCCCCCTGTCTGCACGAACCAGCGTCTCTGCCAAACTGTTCCTTTTGGAATTGGTCTTCTTGCTTGGAAGTGTTCCTTCAATTATGTTTGAACTTTCAAAATAATGACAGAAAACGACAGAGAGTGATATATGTTCCTTAATTACAGTAAGAGTTCAATTGGAAAACACAGTTTAGACATTTAACAAGACAATTGCATAGGTATACCTAGAAATAGAGGAGCAAAACACTTTTTACATCATACAAAGATCTCATACAAATGCAGTAAAGAAAATCAGATTTTCTAGCAATTCCAAATTCCACCTTCAATGCTGCAATACTATAGAAAGGCTTACTGATAATAACGGTCAATTTAGTTGAGGTATCTATGAGCCTATGGGCAATGAAACTCTCCACCACATTTAGGTTGCCACTGATGATAAGTGAAACACTAGTTTCAGAACTTTCAAATACAAATGCAGTTGGTTTGTATCCACAAAACATGATGCTATGCAGTATGCACAAGAGATTTCAAAGCAATGTTAAACAAAGATCTATACAATCTGAATTATAGCAGAGTAAACATGAGCACTTTGTCAATGATCAAACAAAGATCTATACAATCTGACAATGATCAAACAAGCATGTTAATGGAGCATAAATGTACCTCCACAGGGGATGTAGCTCGACTCTAGCCATGTTGGGAGCGTGCAGGGCACAAGAAAACCAGAGGGGCACAGGCTTTGATCGCCGGCTCTTTCTGGAAAATGCTGCCCCCCTAAGCTTTTCCCCTTAGCCATGTCCACAACAATAAGAAAGTGACCATAGATGAGGTACAGAAAGTTCGCCCGGAATGGATCGATGGCGGCAATGCACGGTATGTGGTCTTCCAGAACCTTGCACCTTTCAGGGAGAACAGGACTGAATGCTACCTTGTGCTCCAGCGTCCAGCAGCAGCCCTTCTCGTCGAGCGAGAAGGAGCTGCACACGAATGGCTTCCTGCTGTTAGACACCTCCACGTAGCGCAGCTTCCCCTCGCTCACCCCGAGACGGCGGTACCTGCCCAGCACCGGTGTCCCCGCCAGGTCAATCAGGTCAGGCAGCACGCTGGCCGGGGGCAGCTCGACTAAGCGGTGCTCCGGCTGGTCGCTGAAAGGGTCGACGGAGCAGACGGCCCAGGTCGGGTCGAGCCACCACAGCCTGTCGCCGAATGCCACCACCTCGAGGTTCGGGTCTATGCGCATGTCCCGGCTAGCCGGCATGGACGGGCCGGCCAACCGCCGCTCGTCCCACTCCCCTGTTTCCGACAGGAACCGGCGCACGACGGGGTGATCCGCTCCCCCGCGGCGGCTGCGGCTGAGCTGGGCGACCACGTACCTGTCGGGCGGGCCGCGGGAGCCTTCGGAGTGGGTGAGCAGGCCGAACCCCGTGGAGCAGCCTGCGGTGGACGACCTCGCGAACTCCGCGCCCGGGGCAGGGAGGCGGAGCAGCTGGCCGCTGAGAGGGTTGCAGACGAAGCGCGCGACGTCCGGCTCGCCGGCGTACTCTGCGGCGGCGTCGAACTCGGCCAGCCAGCTGGGGCGGAAGGTGCGGTCGACCGGGGCGCGGCAGCGGGTGTCGGAGAAGTCGAGGAGGAGGAGGCCGTCGGGGGTCGCGGCGCGGACGGCGCCGGCGAAGAAGTCCGCGGCGTCGCCGGCGTCGGGGACGACGAGGCGGGCGGGGACGGAGAGCTGGGCCCACAGGTCCTCGTGGAGGTCGAGGGACGCGCGCGACGGCGCCCCCGACGCGTCCAGCGCCGGCTTCGCGTAGAGCATGGCCCAAGGAGGGCGAAGAGGGGGCGAGGAGGCCGCCGCGGCCGTGCAGAGGGAGCGGCGGAGGGGCGCCGCGGCGGCGCCGGCGAGGCGTCGGAGCATTTCGCTTGTGGTGGGCGGAGGAGGAGAGGGGAGAGGGTTTTGCGATTCTGCTTTGCCCGTGAGCGAGCGAGCGGCCTGCGGTATCGTGGTTTGGTTGGTGCACATGGACTCGGTCCACGCAGCTCTGACAGCTTTAGCCAAAAGGCAGAATCGTTCCAATCGTCTCGCAGAGAAGACGACAAGAGAAGATGAGTTCAAACTCCCAAAATTTCAAAATTTCAAAAGAGAGCATGTACAACCAACTGGGCTCCTCCAACCCGCTACGAAATGTTCGTCGGGACAGCTCGATCACCGCAGGTAAAGAAATTGACAGTCAACAACCACTCATATACCACCCGCAAAAAAAAAAACAATCACTCATATACAGCTCAAATATCTTGGTGTGTGTGGCATCCTTCAAGCCCAGTCCAGACTGAAATAAGACGGATCGATCACGTCGCGTGTTATGTTGGATCGGCTCATGCTGGTTCATCCATCCCCACATAAACCCCTATTTGGACCTAAATGTTAGCTCACTCTTGTCCGCTCCGTTTTGTGCTCACTCCACTCCATATGTTCCTGTCCTCGTCCATTCCCCTCCCCACGACACCATGGCCGACTCCAGCAATGAGGCAGAACCCATCAATTGGGGCACGCTGTTGGCGGAGGAATCGAGCACCACCCCGAACGGTGAGGAGCTTGCTCTCCATATTGTCCTTTGTCGGTCATAGAAGGGAGAGAATTCCTTATTTGACCCTTTCTTAAAATATGCCTCCCTATTTGGCTCTAAGAATATTTTTCTTCCCTATATGATCCTTAAAGTAAAATTGTTCCTTATGTGACATTTCTGTCAATTTTAGGTATTAACGGTGTTAAGTGTAACATGAAAAGACAGTCTTACCCCCAGTACACTATGTGACCAATTTTTTTGATTTTGCACACAACAACTGAAGAACAAACTCCTATACTACTACAAATCATTATTGTTCACGAATAGACCGAAGCCAATCAACTCTAAAATGAAAGTCTAAATAAAATAAAATACCACATCTCCAGCACATGCATTCAGGACTCAGGAGCACACACACGGAGAGCACATGCTATGTGCTCACCACCACGCAGCTGTTATAGGCGGGCTATGGCACGGCATCATCTTGCCTTGCCACGATGCCCAGCCCATACATGCTAGCTGCACCGTCGATGCCTAGGCCACCCACTCAAGCACATGGCTGTAGCTGTTTCACACTGCTGAGTGCTGACCGTCGCGCGTGCCCACACGGCCACACCGGCTGTGTTGTGCTGTTGGCTGTGCAGCCGGCAACGTGCCACCGTCGCGTCCATCAATGGCCGCTGTGTGCAGCTCGCCTAGTCTGCCGAGACTGCCGGGCGTGTACATGCTGGTCGTAGCTGTCGTGCGAGGTGGCTGCGTACCGCCGTTGCCTATTGACCTGAACCGCCACGGGAGGGTCCGTATGCGTATCGACGCTCGCTCAAGTGTCAAGTCAACCTGATGCGTATCGAGGCCGAGTCCACTGTATGGCCGTGGCTCTCCCCTATCGCGCATAGGGCGCTCACCGCAGCAACTCCTCCGTCACCGTCCAACCTATAAGCAGTGTTGCTCCGTCGCTTCGGTCATATTCACTTGTGCCTTCTCAGCCTGCAAACACCAGGGGTAAGAAAGACTTTTCATGTGGCACATAACGGTGTTAGTGGCTAAACCTGACGAAAATGTCATGTAGAGAACAAAATAAAGTTTGGGTGTTAAAATGGGAAGAAAAACTTTTTTGAGACCAAAAAGGGAATCAAATTTTAAGAAAGGGCCAGATAAGGAATTCTCTTCATGGATGGACATGGGCGGAAGTTCGAGCTCCTCGCCATCCCCGGTCGCTCGGCAAGCCTCCGTGCCTGACCACGCCAGCCCGTCGTCCTCCGCGCTTGTCTAGGTCCATCGCCCTCTGCGCTCGCCCGCCCTACTCAGGACCTTTTCTCCCTGTCGGTGATGGGGTGCTCTTGCCCGCACCGCAGAGGCGGACACCCAAATCGGAGGCACATGCCACACACCACTCGAGGCAACAGCTGGCGTGTATGTCGGCGAAGGCGGGTTGTAGCCGCTTTGGCTGCAGTTCGCGTCCGCCGAGCAGGAGGGCGACCTCCTCTGTGACGTCTTGCGCCGGCCATTGACCTCGACAGAGATGGATGCCTACAGCCGCCGCTACAAGAATACCAAGCCACTTTGGCTTGGCAACGAGGAGTCCAAGTGGCTCGTGAAGGAGAAGGCCACCGCGCCGGCAAAAGGCGCCAGCCTGACGTCTTGCCAGGATCTGCTCGTCCGACAGCAGAGGCACCACCAGCGACGATGACGACGACAACCCTTCTCTGATCGTCGATGCCTACACCAAAGATTACTAATACTACCACAACTATAGATTGCCTACACCATCAAGCTTTATAGGAGTAATATCCTTCTTTCTTCTTTGACTAAGCATGTGTACCTGTCCTGTCGGATGACACTATTATTGGTATAACTGAAAAGAGCTAACAACATGGCTGTCAAATATTTCATTGTGGTAAATGCATCATTTCAGGTCTCGATTGAACCCAGCTTGATGGTGCTTAAACCTATTCATTATTGTCTCCCCGAGCTCGTCTTTATGCTGGTAGATACTAAATAGATCCATGTTTCCATGAATAACTTGTTCAACAGCTTTACCTTTTCATTCACCTTCTTAAATTCCTCCATGTCTTCAGCATGATACTTTTTTCCCGTGTATTTAACTAGTTTCTCAATATTCCATTTCTCCCTGGCAGTCATAATTTTTTCTATCAATTCTTTTCCTTCTTCAAGAGTAAGGGACATAAAGCATCGAGCTGCACTTAAATCAAGGATAGATTTAGTTTCATCGTTAATCACATGATAGAATATATGAAGTGTAACATGTTATGCAAAAATCATGATTAGGGCAAAGATTCAAGAGTTTAGAATATCTCCCCAAGCTGCATATAGGTTATCTCTGATTTACTTGACAAAAGAAGTGAGCTCACTTCGGAGTTTTGCTATTTTAGAGCAAGGGGAAAAATTTAGCCATAAACTTCTCCATACATTTTCCAGCTGGTTGTGCTGCAATATTGTAATCTGTTATACCATTCTTCTACCTTTTCAAAGACGGGTTGAAGAGTTTCAATAAAACAAATTCTCTCGACACATCTTTGATTTTAAAAGTCACACATAAAGCATCAAGGAACATAAGATGTGCTTGAGGGTATTCTTCTTTAGTCCCTGAAAAGGCATGCTTTCCGACTTCCTGAATAAGATCACGGTCAATCGAATACTTAATGGCATAATTCGTAGGATAGACTATGGAAGATCTTGAACCCATATATAGAGCACAGTATCCCCTCACAAATTTTTCTTTCTTTCTGAGGAATCATCATTTATGCAAATAAAAGTATTAAGCTTCGTAGTTTGATATTTTGGTATTTTTTTTAATAATGGATCCTGAAGCTCTAGTGGAAAACGTTGAATATAATCTGGCAAATAAGTCTTCCTAGAAGGAGTAGAACCCATGTCAGTAATAGGAAGTATCTACAATAACAACACCTTAGAACAGTTATGAAACAAATACTCTGCGCTTCACTGCCCAGCAACAGTGCAAGAAAAATAATTGATGACCTGTAAGCCACACATGGTGGTGTAGACTTCCATGTAAGTATCCTAAAATAGTTATTGTCCCAACTAAGAGCGGAGGAGAGAACTTATGAGCAACGTTTCTGTCACACACAAGTTGTCATAGATCTTATGTAAAGTAACTCCTTGGGATTTTGTAGAGGCTATTAGTGTTCCAAGAGTCAAATAAACCAGAGTAGTGAATATGATGAGATGGTTACAGCGAGAATAATAACGACTTGGAAGCAAAGAGCATAAAGTAAAGACTGGAAATAAAAGTGTTTTCCCGCAGTTGAGAAATTAGGTGCAGAGAGATTTTAGATCATGGTATACCTCAAGTGTGCCACTTCAATGGTAATCCCAGTTACCTTGCATCGTGAGTTTAATATTTTATTTGGTTGTTCTGCAGGCGGATCACCTTAGAGTTATGAAACTCCTCCTCGTGTGGTTGTATTCCACACTATAGTTCTGCTTTGACGTTGCCACAACGTGGTCGTTTTTATAATTAAGGTAGTTAAACTGAAACCATGCATTACGTTCGGTAGATAACCATCATCTCATATTGTCTTTGGTCCTCATAAATGTCTACACATGTCACATTGGAGGGCGCAAACTCTCTGAACAATATGTGTTACCTGTTTAGGTCTTTAGATCATGTTATCTGGGCCCTTAAATTGGACAACACACATTTTTTTAGAAATGGAGGAGGACCCCCGGCCTCTACATCTGGATGATGCATGCAGCCACTTTATTAATTATTCACATAAGACCTTACAAAGTCATACACCAGTAAGACTAAAGCCACTGTCTAGGCAACATCTGTCGCTACTCCTATCCAATTGATAAAGGGATGCTAATAGTCTGGGCCTAATACCAAATAGACCTCACAGCCAAACCTAACATCTAAGACGTGAGGTCCGAACCAGGACGCCTACCGGGTATGGGGCATCCACCAGTCCGGCGCACTCCTCAACCAGGACACCTGTCGGGTATGAGACCGCCGCAGCCACCTGCCACCAATCCATCTTCAGTGTTGTACTGCTGCATCTACCTTGCCTGGTCTAGCTGCCGTCGACACTACCACGACGTCAGACAACGCCACCATTCTGCGCTCGTCCATCATCACACGCCCACCGGCGAGACCCCGCTGCTCCATGCCGTCGAGACCCGCCGTCGTCGACGCAAGAGAAGGCACGCCACACCACCTCACGCCTCTTCCATCCGGCGCCGCTCCACAAACGATGCCCCCAAGAAGGAACACGACACCGCATCGCCGCCATCGTCCGATCCGGTGATCTTAGGATTTCTCCCGGAGCGGCACGAGCAGGTTGACGATAGTTGCTTGACGATGCCTTCATCAAGGTAACGACATAGACGCCACCATCGCCTGCCATGACCGGAGTCGGCTCGGTTTTCACCGGCGACTATGTCTCCCCAACTCGCCACCGGTGCTAATAGTGAGATCCAAGATCCATCACTACGAGCCTGGCCAACCGCCTTCGGTGGAGAAGGCAGCCACCACCACCATGCTCGGGTCAAGAGACTCGGACGTCCTCGTGCCGCGAAGATAACCCAGGGGAGATCTCCTCTTGCCGTTGTTGAGACGAGGCGCGGCCGCAGTGGATCTCGGTCTAAACCCCTCGGGCGCAGATCAGATCTCATCGCAGCCAAAATCTCATCCGCCCACGGCCGCTAGAGATCTCCTGGCCACCGCCAACCTGATGCGCACTGCCGTTGGAGGAGGAGGGAGATGGACGCCGCTGCCCCCACGCGTTACCGCCGGCCGAGGACTGCGCCGCCGCCTCCTCACCACAGGGGCTTCGCCCCGCGGCGTCCTCAGCGACGGTGGCGGTAGTGGGAGGCGATGGAAGGGGATGGCTGAGGGCGGTGTGGACGGGGACTCCCCGGAGGCACACATATCGTTCATCATAGTATAACAACTTACTAGACAAGTAATAAGACTACAAATACGAATGACAACATACAAGATAGGCACAAATGAATCTTACCATTCACGGATTCACCTACATGCATCTCCCATGCCTGGGGAATTGCTCACACATAGGAAGGGAATAACTAATCATCATAGAGAATAAATTCATGAAAATCATATCGATAATACTATAAAGATCCACAATAAGATGAATGATTAAACAAGTCTCAATCTCCAGGTGAGTGTGAATAGAGTTTTGATAAATCAAAAGAATGGGCGTTTCTGACCCAAGCTGCCGCAGAAGCAGAGGGGGTGGCGAATTGGAGCAGACAGCCGGGTCAAAACTCAAAAGTAGGACAGGAGAAGACCAGCAGCCCACAGAGCACAGGGCAGTCGCTTCGCTGGAAGCAGTCCACGGCAGTCCTCCCGCACCGCAACCAAAAGCCACACGCAGAATGCTCCGCCGCCTCTCCGGCGCCGCCGCTCCCTCTCCTCGTCCCGGGCCCCCTCGCGCCCCCCGTGGGCCCTCATCCAGCTCACCGACGTCGACAAGTCGGGGGCGCCGGCGCCGGGCGCGACCCTGCACCTCGACGCGCCCCCGTTCGTCACCGGCCTCACCGTCCCCGCCCACTTCATCCACCCGCGGCCCCTCCCCGACCCCGCCACCGGCGTGTACGGCTCCGTCCCGGGCCACGTCGCCGCCACCAGCAGCCACGGCCTCCTCCTCGTGCGCTTCTGGGAGTCCCGCTTCCAGTTCGACGTCCCCGCCACCGGCGAGTCGATGCTCTGCGCGATCCGTGACCTGTCCTTCTTCACCGGCATGGACATCAACCCGGAGGTCACGCGCTTCGTCCTCAACCCGCTCAGCGGCGAGCTCTACCGCCTCCCGGACCTCGACGGCACCAAGAGGACCACCATGTACCAGCACCTCGGCCTCCTCACCCAGTCCCAGGGCGGGCACGGACCCCCTGACAGGTATGCGGTAGCCGAGATGTTTACCATCGGCGGCAGCGGCAGGGAGGAGGACGGCTTCGTCTTGCGGCGGTTTCTCTCGGAGACGGGCAAGTGGGAAAAAATGGTGGGCTTGCCCTCCCCATTGCCTGCCGGTCGGCGGATGCACATCGACAGCGCCGTGGTGCCCTTCGGCGACCGCTTGTGGTGGATCGACGAGAGCTGGGGCGCCATCTCGGCGGACCCGCTCAGCGAGAGGCCGGAGCTCCGGTTCGTGGAGCTGCCCAGAGGGAGCGTGCTGCCTGACCTCGAAGGTGTGGTGTTCATGAGGAAACTCGAGCGCTACCGGCGGATGGGGGAAAGCGAGGGGAAGCTGCGCTACGTCGAGGTGTCCAAGGAGAAGCCGTATGTGGTCAGCTCCTTCTCCCTCGACGACGGTGGCAGCTCCTGGACGCTGGACCACGAGGTGGCCTTCACCACAGTTTGGGATGATGAACCCTTGAAGGAGATGCCGGCGATTGGCGCAATTGACCCACTGAACAGCCATGTTGTGTACCTTGTGTGCGGCAACCAGCTTCTTGGAGTCGACATGGAGAAGGAGAAGATAACAGGGAGCTCTCGTCTTGCTATACCCAGTGTCCCCATCCTACCGTGTGTCCTCCCGACGTGGCTGGAATCAAGCCAGATTCCCTCTGCAGGTACTAACACTCTCATCTCCTTGATCAGTTGTTTGTTTGACCCATATATGCAATTGTTAAACTAGGCGCCTTTCACCGTATCTTCTGAAATTATGTGCTTGCAGTCCTCTCCTCTGCATACAAATTGTGCTAGAATTTGGGAGTAAATTGAGATGTTTTTGAGGAACTGTAGTGCTCCCTTTCTATTGTGGTCAACTACAACTAGATATAAAAGGAGAAGTGCATCCAATTTAGGAAGAATAATGTATACTATACAATTGTCAGATTGGACACATTTTGTTTTAACTCATCTTCTGAAATTGTGTGCTTGGAAGCTTATGTAGGTCCTCTGTATATAAATTGTAGCATAATTTTGTTGGAAATTGGGTGAAATTGAGGTGAATTTGAGGAACAATAGTGATTGTAGCCTTTCTATTGTGGTTCAGCACTGCTAAACAGAAAGGGTGAAGTGCACAGACTAGGAAGAATATGATTTTGAAGGAGTAGAGCTAAAGCTTAGGTGTATGGCTTAGTCTGTTTTACTCTGTTCATGTGTATCTTCTTCTTTTGCTGCCCTTTAAACCTCATCAGAATGGGCCAAGCTCATCCTAGTGGCAGGCACAGCTCATGCCATTTGTGACTGCTTATTTTTATTACTGTCATTGGATTTCTGTGACTGCTCGGCCGTGTGCATCCATGGATGCAGAGGCCAGGAGATTTGAACTTCCTTTCTGAAAAAAATATGGAGAATATCAACCTATTAACTTGTGTTGGTAGGTAAAGGTTACCCTGATACTTCACATCGGAAGAATTAGGTGCCTTTCACCTTATCTTCTGAAATTATGTGCTTGCAGTCCTCTCCTCTGTACACAAATTCTGCTAGAATTTGGGAGTAAATTCAGATGTTTCTGAGGAACTGTAATGCTCCCTTTCTATTGTGGTCAACTACAACTAGATATAAGAGGAGAAGTGCATCCAAGCTAGGAAGAATAGAGTATACTATACAATTTTCAGATTGGGCACATTTTTTGTTTTAACACATCTTTTGAAATTGTGTGCTTGGAAGCTTATGTAGGGTCCTCTGTATATAAATTGTACTATAATTTTGTTGTAAATTGGGTGAATTTAAGGAACAATAGTAATTGTAGCCTCTCTATTGTGGTCCACCATTGCTAAATAGAAAGGGACATCGCCGTAAAAAATAAATAAGAATGGAGAAGTGCAGCCAAGATAGTGAAAGGCTGAGTCTGTTCTAGTCTGTTCATTTGTATCTTCTTATTTTGCTGCCTTTTAAACTCCATCAGATTGGCCAAGCTCATCCTAGTGGCAGGCACAGCTCCTGTCACTTGTGACTGCCTATTTTTGTTACATTTATTGTTTTTTTGTGTGACTGCTCGGCTGTGTGCATCCAAGGACGCAGAGGCCAGGAGGTTTGAACTTCCTTTTCAATAAAAATATGGAGAAAATATCAGCCTATTAACTTGTGTTGGTAGGTAAAGGTTTCCCTGATACTTCAGCGAGTTGTCATACCTTGTGCATCCTATACCAATGATTCCATTATGTATTGCTCAGTATCTGAATCATGTCGATGTTTAAATATTTGAAACATACTTTATAATGTATACAAGCCTTCCTCTCATGCACAATGTGGACATGTTCCCCGACCATTGCTGCTGGGAGCTTGATGGCATCTTGCCGCGTGTCCTTCCCTTTTAATGCTGCTCCTTAGAGGTCTACACAGCCTTGTATTATCATTTCGGACCAGTGATTGCTGTATCCTTGTTTTTGGAAGTGTCATGTCACTTCACCCATATCGTGTATCAAAACAGCGTAGGGAACATGGTATTTTTTTTTATTGTTTTGATTCGACACTTATGCATTTCATTCATCTAATTACTGTAACCTGTTCTGCCATTTCAAGCCATGTATACTATTCAGAGAAATGTACACATTGTAATTGACTGTTTATTCTTGTTTGCATGGTTGAAGATTGGAGCAAGAAGACCGCTGCGAAAAGGGAGACATCGCCTGACATGGTCAAAAAGGAGACTTTGCATGTAGAAGTAGAGCTGATGAATTGAAGTGTATCAGCTAATTCCTATCTTGGTACTTTCGCATAACCTATCTTCATGTATTATCCATCACAGTCCATTTCTCTTGCAATGTCAGCAGTGTGTTATTTGGAAAAATAAGTACTATTTGGTGCACATGTCTGCCAGCTGCCAATTCTATTGAGTAACACTAGTTTTTAATTCACCTGAGCGATTTATTATTACAAATTTAAAGTTCAGAGTGTTTCAGCAACTGATCTTTGCTAAACTGTTTCAAAGATTATGGTGAACCCTCTTGCTTCATTTGTTGTCGCAACAGAAAATAAACATAGCATATTGCAGCGTTCATATGGCATCTCATATATATTTTTTTTGAATTTTTTGGCATCTCATTTCTGTAACTGTTCCAAAACAATGTGGATGGGAATGTGCTTGTGCTGTTATTTATGTCTGAACTCATGTTTCTGTTTACTTGTACTTATATGGAGCTCAGGAAGAAAACAGTGGGAAAAAAACACAGTTGTTTTCATGTCATTCATTCCCTCCATAGGAGTATCCAGATGTCCCTAGTGTTTAAACCGTTTTCAAAATTATTGCAAAGAGACTCATGTTTACAATTCGTCCGCTTTGCAGGCATCAGACCAGAGTTGTTTTGGAGGCTTAGGATGGTAGTTTCCTGACATCTCATTTTGGGGGACTGCTGTGAGGTTCATGTTTGTGCGATAGCTGAAAACGTCTTAGCCTGTTGAGGCCGACGGGTTCGTGTTATATAGAGTTGGGGCGCACCTCCCAACCATAGCGCATACATTGTTGAGATTACATGAGGGAATGAGATATTCAAGGAAGAGATAGAACTTGGAGATCAAGGAAAATAATCTATCTCTATCTATCTATCTTAACTACCTCATGCAGCCGGGTGGACCTCATGGCGCACGGGTGGTGCAACCACATTGCGTTCAACACCCTCCCGTAATCACAGCTTCATTAAGTTGAGATTATGCTTGAATTCCTCAAAACTTCTTGAGGGCAAAGGCTTTGTAAATCCATCTGCAAGTTGATCCTTTGAATGCACAAATCGAATATCAAGTTGCTTTTGAGCAACTCTTTCTCTGACAAAATGAAAATCTATCTCTATGTGCTTTGTTCTAGCATGGAACACAGGATTAGCAGAAAGATAAGTAGCTCCAAGATTGTCACACCATAGACATGGAGCTTGTTTACTTTTTACCCCAAGCTCTTTCAACATGGACTGAACCCATATGATTTCAGCTGTAGCATTTGCCAATGCCTTGTACTCTGCCTCAGTGCTTGACCTGGATACAGTAGCCTGTTTGCGTGCACACCATAATATTAAGTTAGGTCCAAAAAAGACTGCAAAACCACCTGTTGAGCGTCTGTCATCCAGACACCCTGCCCAGTCTGAATCAGAAAAGGCACTGACAAGAGTAGAAGATGACTTGCTGAAATTTAGACCTATACTGAGAGTGTGTTTAACATATCTGACTATACGCTTGGCAGCTGTCAAGTGAACATCAGTAGGTGCATGCAAAAACTGGCAGACTTTGTTGACAGCAAAAGATAAATTTGGTCTGGTAAGAGTTAGATATTGAAGAGCTCCTACGAGACTTCTATACTTCGTGCTATCTTCCTGACTCAAAATTTTACCTTCTGCAAGAGACAATTTTTCGGAGCTGGATAATGGAGTGAGTGAGGGTTTACAACCTTGCAATCTTGCTCTTTTAACCAGATCAGCTGCATATTTTGCTTGAGAGAGATGAAGTCCATTTTGATGTTTCTTTACCTCAATCCCAAGAAAGAAGTGCAAGTCTCCAAGATCCTTTAATGCAAACTCTGCACTTAGATCCTTTAAGAGTCCTCTGATTGCTTCATCAGATGAGCTTGTCACAATTATGTCATCAACATAGATGAGAACAAATATACACGTATTTGACTTGTTGTAAATAAACAATGACATGTCTGATTTAGAAGGAACAAATCCAAGTTTTTGCATATTGTGACAGAGGCGAGAATACCATGCCCTTGGAGCTTGTTTTAACCCATATAGAGCTTTATCAAGTTTACACACATAAGAAGGAGTACTCTTACTTTCAAACCCAGAAGGTTGTCTCATGTACACATCCTCTTCCAGAACACCATGGAGAAATGCATTCTTCACATCAAGCTGCCTGAGACTCCATCCTCTGGAAACAGCAATAGACAAAACGAGACGAATTGTGGTAGCTTTTACCACAGGACTAAAAGTATCTTCGTAGTCTATGCCATATCGTTGCTTAAAACCTTTTGCAACGAGTCTAGCCTTATAACGGTCAATGGTTCCATCAGATCTCCTCTTAATTCTGAAAACCCATTTGCAATCAATTAAATTTTTACCTTGCTGTGGTGGAACCAGATACCATGTTTTATTTTCCTTGAGTGCCATGTATTCCTCATTCATTGCCTTCTTCCACTTATCATCACAAAGTGCTGCAGCAAGAGTTTTTGGTTCATCTGGTTCTCTTGTGGAACAGACCAAACCATATTTAGTCATATGTTTATAATTTACGGGTTGAGTTACCCCTTGTTGCAGTCGTGTACGCCGTGATGGTGGAGCCACAGGATCTGTAGTCACAGAGGATCCAGGGTGCTGCGCAGAATCGTCCGCTGCTGATCCCGAGGCGGATCCTGTCGCTGCAGCCGCACCAGTGCCCGATGAAGATCATGTCGCCATAGTGGCGCCAGCGCCCGCCGGGTCGCCCTGATCCTCTGTGGCAGACGGCTGAAGCGCGGCGTCTGCACTTGGCACAGAGAATCCCGAGCCCCGCGCCTCTGCGTGCACGCCGGTCGGTCGGCTGCTCGTGGCGGGGCCTGCTGGACCCGCGTCCTCCCTGGCACGCGCCAAGTCCCGCCGCTTGTACGTGACGGGTTGGGCTCCGTACCGAGCGCCAGTTGGAGGAGACCGCGTGTCGGGCACGGGGTCACAGCGGCGGGAGTCTGGCTCAGGGGCGCGTGCGCCTGCGCCTGTGGTGCCTGATCCCGAGGAGGATCCTCCCTCCTGCGCCGTTATCGATCCCGAGGTGGATCCAGTCGCCTGCACCGCTGCTGATCCCGAGGCAGATCTGTCCCCTACCACGGGACACATGGGATATAGCCCAAAATTTTCTCTGTTTACGTCATTTTCTTTGCCGTTTTCTCTGCCGTTTTCACCTGTTGCATCAACACAGGACTCATGCATGCCATTAGATGAGTTAGCCAACAATTGATCATCACTATTTCGTCCCCCTTGATCAAAGCTAGTGAGATGAGGAGGCAAGAGAAGAATTTCTTCCCGAAGAAGTGCGCCGGCATTAGGGTGGAGAACAACAAAAGGGAACTTAGTTTCATCAAAAACGACATCACGGGATATGTAAACACGTCCATTGGAAACATCCAGACACTTGACTCCCTTATGCTGAGCACTATAGGTAAGGAACACGCACTGTTTTGAGCGAAACATCAGTTTACGAGTATTGTAGGGACGTAGGTTTGGCCAACACGCACACCCAAAAACACGTAGAGACTTATAGTCTGGTTTTGTGTGAAGAAGCCTTTCTATAGGAGTTTCATGGTGAATGACACGACCAGGAAGCATGTTTATGATATGGACGACAGTGAGAAACGCTTCGTCCCAAAATTTGAGAGGCATGGAAGCGCTGGCCAAAAGAGCAAGGCCAACTTCAACGATGTGGCGATGCTTGCGTTCAGCTGACCCATTTTGCTGGTGAGCATGTGGGCATGACACGTGGTGTGAGATTCCAAGTGTCTGGAAGGAGTTCAACTTTTCGTACTCCCCTCCCCAATCGGATTGGACAGCAATAATTTTGCTGTCAAACTTTCGTTCAACTAGAGCTTGAAAGTTTTTGAAAACTTGAAACACATCAGAACGTTTCTTTAAGAGATAGATCCAAGAGAATTTGCTATAGTCATCGATAAAACTGACATAGTAGTTGTGTCTACCAACAGAAGTGGGAGCAGGGCCCCAAACATCAGAAAAAATCAACTGTAATGGTTTGGTAGAAATGCTGATAGAGATTGGGTAAGGCAATTGATGACTCTTAGTTTTCTGACATGAATCACAAATTGTTTCATTATGATGCTCACCAACAAACGGGAGTTTATTTTTCCTAAGCAACTTTTCAACTAAAGAAAAAGACGCATGTCCTAAACAATCATGCCAACGTGTGGATGACAGCTTGATAGCACCACAAGCTTGTTTATTTTGTCTTCGAAACTCCGGAATCAACGGGTAAAGGCCGTCAATGCATCTACCTCGATAGAGAATTGTCCTCGTTGCCTGATCCTTGATCAAAAAATAATAAGGATGAAATTCCAAAAAAACATGATTGTCAAGGGCAATACGATGGACAGAAAGAAGACTTTTATTAGCATTAGGGACATGCAAAATTTTCCTAAGATGAATGTTGCGATGAGGGGCACCAAATATTGAGTGACCAAAGTGACTTATACTCATACCTTCTCCGCTAGCAGTATGGATTTGATCCTTGCCGTGGTACTTTTCCTTCATGGTGACTTTCTCGAGCTCATTGGTGATGTGATTAGTGGCTCCGCTGTCGACGTACCAATTGGTGTCGACGCCATAGGAGCCATCGGCCGCTGCAGCAACTTTCTCCTCATCTTGCGAGTCGTAGTCGTCCTCATCATACCTGTACCAGCAGTCCTTCGCTGTGTGGCCAGGCTTGCCGCAGATCTGACACCGAGGAGCGTCGGGGCGGTTCCTACCGCCATGACCAGTGCCGCGGCCTCGGCGACCACGGCCTCCAGATTGAGGTGGCGTGGGGCCACGGTTGCCGCCGCCGGACCTGCCCTTGGTGCGAGAGGAGCCACGCGAGCGGGAGCCGCCACCCCGTCCACGAGTGGCCATGTTTGCGGACGACTTGAAGCCGCCGCCGCCAGATCCTTGGAACTGTGCCATGCGTTGATCAAAATTTGACGGCATGGCAAAAAGCTCATCAAGGGTTACCTGACTCACGCAGGCGTCTAGGGCAGAGACGAGTGGCTGATAGTCGGCGTCGAGCCCGTGGATGATGTCGGAGGCCAGTTCATCGTCGGGGATCGCCTTTCCCGTGGCTGCGAGTTCGTCGGCGTAGCCGCGCATGGCGGCCAAGTAGGAGGCGACGGAGAGGTTGCCCTTCTGCGCGTTGATGAGGGAGGTTCGGATGTTGTTGATGCGGCTGGCGGACTACGAGGAAAACATGCCGGCGAGCGTCGTCCAGAGCGCGCCCGCGGTGGTGACCGTGGTCACCGTGAGCAGCACCTCGCGCGTCAGATTGTTCAGCAGGTATCCGAGAATCTGCTGATCCTCCCTGACCCAGATTGGGTGGAGAGGGTTGGGCGATGATTCCTCCTTGCCTTCCTTGGTGGTGACGAGGAGTCTCGCCGGCTCCGGCTGAGTGCCGTCGACGTAGCCGAAGACACCGGCGCTACGCAGCCGGGGGATCACTTGCGTGCGCCATAGCACATAGTTTGTGCGCGTCAGCTTCTCGGTAACTTGGCCATTGAGGTTGGCTTGGGAAGCGCCGGAGGATGAAGACATGGCTAGGACTAGATGGAGTTTGTTTGGAGCTTAGATGGGAAAAGGATGGCTCTGACTACCATGTGCGATAGCTGGAAACGTCTTAGCCTGTTGAGGCCGACGGGTTCGTGTTATATAGAGTTGGGGCGCATCTCCCAACCATAGCGCATACATTATTGAGATTACATGAGGGAATGAGATATTCAAGGAAGAGATAGAACTTGGAGATCAAGGAAAATAATCTATCTCTATCTATCTATCCTAACTACCTCATGCAGCCGGGTGGACCTCATGGCGCACGGGTGGTGCAACCACATTGCGTTCAACAGTGTTTACAACTTGCTCAGCCACACTTTGGGCAAATTCTGATGGATGTCTTGCATTTTTTTTACATGGCTCAGTGTTATGTCCTTTGAACTTTGGATGGATCAGTATCTTTTAGAAGGTGAAGTTAGGGCTTCGAGTATCTTGCCTTAGACTGTTCTGGGATCTTGTTATCATCAGCTATTACATGTATGCGGTTGCGGAATCTGGAGTTTAGCTTAATCCTTGGCATTGTAATGTTGAGAGGAACCTGTATATTGGAGGGGTTTATTAAGCTGCTTGAAGTGTTGCTGTCTTGCTGATCTTGGAGACTTGGAACCCTGGCGTGCTATGCAACGGATAACTCAGTGCTGTATGCTTGATCCGTGCCAGTTTTCTCCCCTTCCTTTAAGAAGCTGTGAGTTTTGAGCTGTAAAGATGGTAAAGCTGCTGCTCTTGCGTGGGCACAAACTGTCCATTTTACTACTGCTCTTACCGCTACGTGATTTCTTCAGTCTTGGGAAACTGGGAAGAGGAGTAGGATAGTACGGATGAGTGATCACTGATCAGCGTGTGCCCTCGCGTTGTGCTTCATGTCAGGGTGATCAGCGTGCGCCAGCAAGTAACCACGGAAAACAATTCTCTTGTCCTCGACTAGACTCAAAAGCGGCCCTTGTGTCTGGTGATCTTGGGGTGATCTTGGATCACAGTTTAGAGGCGCATGCTACAGCATTCCAGAAAGATGACATGTTTCAATCAATTTTTTGCCAGTAGGTTTTTTATCATCTGAAACACCTTGCAACCAAATCTAAACAACTACAAATACCACCGCATATGGTCGGGTTACCACCGAATTATTACCAACCCAAAATCCACATCTCCACATCCAGGCAGGCATACTACAATTTTGGAAAAGAAAGCCCCCCCAGGATGAAAGCGAGCAAGATCCTCTCCCTGTCCGCCGAGACCGTGCGGCGGAGCACGTCGCCGTCGACGAGCCGCAGCTTCCCCGTGCAGTGATCCACCGAGGCGAGGGCGCCCTCCCAGAAGCTCCGGAAGTCCGCGAGCGAGCAGGCCTTGAGCGCGCCTTCCATGGCGGCGACGTCCGCGTGCGCAAAGCCGTACATGTCCACGCAGCTCTGGTACACCGCCCGCGCGTCCTCGGAGATCTTCGGGTCCTGCGCCAGCTTCTTGCCGGCGCTCTCGGTGGCCTCGGACGACTGGAGGGCGGCCCTCACGGCGATGACGCCGTAGGCGCTGGCCGTGAGGCCGTCCCGTGCGCCGCGCAGCGTCTGCCGGCAGAGCTCCAGCTCGCGCTGGCCCTGCCAGGCGCTCGTCTTGTGGCACGCGTCGGCGACGGACATGGACGGGTCGCCGGCGCATGCGCTGGCGTCGGTGCTGCCGGAGAGCAAGGAGATGGCCCCGAGAGATACCGCGACGACGCAGATGATTGGTGTGTTCTTCATGTTTGCTCGATCTCTGTATAAACCTATGCGCGCTCTGCAACCTCTGTGTGTATGGGAAGGAACACAAGGATGGCTTTTATAGAACGGCCCTGCCAAGGAGTGTAGTAGCCAAACTGAAAATATACTGTACATGCAGCATATCTAGAGCAATTAATGCGTATCATTATGCAGCAAGCTGTAGAAGCCAATGAATCTTTAATATCAATGTGTAGCATTAGTTTTCGGGTGTGGCTAGTATCTCTAATCTAAATGAGAATTAAATGTGTAGCATCAATCTTAATCTAGCTCACCTGAGTACATATTTATCTTTCCTGCTTCCTTTTTTTTCACTTTTATATTTTCCCCATTTTACGTTTTATTCTTGAATTTTTTGTTGCATTTCTATTTTAAAAAAATACCGAATACAGTAGTGGATGGCAGTAACCTATAGAGCCCCAATAAATGCTTAAAATCAATGTGTAGCATTAGTTTATGGGTGTGCCTATCTCTGATCTAAATGAGAATTAAATCTCATCTAGCTCACTTGAGTATATATATTTTTCTCCCCCCTTTTCCATTTTATTTCACTTCTATATTTTTTTCTCATTTTATGTTTATTATTGACCTTTTTTGCATTTCTATTTTAGAAAATATGCAAATGCAGTAGTGGGTGGCATGTGGACATACCGTTGAGCACGGCCGGGCAGTTGTGCAAGTGTACTTACACACGGCGCGGAAAAAATAAAAATAGACCCAGATAAAGTAATTCAGTAAAAGGGAAAAGGAAGAAAAACAATCATTAATGCGTATCATTATGCAACAAACTATAGAGTCCAATAAATTTTTAAAATCAATGTGTAGCATTAGTTTATGGGTGCCACTATCTTTGTTTTAAATCAGAATTAAATCTTATCTAGCTTACTTGAGTATATATATTTTTCTTTGCTCCTTTCCCATTTTCTTTCATTTTTTTCTCATTGGAGGGTAAGGGGAAGGGAAGAGAGAGGAAGGAGGCCGCGGAATAGGACGGGAGCTCGTTGGAGGGTAAGAGGAAGGGAAGGGAGAGGAAGGAGGCTGCGGCGGCTGCTGGAGCGAGCTTCGGCGAAAAAGGACGGCTCCAGCCAGAGCGGGATCCAGCGCAGCTATCCTTCCTTGCATTGGGCTAGAGGAAGAAGGGATCGGGATGAGGTGGACAAGTGGCCGGGGTTTGTTCAAGAGCAGAGAGCTGCAGATAAGCTCACAAAGGAGATGAAGTGGTGGCGGGTCCCATGGGGACACGCGTCACACGAGGGATGTGGTCGACGAGCAAGTAGAATCTGCCGGTTGAAGGGAATAATTTCCCTTTTCTTAAGCATGTGCCGATCCGATGGTGTGTAAATAAATTTAAAGATTATTTCGATCGACATCGGATAACATAGCATGTTTAAGTAGGCAATGACATTTCTCGGAAGTGAGTTCATCAAATCCTACTAAATTATCCCAATTTTTCCCATAATTTTTGGACGGCATAATGCAGCGTGTCGTACCAGGTGAAGATATACACGGAACATTCACCATTTAGCGTTTTGTTCTGTCAAGATTGAAAATGAATAGATTGAAAGTTTCTTTGGTAAAAAAGAATAACTTGACGTGTATACATGCATTCATTGGGTGGTGAGTGTACGTGCAATGTGTTTCTAAAAAATCCAAGAAAGAAAAGCAGGCCACGTACGCTGCCGGATCTAGTAAAAAACCTGGCTGCTGGCAGGGCGAGACAGAAAGAGAAGCGGCTCCTCATCCAGCCCGGTGCCGCGCGCCGCCGGACTTCCATCACCATCTCCTCGTCTCCAAGCGCAGCCGCCCGCTGCTTCTTCCCTACACGTACGCGTGTGCCTATTCCATCTCCTCGTTCTCGCCTCGCCCCTCCATTACCGTCAGTCAGTCTCCAAGCGCAGCAGTCGACCAGATGCTCCCGCGCGCTGTTCATCAGCAGATGCATATATGCAGGTATTGCTCTTGTTTGAATTGATCTCTCAGTTGTCCCTCCGTGATTCACATCTTTGCCGGCGCCCTTGTTGCCAAGGGTGATAGATACACCAAGTAATTCGCGTTCTGACGGCCCTCGATAACTAATCAGGAACTGGAGGAACGTAGGAATTTGCTGCAACAGAAGGTTTGATTGTTATTCAGTCTGGACTTTGTGAAGAGGACGATGCATCGTCGGTTTCTGAACGTGATAGCGCAGGACGTGAACACTCGCGTGAACTCGCTCTACCTCATCGACCCGTGGAAGCACCTCTTCCACCCGCCATCATCAACAACAGGAAATAATAAAAGAGTAGACGCAGAACCGGAGAAGGCAAAACGAGGGGCGCCGCCGGCGATAGATCGCCTGAGGCTGCAACAGAAGCCGCGATTCAGGTTCGAATCGAACCTCCGCGCCAAGCCCACGCGTCCCTTCTCGGCTCTGCTGATGAAAGAGAACAGCCTCCTGCTGGCGGCCAACACCAACAGCCCATTCCTCTACGACGTCGACCTCAACTCGGTCCAACCCATTCACCCCATGCATCCTCTCAGGGGGCCCAACTGCGTCTGCTTCTCCGCGCCACCGCAGGCCGACCCCGGCGGTCACCGTCACTACTCGGGCTCTCGACCCTGCCTCTATGTCCTCGACCTGTCGCCGCCGGCCGCCACCGTCGGCTTCTCCTTCGAGGTCCTCAGCTACGTCTCTAAGAATCTCTTCTCCGTCTGTGAACCTGAAAGTCTGAACCACAACTACATCAATTCGTTCCACTGGGAAACGCTCCCGCCGCCGCCGTTTCTACTAGCCGATGATGATGCCTGTGTTAGAAGAGCGACTGGGCGCTGCCCTTCCACGGCAGAGCGGAGCATGTTCCCGAGCTCGGCCTCTCTTTCGCGCTGTCTGCTTTCAGACCCCACCGCCTGTGTGCTATGGACTGCACTGCGATGCGGTCTGCCCGTGCCGGTCCGCTGGCATTGCGGCATACTTTTGATTGTCTCGACCTGCCGGAGGAGAAGTGGTCACCGTACAAGCGCCACCTGGTGAGCCTGGGCGCGGGGAGCTTTTGCATAGTTTCCTTCTGTAAGGCCATGAAGCGCGGCTTCGTCGTCCTCACCGGCGTGGAGGTGAAGCCCTGCAACAATGGCGATGGTCCTCTCCGGGTGATCAAGCACCTGTCGAAACGCTGCAGCCTTGGATCTCATAGGATCAACTGTGTGCTTTGACCGAACCATTTAAGTTGATTGCCTGGAGGCAGAATGGCTCATCCTTCGAACTAGCTTTAAGTGTGTAATCTCTACTCTGCTCTTTTCCTATTTAGTTGGATGCCTGGACACTTGTTTTCTAGGTCTTGATATGTCATATGCTGCTGCATTTCATCTGGCAGTGCCTGACTGTGTTAGACAACTTGGTTGAATGATTTTAGAACTTGCTTAAGCTCCTCTTCTTAGTCCGTCTGTCTATCACTACATCTTTGGTTAATTGCAGAGATTCTCTTCTGCTGATCATAACAGTTTTTATTGCAAGTGATCAGTCATTAACATGTTTTTGTTGTTGTTTTTAACCTTATAGGATGCTGAACTTATATACTCCCTCTGTCCCAAAATTCTTGTCTTAAATTTGTCTAGATATGGATGTATTTAATACTAAAACATGACTTGATACATCCGTATTTAAACAAATCTAAGAAGAATTTTGGGACGGAGTGAGTACCTTTCAAAGAGCTTTAGTTTTTTTTTCATGAGGAAATCACATCGTATGTTTTCTTATGGTGAATGTTCTGTATATCTTCGCCTGGTACCACGCGCTGCATTATGCCGTCCAAAAATTATGGGGAAAAAATGAGGATAGTTTAGTAGGATTGGATGACCTCACTTCGGATGAAATGTCATTGCCTACTTAAACATGCATGCTATGCTATCCGATGTTGATCGAAACCATCTTTAAATTTATTTACATGCCATTGAATATAGTTTTTGGCACATGTTTAAGAAAATAGTTGTATGTATATTCGTTAGAATCTAAGCATCCATAAAAAAATTGAATGTTTTGATGGAAAATTAGTTTTCTATATGATCTTTCCACATTTATTGAGCTTTCGGTCCGCAAGAGATAAACCTTCCAACACATTATTAGGAAGCATCCACGTGGTCATAAAAATTGGTCTATTATTCCATAAAATGGATCCACCAAAATGATAAGTTTATGGTGAACAATATTTTTCTATGTCCACATGCCATCCACTACTACATTTGGACATTTTCTAAATAGAAATGCAATAGCGAACCAACCTGTGGTTGAATGGTTAGAGGAACTGTGGTATCTCCAGCCCTCCAGGGTTCAAATCCTGGTGCTTGCATTTATTTCTGGATTTATTTCAGGATTTCCGGCGATGCGCATTCAGTGGGAGGAGACGTTCCCGTCGATGACGAGGTGCCTACGGTGACTTCGTAAATCTTAAGATAATATGCCGGCTCAGTCGTTCGGTGGTGCTCATAGGGATAGGGTGTGCGTGTGTGCGTTCATAGGGGTGAGTGTATGCGCGTGCATATGAGCGCTTGTGTCTGTACTGATGTTAAAAAATATATTAAAAATGCAATAAAAAAGTTGAGAATAAAGCGTAAAATGAGAAAAATATAGAACTGAAAGAAAATGGAAAAGAAGAAAAAAAACATACTCAAGTGAGCTAGATGAGTCTAATTCTCGTTTAGATCAGAGATAGCAACGCCCATAAACTAATGCTACACATTGATTTTAAGAATTTATTTATTGGTCTCTACAGGTTGCTGCATAATGATACACGTTAATGTTTTTTTTTTGCTTTTCTTTTGTCTTCTTTATCTGGGTTCTATTTTTGTTGTTTCTACACCGCGCCTAACTACACTTGCATGACTGCCATGATGTGTGCAATAGTGTGTCCACATGTCATCCACTACTGCATTTGCATATTTTCTAAAATAGAAATGCAACAAGTTGAGAATAAAACCTAAAATGGGACAAAAAATGGTAAAAGTGAAAACACTGGAAAGGAGGAAAAAAATTATATACTCAAGTGGGCTAGATGAGATTTAATTCTCATTTAGATCGGAGATAGCCACACCCAAAAACTAATGCTACACATTAATTTTAAGGATTTATAGGGCTCTATAGGTTGCAGCATAATGATACACATTAATGTTTTTTTCATGTTTTCCTTTTCTAATGGATTACTTTATCTGGGTTTTTTTTTCACATCACGTGTAGATACACTTGCGCGACTTTCCAGTTGTGCACAAAAGTATGTCCACAGGCCGTCCACAACTGCATTTGCATATATAATTTAAAATAGAAATGCAATAAAAAGTCTAGAATAAAATGTAAAATGAGATAAATATAAATGTGAAAGAAAATGGGAAGAAGGAAAAAAATATATATATATTCAAGTGAGGTAGATGGGATTTAATTCTCATATAGATCGGAGATAGCCACACCCATAAACTAATGCTACACATTGATTATTAGGATTTATTGGGCTCTATAGGTTGCTGCATAATGATACACATTAATGATTTTTGTTCTTTTTTTTTCCTTTTCCACCGAATTATTTTATCTGGGTTCTATATTTTTCTCATGCCGCACATAACAACACTTGCACGACTGCCCGCTGATGTCCACAAGCCGTCTACAACTGCATTTGCATTTTTTAAATAGCTGAAAATAAAACGTAAGATGAGAAAAATATATAAGTGAAAGATAATGGAAAGGAGGGAAGAAAAATATATTCATGTGAACTAGATGAGATTTAATTCTCATTTAGATTAAAGAAATCCACACCCATAAACTAATGCTACACATTGATTTTAAGGATTTATTGGGCTCTATAGGTTACTGCATGGCGATATACATTAATGATTTTTCGCTTTTCTACTGATATCTGGGTTCTATTTATTGTTTTTCACACCGGGCGTAACTATGCTTGCATGACTGCCCAGCTGTGTGCAAAAATATGTCCACATGCCATCCACTACTACATTTGGAGATTTTCTAAATAAAAATGCAATAAAGAAGTCAAGAACAATGCGTGAAATGAGAAAAATATAGAACTGAAATAAAATGGAAAAGGAGGAAAGAAAAATATATACTCGAGTGGGCTTGATGAGGTTTAATTCTCATTTAGACGAGAGATAGCCACACCCATAAACTAATGCTACACACTTATTTTAAGGATTTATTGGGCTCTACAGGTTACTGTGCAATGATACAGATTAAAGTTATTTTTTCTTTTGCTCATTTTGTTCCGAATTAGTTTATTTGGGTTCTATTTAGTTTTACGCCGCATGTAACTATACTTGCATGACTGGCCGGCTGTGCGCAACAGTATGTCCACATGCCAGCCACTACTGTATTCGCGTATTTTCTAAAATAGTAATGCAATAAAAAAATCAAGAATAAAACATAAAATGGGGGAAATATAAAAGTGAAAAAAATGGAAGCAGGAAAGATAAATATGTACTCAAGTGAGCTACTTCCTCCGTTCGGAATTACTTCTCGCAGAAATGGATGTATCTAGACGTATTTTAGTTCTAGATACATCCATATCCGAGACAAATAATTCTGGACGGAGGGAGTAGATTAAGATTGATGCTACACATTTAATTCTCATTTAGATTAGAGATACTAGCCACACCCGAAAACTAATGCTACACATTGATATTAAAGATTCATTGGCTTCTACAGCTTGCTGCATAATGATACGCATTAATTGCTCTAGATATGCTGCATGTACAGTATATTTTCAGTTTGGCTACTACACTCCTTGGCAGGGCCGTTCTATAAAAGCCATCCTTGTGTTCCTTCCCATACACACAGAGGTTGCAGAGCGCGCATAGGTTTATACAGAGATCGAGCAAACATGAAGAACACACCAATCATCTGCGTCGTCGCGGTATCTCTCGGGGCCATCTCCTTGCTCTCCGGCAGCACCGACGCCAGCGCATGCGCCGGCGACCCGTCCATGTCCGTCGCCGACGCGTGCCACAAGACGAGCGCCTGGCAGGGCCAGCGCGAGCTGGAGCTCTGCCGGCAGACGCTGCGCGGCGCACGGGACGGCCTCACGGCCAGCGCCTACGGCGTCATCGCCGTGAGGGCCGCCCTCCAGTCGTCCGAGGCCACCGAGAGCGCCGGCAAGAAGCTGGCGCAGGACCCGAAGATCTCCGAGGACGCGCGGGCGGTGTACCAGAGCTGCGTGGACATGTACGGCTTTGCGCACGCGGACGTCGCCGCCATGGAAGGCGCGCTCAAGGCCTGCTCGCTCGCGGACTTCCGGAGCTTCTGGGAGGGCGCCCTCGCCTCGGTGGATCACTGCACGGGGAAGCTGCGGCTCGTCGACGGCGACGTGCTCCGCCGCACGGTCTCGGCGGACAGGGAGAGGATCTTGCTCGCTTTCATCCTGGGGGGGCTTTCTTTTCCAAAATAGTACTAGTACTAGTATGTTTGGATGTGGAGATATGGATTTTGGGTCGGTAATAATTCGGTGGTAACCTAGTGACATGCGGTGGTATTTGTAGTTGACTGGATTTGACTGAAAGGTGTTTCTTTAAAAAAAAACTAGTGGCAAAACCGCAAAATTGATTGAAACATGTCATCTTCTGGAATGCTGTAGCATTGTGTGCCTCTCACATTTATTTTTGATTCGAATCTGCTCGTATATTGAACTGAGCTGAGAATACATGGCGAAGGGTCTCCGTGGTTCTGCTCACCCTGACATGAAGCACAACGTGAGTCGGCATTTCGTCAAACCAACCATTGATAGGTGAAATTCCGGTCCGACTGAACATCGCTGAGGTGTTCCGAAGAAACTTTGGCAAATTCACGGGGTGAATTCGCACTCTTCGCTCAGGTCTCACGGATCGAGCCGGATTCGATGGTGGAAATTGATGAATCAGTGGTGGTGTAAGGGTGGCTTTGAATACCAAATGTTGGCAACCTTGTGCTTAATTAGTTCGCTCAATCATGTAGCAGCTCTCTATTCAACGGTTGCCTGCTAGAACCAGTAGTAAAATGGACAGTTTGGGGAGCACAGAGCAAGCATACAGGTTTGAGTCATGCCAGGGTTCCAAGTCTCCAAGGCCAGCAACACTTCAAGCATCTTAAACCCCTCCAACTCTCAACATTACAATGCCAAGGATTAAGCTAAACTCCAGATTCCGCAACGGCATACATGTAATAGCTGATGATAACAAGATCCCAGAACAGTCTAAGGCAAGACGCTAATAGCCCTAACATCACCTTCTAAAAGATACTGATCTATCCAAAGTTAAAAGGGCATTAACACTGAGCCATGTAAAAAAAGAAAACCAAAATATGCAAGACATCCATCAGATTTTGCACAGAGTGTGGTTGAACAAGTTGCAAACATGAGTCTCACAGCAGTCCCCAAAATGATCTGTCAGGAAACTACCACCCTACGCCTCCAAAACAACTCTGATCTGACAATTTAGAGATACCTGAAAAGCGAATTGTAAACATGAGTCTCACCAATCTCTTTGCAATAATGTTGAAAATGGATTAAACACTAGGGGCGTGTGAATAATCCTATGGAGGGAATGGGTGACATGAAATCAACTGCTTTTCCCCCCTTTTCTTCTTGAGCTCCATATAAGTAAAAGTAAACAGAAACATGAGTTCAGACATAAATAACAGCACAAGCACATTCGCATGATCCCATCCACATTGTTTTGGAACAGTTACAAAAATGAGATGCCATATGAACGCTGCAATATGCTATGTTTATTTTCTGTTGGGACAACAAATGAAGCAAGAAGGTTCACCATAATCTTTGGAACAGTTTAGCAAAGATCAGTTGCTGATAACATTTCACCATAATGAATGAAAATGGCTCATCATAACCAAAAATCTGGGCATCTGCTAACCTCAACTACCGTTATCACCGTGTTTTCACACTCTGAACTTTAAATTTGTAATAATAAATCGCTCAGGTGCATTAAAAACTAGTGTTACTCAATAGAATTGGCAGCTGGCAGACATGTGCATCAAATAGTACTTATTTTTCCAAATAACACACTGCTGACATTGCAAGAGAAATGGACTGTGATGGATAATACATGAAAGATAGGTTATGCGAAAGTACCAAGATAGGAATTAGATGGTACACTTCACTTCATCAGCTCTACTTCCACACACAAAGTCTCCTTTTTGACCATGTCAGGCGATGTCTCCCTTTTCACAGCGGTCTTCTTGCTCCAATCTTCAACCATTTAAACAAGAATAAACAGTCAATTACAATGTATACATTTCTCTGAATAGTATATATGGCTTGAAATGGCAGAACAGGTTACAGTAATTAGATGAATGACACGCATAAGTGTCGAATCAAAACAATAACAAAGAAAATACCATGTCCCCTACGCTGTTTTGATACACGATACGGGTGCAGTGACATGACACTTCCAAAAACAAGGGTACAGCAATCATCGGTCTGAAATGATAATACAAGGCGGTGTAGATCTCTAAGGAGCAGCATTAAAAGGGGTGGACATGCGGAAAGATGCCATCAAGCAGCCAGCAGCAATGGTCGGGGAGCATGTCCACATTGTGCATGAGAGGAAGGCTTGTATACATTATGAAGCATGTTTCAAATATTTAAACATCGACATGATTCAGATACTGAGCAATACATAATGGAATCTTTGGTATAGGATGCAGCAGGTATGACAACTCACTGAAGTATCAGGGAAACCTTTACCTACCAACACAAGTTAATAGGCTGATATTTTCTCCATATTTTTATCGAAAAGGAAGTTAAACCCCCTGGCCTCTGCATCATTGGATGTACACAGCCGAGAAAAATAAGAAATGTAACACAAATAGACAGTCACAAGTGGCATGAGCTGTGCCTGCCACTAGGATGATCTTGGCCCATTCTGATGGGGTTTAAAAGGCAGCTAAATAAGAAGGTACAAATGAACAGACTAGAACAGATTCAGCCTTTCTATTAACTTGGCTGCACTTCTCCCTTCTTACTATTTATTTTTTTACGGCAATGTCCCTATCTATTTAGCAATGGTGGACTACAATAGAAAGGCAACAATTACTATTGTTCCTTCAATTCAGCCAATTTACAACAAAATTATACTCCATCCGTCCCAAAATAAGTGTCTCAACTTCTCAACTTTGTACTAACCTTAGTACAAAGTTGTACTAAGGTTAAGACACTTATTTTGGGAAGGAGGGAGTAGTACAATTTATATACAGAGGACCCTACATAAGCTTCCAAGCACACAATTTCAGAAGATGTGTTAAAACAAAAAATGTGCCCACAATCTGACAATTGTATAGTATACTCTATTCTTCCTTGCTTGGATGCACTTCCCCTCTTATATCTAGTTGTAGTTGACCACAATAGAAAGGGAGCACTACACAGTTCCTCAAAAACATTTCAATTTACTCCCAAATTCTAGCACACTTTGTATACTCAGAGCAGAGGACTGCAAGCACATAATTTCAGAAGATACTGTGAAAGGCGCCTAATTTAACAATTGCAGAGTATACTCATCTTCACCACTTCCATATATAGGTCAATCAAACAACTAATCAAGGAGATGAGAGTGTTAGTATACCTGCAGAGGGAATCTGGCTTGATTCCAGCCATGTCGGGAGCACACATGGTAGGATGGGGACACTGGGTATAGCTAGACGAGAGCTCCCTGTTATCTTCTCCTTCTCCATGTCCACGCCAAGAAGCTGGTTGCCGCACACAAGGTACACAACATGGCTGTTCAGTGGGTCAATTGCGCCAATCGCCGGCATCTCCTTCAAGGGTTCATCATCCCAAACTGTGGTAAACGCCACCTCGTGGTCCAGCGTCCAGGAGCTGACCACGTAGGGCTTCTCTTTGGACACCTCGATGTAGCGCAGCTTCCCCTCGCTCTCCCCCATGCGCCGGTAGCGCGCGAGTTTCCTCATGAACACCACGCCTTCGAGGTCAGGTAGCACGCTCCCTCTGGGCAGCTCCACGAACCGGAGCTCCGGCCTCTCGCTGAGCGGGTCCGCCGAGATGGCGCCCCAGCTCTCGGCGATCCACCACAAGCGGTCGCCGAAGGGCACCACGGCGCTGTCGATGTGCATCCGCCGACCGGCCGGCAATGGGGAGGGCAAGCCCGCCATTTTTTCCCACTTCCCCGTCTCCGAGAGAAACCGCCGAAAGACGAAGCCCTCCTCCTCCCTGCCGCTGCCGCCGATGGTAAACATCTCGGCTACCGCATACCTGTCAGGGGGTCCGTGCCCGCCCTGGGACTGGGTGAGGAGGCCGAGGTGCTGGTACATGGTGGTCCTCTTGGTGCCGTCGAGGTCCGGGAGGCGGTAGAGCTCGCCGCTGAGCGGGTTGAGGACGAAGCGCGTGACATCCGGGTTGATGTCCATGCCGGTGAAGAAGGACATGTCGCGGATCGCGCAGAGCATCGACTCGCCGGTGGCGGGGACGTCGAACTGGAAGCGGGACTCCCAGAAGCGCACGAGGAGGAGGCCGTGGCTGCTGGTGGCGGCGACGTGGCCCGGGACGGAGCCGTACACGCCGGTGGCGGGGTCGGGGAGGGGCCGCGGGTGGATGAAGTGGGCGGGGACGGTGAGGTTGGTGACGAACGGGGGCGCGTCGAGGTGCAGGGTCGCGCCCGGCGCCGGCGCGCCTGACTTGTCGACGTTGGTGAGCTGGATGAGGGCCCACGGGGGCCGCGAGGCGGCCGAGGACGAGGAGAGGGAGCGGCGGAGTCCGCCCGCGGCGGCGCCGGAGAGGCGGCGGAGCATTCTGCGTGTGGCGAGGAGGATTTTGCTGCGGCTTTTGGTTCACAGGAGGACTGCTGTGGACTGGTTCCAGCGAGGGGAATGCCCTGTGGCGTGTGGGCTGGTGGTGTTCTCCTGTCCTACTTTTGAGTTTTGACCCGGCTGTCTGCTCCAATTCGCCACCCCCTCTGCTTCTGCAGCAGCTTGAGTGATAAACGTCCATTCCTTTTGATTTATCAAAATGTAAGATGTTTTCTGACATTATGATAATGTGGAAAACGGTCTTATATTTGATTTGATAGCGAAGGAGTATAATATAAGCACGTGAGGAAATGTTGGGAGTAAAGATTTTGTGGGAGGTGTTAAAAAATGATTTTGTGGGAGGATGTCTTTTGATTTACACACATGAGAGGAAATATCTTCAAAGTAGAAATATTTTGTTTTCATACACATTTGCCTAGCTATAGGTGAAAACCTATGTTCCTCAATAATCATGGATTACAATTACGATGACAAACTAGGACGACATCATCAGAACGATACAAGTTAAATGGTCTCTCACAAGGTAATGAATCTTAGAAAGCGTGAAGGTGTAGCATGAGCGATCATCGTGGTTCCTTGACACCACTATGGCACTGCCACATCCTTGCAACAATTCGATTTGATGGTTGTAGAATTTGTGGCTTTCATAATGAGTGTTGACCTGGCCTTCATCAAGTTTTTGTCATTTCTCGGTTATTTCTAACCCTAATCCTTCGAGAGAGAGAAAAACTTGTTTTTTAATTGTTTGGAAGGAAAAAAACACATATGGAAGGGAATCAAGGTGCATTACTCCAAACTGAGCCAAATGGAACAAGTTCCATGTAAGTGATTCATCATCAGGCCCACCAAAGCTCAAGAAGGCCAACCATACTTCCACTCGTATAGGCAGTCGTATGAGGATCTAGTGGCACCCCCTCAATTACAGGAGCAACTCCCTTTTGAACACAATACAATCGAAGTCACTCACATACACGAGCATACACTTATTTCTACGAACGCACGCACGCACACCCTACCCTATGAGCACCTCTGAGAGACTGATCCGACATAACATTTTGAGATTTTATGAAGTCACCGCAAGCACCTCGCAGTTGACGGGAACGTCTCCTCCCCGGAAGTCCAAAATAAATCTAGGAATTCGTAAAGAGCATCACATCACCAGAGAGACCTAGCCGCCGCTAATGCATCCAGAGAGAGAAGATATCCGGAGAAGAAGAACCACCGGTGATCATTCTAGTTTTGTTCATCACCTCCATACTCATTTTTATTTCATCACTGCCATTGTAAGAGGAATTCCAAGTTGTAAGATTAGTGTATATAACTCTATTCATACTCATCTAGAGATTGAGACTTGTTTAATCATTCATCTTATTATGGATCTTTACGGTATTATCGATATGATTTTCATAGATTTATTCTCTATGATGATTGGTTATTCTCTTCCGATGTGTGAGCTATTCCCCTGGGCATGGGAGATGCATGTAGGTGAATGGTAAGATTCATTTGTGCCTATCTTATATGTTGTCATTCGTATTTGTAGTCTTATTATTTGTCTAGTAAGTTGCTATACTATGGTGAACGCTATGCGTGTTGTCCAATTTAAGGGCCCAGACAACATGATCTAAAGATCTAAACATGTAACACATATTGTTTAGAGAGTCTGCGCCCTCCAACGCAACATGTGTAGACATTTATGAGGACCGAAGACAATATGAGATAACGGTTATCTACCGAATGTAATGCATGGTTCCAGTTTAACTACCTTAATTATGGAGATGACCACGTTGTGGCAACGTCAAAGCAGGACTATAGTGTGGAATACAATCCCACGAGGAGGAGTTCCATAAATCTAGGGTGATCCGCCTGTAGAACAGCCAAATGAAATATTAAACTCATGATGCAAGGTAACTGGGATTACCACTGAAGTGACACACTTGAGGTATAACATGATCTGAAATCTCTCTGCACCTAATTTCTCAACTGCAAAAGAACACTTTTATTTCAAGTCTTTAGTTTACGCTCTTTGCTTCCAAGTCGTTATTATTTTTGTTGCAACCATCTCATCATATTCACTAATCTGGTTTATTAGACTCTTGGAACACTAATAGCTTCTACAGAATCACAAGGAGTTACTTCACATAAGAGCTATGACAACTTGTGTGTGACAGAAACGTTGCTCATAAGTACTCTCCTCCACTCTTAGTCGGGACGATAACTATTTTAGGTTACTTACACGGAAGTTCTACACCATCATGTGTGGCTTACAGGTCATCAAGTATTTTTCGTGCACTGTTGCTAGGCAGTGAAGTGCAGAGTATTTGTTTCATAACTGTTCTAAGGTGTTGTTATTGTAGATACTTCCTATTACCGACATGGGTTCTACTCCTTCTAGGAAGACTTATTTGCCAGATTATATTCAACATTTTCCACTAGAGCTTCAGGATTCATTATTAGAAAAATACCAAAATATCAAACTACTAAGATGCTTATTGTGGTGCATATTGTGCTGCAGCTAGTGGTGCTTCTTGTGGTGCATATTGTGCTGCAGCTGGTGGTGCTTCCTGTGGTGCGGCTGCTTGTTGTCCTGCAGCTCTACCAAGTTCTAGGCACTTCCTTTTGGTGTGGCCAGGCTCATTGCACACACTACAGTGCCCAATTATGCCATGCTTGCTAAGCCTTGTGCCACCTTCCTCCTCTAG